>NC_088335.1:49443333-49750000 GCF_036884655.1 Musa acuminata AAA Group
GAATAAGAACCAAAGGAAGAGAAGAAAACCGGCACGAAACTACCCAGAAAATGATGCCATCGCTTTATTTTGTTTTTCTTTCTTTCATTGCTCCCCGCTTTCAGAAAACTCACAGATATAGAAAATACGATCGATAAACGCATTTCTTGAAGGAAACGTAAGAACAAATCGAAGATCATCGAGAAAGCGACGGAAAAGACAACAGAGAAGACGGAAAAGGGCAACAGGAAAGGCGTGATTCGAGAGAAACGGAAGGGGGGAGTTCACCTCCGGGAGAAGACGAAGGGAGAGAAGCGTCCGGAAGCGTCCCTCGCTGCCCACCCGAACGCCTTGCGCGGGTGCTCCTCCTCCGGGGGCGTCGCCTTCCTCACCCCGTTCACGGTTGCCGCCTCCCCCATTGCCTACTCTTCTCTTTATCGTCGCTCGCTGTGACGGTGGAAAAGAGGACAAGGACGGGAGGGACGCAGGGTTTATATTCTGGTCAATGCGTACCGTGCGCTCGAGCTCATTGCATCGTTGTCATCGAATCTGCCTTACGATTCGCTTGCTTCGCGATCCAACGGTCAACTCCATCGACAACGTTTTGGTTACGATGCGCCTCGAGGCGCATCGTCGCTTGGGACAGGACCACTCCGACGTCGCCACAAACTACGTCAGCCGCGTGATGGGCGGCTTCGTCAGATGGACGGGTTAGATTCACCTCATCGGAAGTGCGTACGTGGCGACCTGTAAGTGGGGCAGGCCGTTGGTGCCTGATTGTAGCCGCGGTGTTGCGGGCCGACCAGCAAACAGCTTCGTATCGCATCAGAACGTCGACGCCCTACCACAGACCTGATGTCAGTAGCCTGGCGCCGGGGAACCACGATGACGGGACGGTGTTTCGTGGCTCGGTGTGCACTGCTGCTCACCGGAGGAGACCGGAAGCTAATTACGGTGCATTAAAGGCGCCAACAACACGCGTAAATACAGATCACCTTTTTCTTTTTCTCCTTCCCTTCATTTCCTTAGATATTTATATGTAATTAGCTGGAATTAGCTGGCAGATGGAGTAATGGGCATGATGAATGATTTGGCTAGTGTAAAATGCCAACGACAAGAGGATTTGGAAGGAGCGGAATTAATGGATATACTGACGATGGAGAGTGACTGAGCGAGCGGTGACGTGGTTTTCTGGACGGTGATAAACCACACCACAAGCAGTCCCCACTGGACTCAGCTCTCATATCATACATAGCTTCGAGAGGGTGAGCTCAATATGATCTCTTTTAAGCCACCCTCTTTTAAGTACACCGCATCACATGACAGCAAAGGAGAAGAATTCAAGAAACCACAGCATCACAATTAATTCTTCCTTGAACTCTTCCCTCTCGACGACTGACTATGCTTCCCCCTTGGCTTTCGTCGTATGTGATATTGAAGGAACCCAACTAAACCCACCCGGGTAACGAGGGGGTGGTGGTTCGGTGGGGTCAGCATATGTCGACGTACGGATTCGTAAAAGGTTTCACAAGTACAAGAAGGAACCGTGAGAGTTTATTTACACGGAATGCAGCAACTTCCGCACCGGACCCCTACGTGCGTGGCCAGCAAGTCAAATACATGTTCGATGATATAATAGATACAGACACGCATACCTTTCGATAAGGACCGATCGCGTCATCATCAGCACATTCATGGTTTGGCAGAGCCTCTTAATCCACAGAGGACGCTTCTTTGTATCTAAGGATTTCAACGCCCAAGTAGTCGATGGTGCCACGAACGGCCACATGAGGCTTCTCCACCTTCACTCTCACAGCAGATATCTGAGGCAATTGAAGTAGCGTGGTATTTGCAATCAAGTGAGCTACCGACTCCAACAGATTCTGAGACGGACCCTCTACCACTTCCTTCACTATCCTGCACATCCACCACCAACTCCACAAGTTAATGTTGTAATGTAATCCACATATGATGACATGCAATCCAAGTGCTTGTTAGTTTTGCCAAACAAGAAGAAAAACTTTTTTGATTCACTTAGCAACTCAAGTGAAGATTTCACGGAAAAGTAGTGACAGCAGTGATCTATCATATCATGCTCTCAAAAGCAAATTTCCTGACCAGACTCTACACTACCATCTATTAACCACACACACACACACACACACACTAGTACGCTGAGAAGAAGATAATTGCTATCACCAAGAGAGTTTCCAAAATACATCAGTAGATATGAAGGATCCATAAGCCAAATTAACAAAGTATCCTAAGCACGACAAGTTATATGCATCCAGTTCACGAATTTCTGATGCACAAGTCAGCTTTCTGAACTGGAACCATTTGGCTCCATTCCGCTAGCTACTTACATTCCACCAAATACAGCGACCTTTCGAAAGGTTCACTCCTACGAAACCCATAAACCAATACTATTTTTATATGAACAATTGGAACATGCCACTGATAAGCTGATGCATACATTGTCCTGCAGGATTATTATAAGCGCATTTGACTATATTGTTGTGCACCACCCAAAAGTGAGTTCTTTGTGTTTTATGGGTTCCTGAAGTTTTGAACCTTGCGAATAAACCGTCCCCAGGCCTTAAGCTCACATTTTGCATCTTTGTCGACTCTCTTCAAGTTTATCAAACCAAGTAGGAAGTTTGTGCACACCATTATGTACAGGAAGAATCATCGTCCTTGATGTGCAAGATAGTAAAGGCCACTGAGTGGTCTTGGCACACATCCGGGAGAGGTCGGCATGGCATGTCACCCATTTTGTATGGTGATATGATTCAACCTGTGTGCACACATGACTGTTGGCGCCACTAACCTAATTATATATTGTACCAGAAAGATAATACCAAAGCTAGAAGTGAGGATTGTGCAAATGCATGAAGGATAACATATTGTCAAAATGTTTCCTAGATTCTCCATTTGCTCCAATGATACTGTAGCAATAGCACGAAATATAAACCATCATTCCACTCTGCAACAACCCTGCTCCTTGCATCCATTCTCATTCTCTCGAATAGTGAACATCAGTAAAATATGTTATAAAGAAATTCTCTTTCTCTCAATTTCCAATATTCCATGGAGGCAGGTCACCTCCTGATGCTTAAGACATTCTCATCACAGTGTGTGCTATATTAAGAGTTCTCATTTCAAGTACTAAATTACATATGGTCTTCCCTCCATTCGCAAAAGTTCACATAATGCCTCAACTGTGAGCTCATTTTTGCTGTCTATCTTGATAAAATTATCAAAGGTAGTATTTCATTCCAGAAAACTACTTGCACGTTCAAAGGCTCACATTAGTCTATGAATATTACCATGGCTAAGTCAGGATGAAAACTAGTGAATTGGGTGTTCTTTAATAAGATGTATGACCAAAAGAGTTGATGAAAAATTTAGCAGCCAGTCTTTTTAAAATAACTTTACCAAAAAATATAATGAACCTATCTTTTGCTTAGAAGAAAAATCATCTCTAAACTTTATGTATGGTTGTGGCCTCAGGTCATCCCATCATTAGGGCCTTAAACTTAGAGATGAAATAGTCAAGTCAGTCACGGGCCATTTCTGCAAACAAGCTGGTTAACATTGAAAAAAAAAGAAAAAAAGAAATGGTTGATCGAGCATGAAATCTAACCCCACCCACCACTAAAACAGAGATGCAGACTACTAGGTACCAAGACAAACAACTCTGCCGGTGGCCATAGCAGATACATCTTAGAGGAAATATATCAACTTTTTATAACTGCTATAAGTTTTATTAAAACAGACATAATGTATAACCACTGCATTGTCAAAAAGGAAGAGGGAAAAGAAAAAGGAACAGTTACCGATAAATAGCAGTATAGCTGACTGTGTCAGAAATGTCATCAGATTTACCAGCATTGCTCAAGTCCATCCAAGCATCCACATCGATCACAAACTTTTGACCAAGCTTCTTTTCCTCCAGTTTCACACCATGAAATCCATGAAACTGCAAGCCCCTTAGTATCAGCTTGTCTTTATCAACAAAATCACGTTCACCCATGGATGATGAACCTGATGAAGTATATAAGGTTTCAATTTTCAGAATATGCAACAACAAAAGAAGATACCTCGATGTATTGGCTCCAACATATCACTTAAAAAGTAACATTTAAGTTGGTTTCTATAAAAAAAAAATTGCATTGATGAAAGGCAAAGAAATTAAATAGTATAAATGAAATGCAGCTTGACATAGATACCTGCATCTGCAGATATAAGGTTCAATTATATATCACTACACGGAGGCTTTAAACTTGCAGTTCAAGAAGGATGCAGGATAAAGACGAGATAAACAGAGCTCAAATAGCCAACAAGCACAATGCGAGACTTACTGTTCGGTTCTTTATATCGGATTCAAATGATAGCAGCTTCCCCAGTTTCATGAATGTGCAAGTACACTAAATAAACAGTACTGACAACCATATCTGAATACCAACCTTTCCTACATCTTGGTTGCTCCCGACAGCACGTAAATGGCTAACCTTTTTTCTTTTCGAACGAGAGACAATATGGTGACCGGAGCCCGAAAAGACCGACTTAAATCAACCAAATCCGAGGAAGACTTTTTTTGCAAAATTGGAGCTGAAGATATCAACGACAAAAAAAAAAAACCCAAGAATGCAATTTTAAGAACCAGCCGCAGGTTTTCGAGTTTAAACAGCTCGATGGAACCCAATACCCTATCGTGAAGATCTATGGACCGATATTCTTCACCGGTTTCTATGACCAAATCAGGACGGCCCTTCATTCGATTGCAATCCGTATATCGTTGCAAAAGAAAACTCAAAATAACTTGCGAGGAGGCAGAGATCGATTACCTTCGCGCAAGACTCCGTCTCCACCATTCTCTCCCACCCGATTCCTCGAAGATGATAAGGGGGCAGACTCGGGGGCGGGCGCGTGTCCGTTGGTGCCGCTGAGGGGCAAGTCGTCGTCGAGAAGTCCTAAGGATCAAATCAGATCAACAACGGACAGCCACGAGTTGAGGATGCAAGAGAACGCACGGAAAACCCCGAGGCGCCGGACTTTTGTCTCGCATAACCTATTCGAGTCGAGCATGAAAAATGAAGTTTTGGCGTTCAATGCGACCTGTAAGTGGGGCAGAACGTTGGTGCCTGATTGTAGCCGCGGTGTTGCGGGCCGATCAGCAAACAGCTTCGTATCGCATCAGAACGGCGACGCCCTACCACAGCGCTGACGTCAGTAGCCTGGCCCCAGGGCACCACGATGACGGGACGGTGTTTCATGGCTCGGTGAGATCTGCTCCTCACCGGAGGAGACCGGAAGGTAATTACGGTGCATTAAAGGCGCCACCAACCGACGTAAATACAGATCACCTTTTTCTTTTTCTCTTTCCTTTCATTTTCTTAGATATTTATATATATAATTAGCTGGAATTAACTGGCAGATGGAGTAATGGGCATGGTGAATGAATGATTCGCTAGTGTAAAGTGCGAACGACAAGAGGATTTGGAAGGAGCGGAATTAATGGATATACTGACGATGGAGAGTGAATGAGCGAGCGGTGACGTGGTTTTCTGGACGGTGATAAACCACACCACAATATCATATATAGCTTCGAGGGGGTAAGCTGAATCTGATCTCCGGTAGTTGGAAATAAGAAAAGCAACCCTCTTTTAAGAACACCACATCACATTACAGCAAAGGAGACGAATCCAAGAAAGCACAGCGTCACAATTAATTCTTCCTTGAACTCTTCCCTCTCAACGACTACTATGCTTCCCCCTTGGCCTTCGTCGTATGTTATATAAGAACCCAACTAAACCCATCAGAGTAACGAGGGGGTGGTGGGTCAATGGGGTCAACATATGTCGACCTACGGAGTCACAAAAGGTTTCACAAGTAAAGGAAGAAGGGAACGATTGTCACAAAAGGTTTCACAAGGTTTCACAAGTAAAGGAAGAGGGGGTGAGAGTTCATTTACTCGGCATGCAGCAACTTCCGCACAGGATCGAGGAGAGGAGGGGCTTCAAGAACGCAGGATTGTAAGTTTTTCTTTTACCCATTTCTTATCTTTTCTTTTCTTTTACCTCCTCCTAATGTGTAACAAGAAATAGCTTCGCATCCAAAGAAATAGGTGATGGCATACCCTCATAATAGCGAGCCAAAAAAAAAATAAACCCAAGAAAATATAATCGACAAGAAAACACACTCGAAAGCACCACAAAATTTCACGGAAGACCGATCGCATGTAGTTGGAAACAAGAAAAGCCACCCTCTTTTCAGAACACCGCATCACATCACCCTCTTTTCATAACACCGATCAAAATTCCAACAACTTTCTTGGGTTTATTTACTCGGCATGCAGCAACTTCCGCACAGGACTGTGGGCTGAGTGCACCCACGGCATGCAGCAACTCTTCTCCCCCTCTCCTCGGTCCTGTGCGGAAGTTGCTGCATGCCAAGCATAGTCAGCTCACCCTCTCCTTTGCTGTAATGTGATGCGGTGTTCTGAAAAGAATGAGACTTTTCTTATTTCCAACTACATGCGATCATACCTCCGTGAATTTTGTGGTGCTTTTGAGAGTGTTTTCTTGCCAATTACATTTTCTTGGGTTTTTTTTTTTTTTTTGGCTCACTACTATGAGGGTATGTCATTTTTTGATGTGAAGCTATTTCTTGTTACACAATAGGAGGAGGTAAAAGAAAAGAAAAGAAAAGAAAAGAAATGGATAAAAGAAAAACTCATCATCGTGCGTTTTTGAAACCCCTCCTCTCCTCGGTACTGTGCGGAAGTTACTGCATGTCGAGTAAATGAACTCTCTCCTTTGCTCACCCTCCTCTACTCGGTCCTATTGTTGCTGCATGCCAAGTAAATGAACTCTCCTCTCCTCGGTCTTGACCGTAGAAGTTGCTGCATGCAAAGTAAATGAACTCTCTTCTTTGCTCACCCTCCTCTACTCGGTCCTATTGTTACTGCATGCTTTCTTGAATTCTTTTCCTTTGTTGTAATGTGATGCGGTGTTCTGAAAATAGGGTGGCTTTGCTTGTTTCCAACTATCGGAGATCAGATTCAGCTCACCCTCTCAAAGCTATGATATACTCGGTATGCAACAACTTCCGCACAGGACCGAGGAGAGGAGGGGCTTCAAGAAAGCACGATGGTGAGTTTTTCTTTTACCCATTTCTTATCTTTTCTTTTCTTTTACCTCCTCCTAACGTGTAACAAGAAATAGCTTCACATCTAAAGAAAGAGGTGATAACATACCCTCATAGTAGCGAGTCAAAAAAAAAATAAACCCCAGAAAGTGCAATCGGCAAAAAAACACACTCAAAAGCACCATAAAATTCCACGGAGGACCGATCACATGTTCGATGATATAAATAGATAAATACATACCTTGTTCCAAAGTCTTCCTTCGATTGGGAGAGGAAGCGGCTCCCTCCCTCGTTTGGCCGACGACAATGCCTACAACCCACAGGCAGGGGGGGAGAGAGAGAGAGAGACCTGTTGATTTAATGTCACCCGTGTCAAAAGAGTAACGCCATCCCCACCCACCACAACGTATAACGATGAGGGCTCCATCAGAACCCCGCATATCGCACGCAGTTACTCAGCCACCGCACATTCGTCGGGCGCAAACCGCATCGAGCAGGCCGAAGTGGATCCCACGTCGCCATTTACCAAGCGGGTACGAAACCGGGTGAAGTGGTCCTTTGTTTCTTATTTATTAGCCGATCGATCAACAAGAAGGATCAATCGATCGATCGATCGGCTGGGATTCACGACGGTTCAGCAACACGACTTTTAAAGACACCCTGCCCACTACGTGCGTGGCCAGCAAGTCAAAACACATGTTCGATGATATAATAGATAGATAGATAGATACATACATACCTTTCGATAAGGACCGATCGCATCATCATCAACACATCCATGGTTTGGCAGAGCCTCTTAATCCACAGAGGACGCTTTTTTGTATCTGAGGATTTCAACGCCCAAGTAGTCGATGGTGCCACGAACGGCCACATGAGGCTTCCCCACCTTCACCCTCACAGCAGATATCTGAGGGAATTGAATTAACGTGGTATTTGCAATCAAGTGAGCTACCGACTCCAGCAGATTCTGAGACGGACCCTCCACCACTTCCTTCACTATCCTGCACATCCACCACCGACTCTAATGTAATCCACATATGATGACATGCAATCCAAGTTCTTGTTAGTTTAGCCAAATAAGAAGAAAAACTTTTTGATTCACTTGGCAACTCAAGTGAAGATTTCACGGAAAAGTAGTGACAGCAGTGATCTATCATATCATGCTCTCAAAAGCAAATTTCCTGACCAGACTCTACACTTCTTCCATCTATTAACCACACACACACACACACACACACACTAGTAAGCTGAGAAGAAGATAATTGCTATCACAAAGAGAGTTTCCAAAATATATCAGTATATATGAAGGATCCATAAGCCAAATTAACAAATAGAGCCACCTTTTGAAATGTTCACTCCTATGAAACGAAACCCAAACTTCCTCCTGGGAAAGAATTTGAAGAACCCATAAACCAATACTGTTTTTATAGGAACAATTGGAACATGCCACTGATAAGCTGATGCATACATTGTCCTGCAGGATTATTATAAGAGCATTTGACTATATTGTTGTGCACCACCCAAAAGTGACTTCTTTATATGTTTTTTGGGTTCCTGAAGTTTTGAACCTTGCGGATAAACCATCCCCAGGCCTTAAGCTCGCATTTTGCATCTTTGTCGACTCTCTTCAAGTTTATCAAACCAAGTAGGAAGTTTGTGCACACCATTATGTACAGGAAGAATCATCGTCCTTGATGTGCAAGATACTAAAGGCCACTGAGTGGTCTTGGCACACATCCGGGAGAGGTCGGCATGGCATGTCACCCATTTTGCATGGTGATATGATTCAACCTGTGTTCACACATGACTGTTGGCGCCACTAACCTAATTATATATTGTACCAGAAAGATAATAACAAAGCTAGAAGTGAGGATTGTGCAAATGCATGAAGGATAACATATTGTCAAAATGTTTCCTAGATTCTCCTTTTGCTCCAATGGTACTGTAGCAATAGCACGAAATATAAACCATCATTCCACTCTGCAACAACCCTCCTGCTTGCATCCATTCTCATTCTCTCGAATAGTGAACATCAGTAAAATATGTTATAAAGAAATTCTCATTCTCTCAATTTCCAATATTCAATGGAGGCAGGTCACCTCCTGATGCTTAAGACATTCTCATCACATTGTGTGCTATATTAAGAGTTCTCATTTCAAGTACTAAATTACATATGGTCTTCCCTCCATTCGCAAAAGTTCACATAATGCCTCAACTGTGAGCTCATTTTTGCTGTCTATCTTGATAAAATTATCAAAGGTAGTATTTCATTCTAAAAAACTACTTGCAAGTTCAAAGGCTCACATTAGTCTATGAATATTACTATGGCTAAGTCAGGATGAAAACTAGTGACTTGGGTGTTCTTTAATAAGATGTATGACCAAAAGAGTTGATGAAAAATTTAGCAGCCAGTATTTTTAAAATAACTTTACCAAAAAATATAATGAACCTATCTTTTGCTTAGAAGAAAAATCATCTCTAAACTTTACATATGGTTGTGGCCTCAGGTCATCCCATCATTAGGGTCTTAGACTTAGAGATGAAATAGTCAAGTCAGTCACGGGCCATTTCTGCAAACAAGCTGGTTAACATTGAAAAAAAAAAGAAAAAAAGAAATGGTTGATCGAGCATGAAATCTAACCCCACCCACCACTAAAACAGAGATGAAGACTACTAGGTACCAAGACTAACAACTCTGCCGGTGGCCATAGCAGATACATCTTAGAGGAAATATATCAACTGTTTATAACTGCTATAAGTTTTATTAAAACAGACATAATGTATAACCACTGCATTGTCAAAAAGGAAGAGGGAAAAGAAAAAGGAACAGTTACCGGTAAATAGCAGTATAGCTGACTGTGTCAGAAATATCATCAGATTTACCAGCATTGCTCAAGTCCATCCAAGCAGCCACATCGATCATAAACTTTTGACCAAGCTTCTTTTCCTCCAGTTTCACACCATGAAATCCATGAAACTGCAAGCCCCTTAGTATCAGCTTGTCTTTATCAACAAAATCACGGTCACCCATTGATGATGAACCTGATGAAGCATATAAGGTTTCAATTTTCAGAATATGCAACAACAAAAGAAGATACCTTGATGTATTGGCTCCAACATATCACTTAAAAAATAACATTTAACTTGGTTTCTATAAAAAAAAATTGAATTGATGAAAGCCAAAGAAATTAAATACTATAAATGATATGCAGCTTGACATAGTTACCTGCATCTGCAGATATAAGGTTCAATTATATATCACTACACGGAGGCTTTAAACTTGCAGTTCAAGAAGGATGTAGGATAAAGATGAGATAAACAGAGCTAAAATAGCCAACATGCACAATGCGAGACTTACTGTTCGGTTCTTTATGTCGGATTCAAATGATAGCAGCTTCCCCAGTTTCATGAATGTGCAAGTACACTAAATCAACAGTACTGACAACCATATCTGAAGACCAACCTTTCCTACATCTTGGTTGCTCCCGACAGCACGTAAATGGCTAACCTTTTTCTTTTCGAACGAGAGACAATATGGTGACTGGAGCCCGAAAAGACCGACTTAAATCAACCAAATCCGAGGAAGACTTTTTTTGCAAAATTGGAGCTGAAGATATCAACGACAAAAAAAAAAAAACCCAAGAATGCAATTTTAAGAAACAGCCGCAGGTTTTCGAGTTTAAACAGCTCGATGGAACCCAATACCCTATCGTGAAGATCTATGGACCGATATTCTTCACCGGTTTCTATGACCAAATCAGGACGGCCCTTCATTCGATTGCAATCCGTATATCGTTGCAAAAGAAAACTCAAAATAACTTGCGAGGAGGCAGAGATCGATTACCTTCGCGCAAGACTCGTCTCCACCATTCTCTCCCACCCGATTCCTCGAAGATGATAAGGGGGCAGACTCGGGGGCGGGCGCGTGTCCGTTGGTGCCGCTTAGGGGCAAGTCGTCGCCGAGAAGTCCTAAGGATCAAATCAGATCAACCACGGACAGCCACGAGTTGAGGATGCACGAGAACGCACGGAAAACCCCGAGGCACCGGACTTTTGTCTCGCATAACCTATTCGAGTCGAGCATGAAAAATGAAGTTTTGGCGTTCAATGCAGACCGTGAGATCATAATCCAACATTTAACAAACCGGAAGGCAAAACTCGTTCGATCAACAAAGAAAGAAAGTCGAAGCATATCAAATAAGAAATTTCTTTTTTTTTTGTCCTCTCAAAATTTTTTTTCTTTGCTTGCTACAGTCTATCAGAACAAAACATTTTTAGTTATGATAACGAACAAGAAAGCTACTTAGGCTCTAAATCCCATCGGATGCAATTCATTTCTATCCATGTCTAAAATGATTGTTAAAGTCTTATATGTCAGGCTAGATTGCATCACGCAACGTAATACCAATGACGAGTTATCACCGTACCATTACTCCCAACAAGTTCATGCAATGTATACTGTGAGCCAACAACAATCCACGCACCAGAGAACCGTCCCAAGTTCCACGGTGCATTACACAAACACTGGTCCAAGACACTGAAGGATCAATTACCTTCTCCAATGCTTACAGGTCTCTCTATCTAGCACATAAGGGTGTGATTAAACATAGATAGTCACGCAAATGATAAGCTACCGAGATAGTCTGAAAATGAGACAATTATATATATATATATATATATATATATATATATATATATATATATATATATATATATATATATATATATATATATATATATATATATTATGTCACATAAACTCTACATTGGAACAAAGAAACAAAACCCGTAACCTTATCTAATGCTCCAAACATTTTTTATTTGAGTTGAGAACTGAAACTAATGCATCTTGCTGCCTGCAACCGTTATTGGCTTCAAACTAATAATGTTCCCGAGTTTCAATCTGTTAGAGTTGGCCCTAGGAAATTTACCAAAGGATAATTTGACAACCCAATAAAGATAATAAAGTAGAAAAATAAAAGAGACAAGGACACTAGATTTACGTGGTTCGATCAATTGACCTATGTTCACGGAGAATGAGCAAAACACTACTATAAAGGGGACAATTACAAATGTCTTAGGAAAATATTCTTAGACCATAAAATACTAAACAAGAAAAGCCCAAAATATTTTAATTAAGTATGGACTTAAAAAAATTAAATCCAAAACAAACAATTAGGTTTTTCTTATAGTGCATCTGGCTTCAAAGCTCAGGCCCTTATTTATAGTTGCAATAGGAGATAACAAGCTTGATTTTCCCGATGTGGGACTATGTGAGACTTGCCAAACTAATAAATCTCCACCTTGACATGTCCCAACATTGACAATTAACAAAACTTGCTCCACCTTTTTCACAAAAGCCCCAACAGGCAATAACCAGCAATGAACACCAACCAAGTCTAAGCATTGAACTTGTAAATCGGAAGAGGTTTTGTAAGCATGTCAACTGGATTGTCCTTCGTATAAATTTTCTAAACAAAGACCTTTCCCTCAGCAGTGGTATCCCGAATAAAATGAAACTTCACATCGATGTGTTTCGTCCTCTCATGATACATCTGATTTTTAGTCAAATGAATAGCACTTTGACTATCATAGTAAATTATAGTAACACCTTGATGCAGACATAATTCGCCGAACAAACCTCTTAACCATAAAACTTCTTTGATCGCCTCTGCACTACCATATATTCTGCCTCTGTAGTAGATAAAGCCACAACAGGTTATAAGGAAGCTTTCCAACTAAATGCACAATTGCCAATGCAAAAAACATAGCCTGTCAAAGATCTTCGTTTATTAAGATCCGCAGCATAATCAAAGTCGATGAAACCAACCAAAGTGTCACGATTTTTCCCAAACTCCAAACAAGCATCTGAAGTCTCTTGCAAGTATCTAAGAATCCACTTCACAGCCTGCCAATGTGTTTTACCCGGGCGAGACATATATCTGCTAACCACACTGACTGCTTGTGAAATATCTAGACAAGTATAAACCATTGCATATATAATACTGCTGATGGCACTGGAATATGGAACTTGCACCATATATTCTTCCTCTTCAACTGACTATGGTGACTGAGCAGCAGATAGCCGAAAATGGCTAGAAAGAGGAGTACTCACTGGCTTAGCGTTTTTCATGCCAAACCTCTCCAAGACATTCTCGAGGTAATTCTTTTGGGCCAGAAATAATTTTTCAACTCCTCGTTCTCTTTTGATCTCCATGCTAAGAATTTTCTTAGCTGCTCCCAAATCTTTCATTTCAAATTTACTGCTCGGCTGCATTTTCAAAGTGTGAATTTCGGACAAATTCTTAGCTACAATAAGCATGTCATTAACATAAAGCAACAAATACACAAAAGAGTCATCAGTTAACTTCCGGAAGGATGTAGGATAAAGACGAGATAAACAGAGCTCAAATAGCCAACAAGCACAATGCGAGAATTACTGTTCGGTTCTTTATGTCGGATTCAAATGATAGCAGCTTCCCCAGTTTCATGAATGTGCAAGTACGCTAAATAAACAGTAATGACAACCATATCTGAAGACCAACCTTTCATACATCTTAGTTGCTCCTGACAGTACGTAAATGGCAAACCTTTTTCTTTTCGAACGAGAGACAATTTGGTGACCGGAGCCCGAAAAGACCGACTTAAATCAACCAAATCCGAGGAAGACTTCTTTTGCGAAATTGGAGCTGAAGATATCAATGACAACAAAAAGAAAAAAAAACCCCTATAATGCAATTTTAACAACCAGCTGCAGGTTTTCGAGTTTAAACAGCTCGATGGAACCCAATACCCTGTCTTGAAGATCTGTCCCTATATTCTTCACAGTGATTTAAAAAGCGCTAGGCGCCAAAAGGCGCCAAGGTCCAAAAACGCCCGAGGCGCTAGGCGCTCGCCCAGGCGCTCGCCCGAGCGAAGCGAGGCGCTAAAATATAAAAATATAAAATATAATTAATAATATAATTATTTAAAATTTTAAATAAAAATATAAAAATATATAATATAATTAATAAATATAATCACATTAACAGTATAAACCTGCTGATGGAGAAACGAGGAAGCAGCGGCGAGCGGCGACAGCAGCAGCAGCAGCGGTGAGCGGCGGCAGCGGCAGCAGCAGCAGCAGCGAGCGGCGGCAGCGGCAGCGGGAAAGGGAAAGGGAGCGGAAGGCGCGAGCAGCGGGAGGCCTCGAGGGAGGCGCGAGCAGCGGGAAGGCTCGCGGGAGGGCTCGCAGGAGGCGAGAGGGCTCGCGGGAGGCGCGAGCAGCGGGAGGGCTCGAGGGAGGCGCGAGCAGCGGGAAGGCTCGCGGGAGGGCTCGCAGGAGACGCGAGCAGCGAGAGGGCTCGCGGGAGGCGCGAGCAGCAGGAGGGCTCGCAGGAGGCGCGAGCAGCGAGAGGGCTCGCGGGAGGCGCGAGCAGCGGGAAGGCTCGCGGGAGGCGCGAGCAGCGACAGCGGGAGCAGCGGCAGCGAGCGACGAGATCGCGATCGGGATCGGCAGCGGCAGCAGGTTAGGGTTGGGGTTATATCGGTTTAGTTGGTTCGATTGAACCAACTAACAACCGAACCAGGACCGAACCAGACCTAAAATTCTGGTTCGGTTTACCCAGGCGCTCGCCCGAAGCGCCCAGCGCCTGGGCTCGGGCGAGCGCCCAGGCGGCGCCTGATTGAAGCGCGCCGCCTGGGACATTAACGAGGCGCTCGGGCCTCGCCTCGCCTCGCCCGAGCGCCTAGGCGAGCGCCCGAGCGCCTTTTGCAATCACTGATTCTTCACTGGTTTCTATGACCAAATCAGGACGGTCCTTCATTCGATTGGAAACCCTAGAATGCAATTTTAACAACCAGCCGCAGGTTTTCGAGTTCAAACAGCTCGATGGAACACAATACCCTATCGTGAAGATCTATGGACCGATATTCATCACCGGTTTGTATGACAAAATCGGGACGACCCTTCATTCGATTGCAATCCGTAAATCGTTGCAAAAAGAAACTCAAAATAACTTGCAAGGAGGCAGAGCTCGATTACCTTCGCGCAAGACTCCGTCTCCACCATTCTCTCCCACTCGATTCCTTGGAGATGATAAGGGGGCAGACTAAGGGGCGGGAGCGTGTCCGTTGGTGCCGCCGAGGGGCAAATCGTCACCGAGAAGTCCTAAGGATCAAATCAGACCAACCACGAACGGCCACGAGTTGAGGATGCACGAGAACGCACGGAATACCACACGACGATGGACCTTGTCTCGCATAACCTATTCGAGTCGAGCACGAAAAATAAAGTTTTGGCAGGCGTTCAATGCAAACAGTGAGATCATAATCCTACGTTTAACAAACCGAAAGGCAAAACTTGTTCGATCAACAAAGAAAGAAAGTCGAAGCATATCAAAAAAGAAAGTCTTTTTTTTTTTGTCCTCTCCGCATAGAACTCATCAGGAATTTTTTTTGCTTTGCTACAGTCAAACAGAACAAAACATTTTTATTTATGATAACGTACAAGAAAGCTACTTGGCTCTAAATCCCGTCGGATGCAATTCATTTCCATCCATGTCTAAAATGGTTGTCAAAGTCTTATAGGTCAGGCTAGATTGCATCACGCAACGCAATACCAATGACGAGTTGTCATCGTACCATTACTCCCAACAAGTTCATGCAATGTATACAGTGAGCCAACAACAATCCACGCACTAGAGGACCGGCCCAAGTTCCACGGTGCATTACACAAACACTGGTCCATGACACTGAAGGATCAATTACCTTCTCCCATGCTTACAGGTCTCTCTATCTAGCACATAAGGGTGTGATTAAACATAGATAGTCACGCAAATGATAAGCTACGGAGATAGTCTGAAAATGAGACAATTATTTATTACGCTTAACTGTCACGGCCTTAGTTGGAATTGCCTAAGGCGTAAGGCACCCTTGCGGCCAAAGACACGAACTTAGCTTGCGTTGCCTAAGTCGCGAGTCACCCTTGCGGCAAAGACGCGAACTTAGCTTGCGTTGTCTAAGTCGCGCTTCGCCCTTGCGATATTGCTCCGCAAGGATCAGCCCATTTGTAACCTCTAGCAGGTCCCGAAGGACCTGTAAAAAGAGAAAGTTGATTAGTTCGAAAGAACGAGCGACGGACAAGTCCCGACGTCTCGCGAAAAGAGGAAGCTTTACAAGCAATTCAGCGAGCACCTTGCGTGCACAAGAGAAAAGAGGGAGAGGGGGGAAAACAAGGGCTTTGGAAGGTTGGACGAACAGCTGCAAGCCCACAAACAGCCGCTCACCTGGTCCCGGGCGCGACAACAAGTTCCCGTAAAGGCCATGTGCGAACTTGCGAAAGAGAGTTCAACGCCCTTTATATATCCGAAGCCCCATCCAGCCCTGTGCCACCCGGGGGGTTCAAAGGGGCTGAGATGGCTGACGTTTTGGTGAGCGGAGGCAGATTGCAGAAATCAGCCCGCGGCACGCGAAAACGGAGCTGTTTTGGGCTGTTTTGGAGCTGTTTTGCTTGGTTCGGTGAGCGATCGCTTTGTAACGCTGTAGCTTGTTTGAACTTACATTTTTACAAGCAAAATGACCTAAAACCAAGAGAAAACATGCTGTTAAGTAGCTGTACATGTAGGTGTGATTGACGAACGGTTCGTTGAACGGAGTTGTTGCGAGTGCGCGACGACCGTTCGTGACATTCTTCCCCACTTAAACTGTCGACGCTTGTTGGTAGTTGTTGATGATTTCTTCTTCATGTCGTAGGGTGTCTTCAGGCTCCCAACTGGCTTCAGTTCGGGGAAGCTTTCACCACTTCACCAAGTACTCTATCTGCTCAGCTCCGTTGGGTAGCTTTATCTTGCGGTCCGCCAGAATGGTTTCAACTCGCTTCTCGTAGGAGGCTGTGATGGGAGGTAGTCGAGTTGGAACACTTCGGGAAGCATCTTGCGGATCCGAGTGGTAGGCTTTTAGGTTGCTGGCGTGAAGAACGTTGTGAATTTTAAACCACGCCGGCAGCTGCAACTTGTAAGAGACGTTGCCTACCCTGCTGATAATTGGGAAGGGCCCATCATACTTGCGCACCAATCCTTTGTGGACTTTGTTCCTAAAGAATTGGAGTGATGCCGGTTGAAGCTTTACCAACACCAAATCGCCAACTTTGAACTCTTGCGGTCGCCTTCCCAAGTCTGCCCACTTCTTCATCCTTTTTGTCGCCTTCTCCAAGTAAGCCCGCGCAATATCTGCATTTCGATGCCACTCCTTTGCGAAATGATAGGCTGATGGACTACTCCCAGTATACCCAATTGCCATGGTGTGCGGAGTTGACGGTCGTTGTCCTGTGATGATCTCGAAGGGGCTCTTGTTGGATGCAGAGCTCCGCTGCAAGTTGTAGGAGAATTGGGCAATGTCCAACAGCTTCACCCAATCTCGTTGGTTGGCACTCACGTAGTGCCGGAGATATTGCTCTAGGAGCGAGTTTATCCTTTCAGTCTGGCCATCCGTCTGGGGGTGGAGGCTTGTAGAACTAGAGAAGTATAACTTCGACCCCAACAATTTGAATAGCTCGGTCCAGAATCGTCCCAGGTACCGAGCATCTCAATCACTAATGATATTGTGTGGGACTCCCCAATACTTCACCACATCCTTCATCATCAGCTTGGTCGCCTCCTCTGCTGAACAGTGTAGGGGAGCAACAATGAAAGCTGCATACTTTGAAAACCGATCGACCACCACGAGTATCGATCCGAGTCTCCCTACAAGTGGCAAGCTTGATATGAAATCCAAGGAAATGCTCTCCCACGGCCTTTCTGGTACGGGCAACGGCTCCAAAAGTCCCACCGGCTTCCGCTGCTCCACCTTGTCTTGTTGGCAAGTAAGGCATGTTCGAACATATTCCTCCACATTAGTCCCCATCTTCGGCCAATAGAAGACCCTCTCCACGAGAGCCAACGTCCTATGAATGCCTGGGTGTCCAGCCCAAAGGGAATCGTGACACTCATTTAAGAGTCCACGCCTCAAATTGTCCACTCGGGGAACATAAACCCTATTCCCTTTTGTGTAAACGAGTCTCTCCTGGACCCAAAATCGTCGTGCCTTGCCTTCTTTGATGAGCTGCATCAGGATAACTGCCTGGGGGTCACTATACAGTCCATCCCAGATTCTGGAAAGGAAGTTGGAGTGCAACTGACTTGCTTGGTTTCCGCCCTCCAATTGTGCGGCATTCACACGCTCCACCTTCCGACTCAATGCATCGGCCACGACATTTGCCTTCCCAGGCTTATACTTCATTGCCATATGAAATTCAGCCAGGAAGTCCTGCCAACGCGCCTGCTTTGGGGAGAGCTTCTTCTGAGTTTGGAAATAGCTCAGAGCGATGTTGTCTGTCCTCAGCACAAATCACGATCCGAGGAGATAGTGTCGCCAAACTCGTAGACAGTGGATCACTGTTGTCATCTCCTTCTCATGCACTGGATACCTCCGCTCTGTCTCGTTGAGTTTTCGGCTCTCGTAGGCCACCGAATGACCCTCCTGCATGAGTACTCCCCCAATAGCGAAGTCCGAAGCATCTGTATGGACTTCAAAAGGCTCCCCATAGTCTGGCAATTTGAGCACTGGTTCTTCCATAACAGCAGCCTTCAGATCTTGGAATGCTATTTCACATTTGTCAGACCACTTCCAAGGCTGCTCCTTCTTCAGCAACTCCGTCAGTGGGGTTGCACGCTTCGAATATCCCGCTATGAAGGGTCGATAATAATTGACGAAACCAAGGAAGGATCTCAACTCTGGCACCTTCTTTGGAGTTCGCCATTCCGCAACCGCTTGCACCTTCAACTTATCCATCCGAATGGAGCCATCACCGATTCGATGTCCCAAGAATAATATCTCAGTTTGAGCAAAGTAGCATTTCTCCCTTTTCACGAACAAAGTGTTCTCCCTGAGAACCTTGAAAATCGTCCGAAGGTGCCTGACGTGCTCCTCGAGCGTTTAGCTGTAGATGACGATATCGTCCAAGTAGACGACCACGAACTTATCCAAATACTCCTTGAATAGCTGGTTCATGCGAGTGCAGAATGTGGCCGGAGCGTTGGTTAAGCCGAAAGCATCACCAAGAACTCAAACGCTCCATACCTGGTCACACAGGTAGTCTTCGCTTCGTCAACTTCAGCAATGCGCACCTGCCAATACCCCGACCGAAGGTCGAGTTTTGAGAAATACTTAGCTTTGCCCAATTGGTCGAACAAGTCCGGAATGAGTGGGATGGGATACTTGTTCTTCACTGTCACTTTGTTGAGGGCTCGATAGTCGACGCATAATCGGAGGCTCCCATCTTGTTTCTTCTGAAAGAGAACTGGAGCTCCGAAAGGTGCTTTAGAGCTGCAGATGAGACCACCGCTTAGCAGTTCACCTAACTGCTTCCTGAGTTCGGCCAACTCTGGCGGGGGCATGCGGTAGGGTGGTCTCGGTGGAGGTTTCACTCCTGGCTCTAGCTCGATGCCGTGATCCACGCCTCTGCGTGGTGGAAGAGTCTTCGGTAACTCGGGTGGCATAACGTCCTTGAACTCTTTCAGGACGTTCGCCACCACAGCAGGTTCTTGCATGGCCTTCTCGTTGAGTGGCTCTAGCTTCATAGCAGCCACGAATGTCAATTCGCCTTTTCGCACCCCTTTCTTTAGTTGTAATGCCGATATGTGTTGGGGCTCCTTGGTTCCTCTCCGAGAGACGGGAACCACGCAGGGGTCATTGCCTCCCATCATACATAAGGAGCTCAAGAACGGCATCGGCACCAACTTCGCCGCGTGCATAAACTCCATTCCAAGAATCACTTGGATGTCATCCAGTGGCACGGCCATCATGTTAGTGTTCCCGCTCCATGTCCCGATTTTGATGGGAACTCCCTTCGCCAACCCGGAGATTCGCCTGGCCTCCGAGTTCACCGCCTTCATTCGGCTTGGGCTCTTCTCCAAGATCAACCCAAGTCGTCGTGCTTCTCGATCAGCTATGAAGTTGTGGGTAGCGCCCGTGTCCACCATTGCACGGGTCGTTTAGCCATTTAGCTTGATGTCCACATACATCAGCTCACTACTTCCTGCTTTTTGTAACTTTGTCTTCATGTTCTCCCCCACTTGACCCCGCATAGCGTTCAACAAACGCATTGCTCCCATTCGGGGTCCTTGCGACTCCTCGTCGTCGCTGCTGGATTCAGAACTGCTCGAACTAAGAGCAACAGCTTTGCCCTTGTCTGATCGAGGGGGGTGGATGGAAGCCGTCAAAGCATTGAGTGCCTGTTTTTGTGGGCACTCCCTCACTATGTGCGGTCCTCTGCACAAGAAACATCCTCCAGGTTTTGAGGCCTTGCCTTTCGGGTTTGGCCCTTTGTGGGAACTCTTCTTTTGTTCGCCCCCGAGCTCCTTCCCTCGAGAATGTTTTGGAGGGCGATTGCCTGAAGATTGTTTCCTTCTGCTTGGGTCTTCGGAGGAAACAAAGTCGGTGAGCCTTTCTGCAGCAGCAATTGCCCCAACCACATCGGTAACATTCCTTCGATTTAGCTCCTGTTGAGCCCATAGATTCAAACCATCAAGGAAGCTGAACAACTTATCCTTCTCGGACATGTCTTGTATGTCCAGCATTAGTACAGAAAATTGCTTCATATAGTCTCGGATGGTGGTACTCTGGCGGAGTTGTCTCAACTTCCTTCTTGCGACGAACTCTGTGTTCTCCGGCAGGAACTGAGTTCTCAACTCCCGCTTCAAGTCCTCCCATGTGTCGACTCGACACCGACCTTGTTGGATCTCCTCCCAACGGGTTCGCCACCAAAGTTTCGCATCTCCGTTCAGATACATTGTTGCTATAGAAACTTTGGTATCTTCAGAATCGGGCCTCGTAGCTCGGAAGTATTGTTCCATGTCGAACAGAAAGTTCTCGAGCTCTTTGGCATCTCTGGCCCCTCCATATCCATGAGGCTCAGGTGCCCTCAAATTTTGTGGCGGTACAACGCGGGTGTTGCTTCCTCCCACATTTAGTGTTCTTGTGAGCATGGCCACCTTTGCAGTGAATTCCGCCACAACATCCTGTAAGTGTTGCACGGAGTCTTTGGTGTCATCAGACAGTCGGTCGACTAGGGCCTCGACCTTGTCGATCCTGGACTCTGCTTCCTCTTGCGAGCTCTCTACCCCAACAAGCCTTTGTTGGCCATGGTAGAGTTCCTCCATGCTCGCTTCAAAACAAGAGCCAAACAAAACCAACATGAGACTCCATGCTCATCAATCATAACACACAAAACCATCCTACTTTTTGGTCCATCATGCACCAACTCATAGTGTTTTTCCATGTAACTTATTACGTGATTTGCAGAGGTCATATATCACCACCTACAAGAGACAAACAAACATATGCGAAACACCACGACGCTACAACATCGGTTTTCGGAAGCAAAAGGCCAAGCACGTAGAGTGCATCGAAAAACATCGAAATGGTGCACCACCAAATACGGGGGGAAAGAAAAAAGATATAAGAGGAGGGGGGGCGTAGACGTACAGTTTCTCCTCGCGAGCGAGGACGAGGGGATCGTCATTCTTGATGTCGTAAGGGTACCACTGGGCGACCTTGTCTCCGATGAGCTTCTTCCGGAGGATCTTGTGAGGGGACCGCTTCCCCAAAGGATTCAGGACGTGTCCGAAGATCCTGGCCAGCGCCACCCCCTGCAGCGCCGCCGCCGTCAACAGGCTCATCCCCCCTGCCTTGGCTTGCCCTTCCGAATGTGCTTCCGGCCACCTAAACCCACACGCCCCCTTCGCCGACCGTCGTCTACGGGCCACCCTAAATTTGTGGGCCCAACACTCCTTGCCCTTTCGCCCATTAAGATCCCTAAGACCCAGTCGCCCGTTAAGTTAAATATTAGGAACGAATCCACATCGGACCAGAACCAATAAGAGACAAACATGAATCCGACCCGAACGATTTCCAGTTTCAAGTTATTGATTTGATCCAATATTTATGTTCGGATTACGGACTCTTTGTTGTGCTCCGGTCGACCCCTACCAACTACAAGCGAGTGGAAGAAACCATTACAAAATGTTTATTATACCTTTCATATTTGTCTTACCCGCTTTGCTACTTACTTGCCTGTTAATTAGACGCAGCAGAGGACCCACGGGTGGACCCTCATTGCTCCACTGTGGCATGTAAAAGCATCAGGCAAACAGGCGAGCGGGTAAGCCGCCTGAGCGTTTTCGTTCCATGTAACACAACATTATAGAAGATGTGAATAGAGAGGAGCGGAGGTAGATGATGAATAGTACCAACTCCGCCCTCTAATCTGAAAAGAACAAACGAGTTAAATACTCACAAACATCCTTGGCATGTTTACATGAAGTCATGTGTGCTTTGCACTTTTACTGTCCCAACTCAAGCAGCGAAAGACTTCAACATTTATTCTTCGGCAGCTCCAAGTTACTTGCAGATGTGTTTTTTGAGATGGACCTCAACTATAAAGCAGATGAATCCAATCTCTTTCCTGAGCACCGTGCAGAGAAGGAAACATTACACCGGTGCAGCCGCTTCCCGCTTTCTGCCCCACCTGGGAGTGGTCTCGATGAGCTGATGAGGGAAGAGCTGCCTCTCCCGCCTCGTCAGCTTCTTGAAGTTGCTGACCCGCAGCTTGGCGATCTTCGCCTCCTCTTCTGGGGTGGTTTCTCTCACCACCACCGTCAGGCGACATTTGGGTCTCACCATGATCCCACTCCTCCCTTTGGCATGGTAGGATATCCGCTTCAGATGCACACCCTTCCCGACGAAGGCTTCGTCTATCGCACCACCGCAGCAGCAAATGTGAGACAGGCAGCTAATTGTCTCCCCTCTCACCCCAAAAAAACATCTCAAAGCATTCACTTACCAACAAGAAGACGATCTGGGTTCAGTCCATGATTATGAGCTGCATTAGCTCGGGCTGAATGTATCACCTGCAATACATACAAGAATGCAGTGGTTCTGAAATAGGCTGCAATTTATAGATAATAAGCTCACATATCAGAAACATTCCCAATATTCAAAGAATGCAATTACAATCGACAACTGAATCAAATTTTTGTTCCTGCAAGACACGAGGTGATGCTTTGTGATACCTGATAGACGGTCTTTGCAGCTCGTTTGACAGTTACTTGCAGTTGCAACAGAGCATCTTCAACACGCATTCCACGTACTAGTTTAGCAACCAGATTAACCTTCTTGGGACTCTGACATCAACATATCCAATAAGAGATGAATGATAAAATCAAAAACCCAAAGGGTGCAATGAACAAGGCATTTGAGCAAATGTTTTAATCAATACTAGAAAAACTGATTTTGGAGCATGTTCAAACCAAATTTTCAAACCTTGTACCGTTTACGCAGAGATAAGGCCTGTATTTAAGGTCAAGCATGAAGTAAACTGAATCGTCTTGCATAGATGGGCTGATCTCAAAGGGTTTATATCTTAAAAAGAGTACGAGCACTCATGCAGTGCAGCTTTTCTGAGCAACTAGCAACTATGAAACCACAACTGCACAAAAGGTGCTATGGATAAAGTATACCTGTCTTATATCTTTCTTAATAGCTTGAACCCTCAATGGTTTTGATAGTCCATCCTTTTTTCCAGTCTTCATAGGATCCCCCATAAGTGGTGTCAAAGGGGATGAAATAGGTACAATGTTTGCATCTTCTTCCGCAAACAGTTTCCTCGAACTGGAAATTTGCTGCAATAGGACATGTGGTCAAAAATACAGTATGAACAATTGTCTGTCACTATTTTTTTCTTTTTAATTGTGTCACTCTGAGGTAGTTAAGTTTAAAGAAAAATAACGATGATGTCGCAAGTAAGAAAAGCATCTTACTTTTCTTTTAAATCAAGAAACTTAAATAAAATTCTAGTGCTAAAAATCCTGCTTCTTTGCACCTGGAGAAAAGCTCAAGGGGCATATTAAGAAGACCAAAATTTGATGTAGAATCAGCACTCTAGGTCACTAGAGAAAGTTGTATCATATGAATTCCAAAGGATTTATATCCAGCAAAATCTGAGCATGCCTATACATATACAAAATGACAGACTTTTTGGGCCCCCATACTAAAATAATAAGTAATATAAATAAAAAAACATATGGTGAGAGCTTAATTTTCTTAAATGCAGGTCCAACAATTCAATGATGTATAAAAGAAATGAAGGCAGATAGTATATTGGTCTTCCATTCTTCATTATCTTGATTCTGACATACAGTTTATTTTATATGTGTAATGTTTTAAGGCAATTACCAAATGTTGCAAATATTGATAGGAAGGCCTTCCAATTCTTGAGGAAGAAATATCAGAAACTATCCATGGATGTGCAAATTGGCCTGCAACAAACACAAATTTGCCTCTTAATCAGCTCAGCTTCAGGAATAACAGAATAAGTCACACTAGAAATGGTTGTCATGTGAAAAATAAAAAAGAATTCGTAATCCTTCAGGTCAGACAATATACCAATCTGATGCTACATATTTCACATCTGTAGACAAACAAATGCACCGGTTAATACTAATGCAAAAAGCAAATTTTGTATCAAGTAGGTTATGGTGCATTTGTCAATAATATGCATTTCAGCCATTGGATAGGATGCAAAAACCAAAGTTATTTAGGAGGTATAAAAGCATACGATTAGAAATATTGCCTTGGTGATGCATATTCACACTACCAGAGATGGCACATTCAAGAAAAGTGTTTGTCATGAATTTTCAGAAGGTTACCTGGTGAATAGAGCTTAGTGCAAGCATCATACCCAATGGCAGATGAACGGCCATTGCGCTCCATCATGGTATTGACCTGGCGAAGAACAGAACGTAGGCACCTTTGCCATCCCACCATGGTATCTAATTCTAACAAATCCAAGAATTGCAAGAGTCGTGGTCAATACAATGCATTTGTACAGAAATGTTACATGTCTAACATTTATTCGGTTTCAAAACCACGAACCACAAAATTATCTGTCAATTCATACGATGCCATCCATGCGGGGGTTACGGTCAATGCAGGCATGAAAGTTGTACCAGACTAAAGAGTAAGAACGAAAGACGAAAGACGAAAGAAAGAGAAGTCCAAATCGAGGCATTTAAAAAATTACCAACTGGTATAGCCGCTGGAGCAATCCAGTTCAATAAACAAAACATAATGTGACCGATAAATGCAAGAACTGAAGTTACCGCAATGCCAGTTACTCCGGTTAGAACTACAACTCGTTCTTCAAGGACTATTTCCAGCCAAAACCAAATCCAAACGTATTGTTAATTCGATGCGCTAGTATCAGTAGTTACTCATATGGGTAAATAATATTTGGCCACCAGGACAAGACAGCTCGACTGCTCCCAAAAATCGATCATCGAAACCAAGATCAACAACCCAACCCCCCTTTTGCCCGACCTGAATCACCACCAAGGCAAGAAGAAGGATAAATAAAAATAAATAAAGACAACGAAATGCCGTGTCGGTTGATTCACAGAACTGCTACTCATGAGGGCTCAAAGTGCTAATTATAAGACACCGATCTCACTGCTCCTCAGGATCTGAACGAACGCTCCGATGGAGCAGCAAGTAAAAGAAAAGAGCGAGAGAGAACCACTTGGCGGCGGCCGGCGACGACAGCCAAGGCTTGAGAATTGGGAGAGAGGCAGCGAGCGACGACCGGCTCTCAGTAACTCGCCGGCGGCAGTCGTCCTTGCTTTGCTTCGCTTCGCTAGGGTTCAACTTCGGGGGTGATGGAAATACCGGGCGACTGTTTATTTTATGTTAATCATTGGTGGCTTGTCGAGGCGCCAGATTTTACCGAGTCGCGACGCGAGTCCGATCTCAAATTCGGTTCGGATCGACAACCGAACCGGCTCATACATGAAAATTGACATTTGAAGCTGACGTCTGCTGGAATCGATCACTCGCATCATTGCCCTGAAACGCTCTTGGTTGACCCAAAGATGGATGACCCGTTTCAAGCCCAAGAACGTAGTGGACGCCGTTGCCTTTCTTCTTTAAACAAACCGTTCATGTTGTAAAAACAAATCTAATTTACAACATATCAAAAGAAAATTGCTTTCTCTAATTAAATCGGTCAGATGATTGAGTGCCCAACCACAGCTCAATATGGATTCGTTCCTTCTCTTCCTCAAGAAAACAGCTCTTGAATTTATATGTACATAACACTCAAATCATCATTTGCCAGCGCTACCAGACCTGTCGCAACTTCTCAGATAATAAATACTTCATCTACAAATTTGGTTGTTGGTTTCCTTCAATTTTTAGCTCCGCAATAGGAACGTCTCCACATCTGATGGCATTCTTCGACCGTAAGAGAAATGCAGTCTGCGAGTCATGTTTGACCTCCTTCAGTTTCTCCACATTCGAAACTGAGTCATGCTTTGGGCAGTTTCTCCTTCCATTTATCTGCGTCAATCATGCATTCCATTTATCTTCTTCGTATGGACCCATAGAAAAGTTTTCAAACTCCAAAATACGCAGAATCATCTTTGCTTGGTTCTCTTCTCCATCCAGAATGGATATCAACCACACAAACTAGAATTGGAGTTTAAAATCGGAAGGCGATGATATCATTTGCCGTTCAACTGAGACAGTAGAAAAGGGGGGAAAAGAAAAAAAACAAAAGTCTCATTGCCCTTGTTATGATGAAACACATGCCAACTTCTCAACATTCTGCTGGAGTCTTGCTAGGCAAACCCCTGATGACATGCTTGCACTGAAACCTATAAAAAACCAAAGCTTGTTAGATATGCCATGAAATAGAAACTCTTCAAAATTAGCACAAGTTTATTGGGCCAGTCACAAGTAGAGAAAGGCGAGGTTGAAGATTGATCTTCTACCAATATCATTAACATCGTGCCAACGGATTAAACACTAATTCTGGTAACTAGCAATCAACTTCTTCCTCGGCATTCAGTCTCAAGGGTTAGGTTAATCTTATCGTAACTACAAAACCGAAAAAGTAGAGCCGACTAAATGGGCAATGACGTGAACTGTATGCAATATAATCTTGAGGGATAATAGAATATACTTAATCCTGATGACTAACAGTTTGGTGTTTTAATAGAATATATGCCAAACAAAACAAAGAAACTGTTCTGAGTTCAACCCCATGCTCCTTTACTGCAAGTTACCAAGCAGTTCTTCACGTATTAGGACAAGAAAGCATTAAGGCCATTCAAAGATTCGAGGCATTTCAAAAGTAGAACTGACCCTCATGATGGGATACAGGAAAACTTGCCGAAAGAGATTAATATCTCAATTGCACATAGATGAATTTTTACCTCAGGTTAATGCAAAATCAATGCAGTAAAATGCATGTGAGGTTACATACCAGATCGCATCATATTCAGTGGAATTAGGACATAAGGAGCTGCCGGCAAGTGACGTTCGATGCAAATCATCCATGGCATGTTCTGGAATCTTGCAATTGATGTGTAACTTGAGTGGTACTACCTGTAGCGATGCCAAAGAATCAGGAAAACAAAACCTCTTTGCAACAGATTGAGACATCATAGGCCTAACAAAACAGTAGAACATATCACCATCGTCAGGGATGTCAAAGTACCTTTTTGCCGAATCGGAAATCACGCTTGGGAAAAAAATGCAGTGGGAGGCTGAAGGTAGAGGAACTTCTGACGAGCAAGAACAACTTGGACGGACCTAAAAGCAATCAGAGATAATTTTTAAGGTGAAGGCAGTCGTCAAATATCTTGATCGGAAATAGCAAGAGTGGAAAAATTAGAACAAACCCGTGTAAGTACTACTCCCGGCACCAGCAGATATTAGAACTCGAATGGCCTGGTCATGAGAATCATGTTAAACAGAATGTATGACAGTTCACATGATGGCCAGTTAGAGTTGACCAAGAGAAACCAACCTTTCTAGCAATATTATCAGAAATTTTCCTTTCGGTGCATTTATTTGCATTTCCAGAACCAAAATTCCCTCCAGAAAACACCAGCTGGTATACGTGTTGAGGTCTCACAATACTCGCTCCAAGAATCAAAGTAACTTCTCGAATGTCAGGCATCTCCTCCAGCGCCAGTCGAAGCGCAGAAAGCAAGCTCGATTTGGAACACATCAATTTGTCCAGCCTCCTGATCCCCTGTTTGATCTCTCTTTTCCTCAAATTATGCTTCCTCCTATCGGATGCCTTTGATTCTTCCGGTGTTCGACATGCCTCTTCCTAGGAACAGGAGCTTCTTTGGATGAGAACATTTCAGCCCGCTCGAAAGATCATAACCTAGATATATATTGACCGTTTGACCTACCAAACTTTCATGTTCCTCCTTTAGAGCATCAAATTCATTTTCGAGGTGTTGAAGCAGCCTGCAGCGACGAGAATACCAAGAAATGTTCTGATTCATCTTCAAATTGATGTAACCAATTATATTCATCTAAAAAAGGACACAGGATCGCAAAGGAAACGAGAAGCAGACTCAATTTACATGTTTGGTGGAACTCTGATATTTCTAACACTGATTAAATGATTTTATTCTAGAAATGCGTAACAGTTATACTACACACATTTAGTTTGAATGTGTGTAGTATAACTGTGAAAGTATACTACACACATTCAAACTAAATGTGTGTAGTATACTTTTTTTCTGTAGTGAGGGGGGAAGAAAGTATTGAGAAATTTGGAACCAAAACTATAGGAACTTAGCATATAAATCGATATGTTTCTCGATCGGGATGGGATAATCAGCCCGACCACTTCATTTCGCTGTCATACAACCAATCAAAGACGAACGGATAAATTGGCTCTCAGAATTCAGCTGCGTTAATTACACGTTTATCTTCCGAGCTAAACATTGCAAGTTGGAAACAATCACATATAAACCAGAAAATGCATATAAGAGAACTACTCTCGAACAGAAAAATCGCGAATGAGAAAAAGTCCTCCGAGAACCCCTTCGAGAAAACCAATATCACGCCAAACGAAGCCCCCAAAGCAATTTGGGTGCACGAAACATTCGAGAAAACAACATCACGCCAAACGAAACCCCAAAAGAATTTGGGTGCACGAAACACCCAACGTCCGCCCATCTTGCACAAGATCACAACAACGTCCTCCATCATCACCGATCCATCCCTTTTCCGTTGATTCCTCTCGTACATTGCCGGAAAGAAAAGAAATTGCAAGAGAAAGAGCAAGAAATGTAAGGGTAAACTAGGGTCCGAAGGGCTTACGACGGGATCTGTTGGTGCATGTAGAGGACGAACCCGAGGATCTCCTTGACGATGTGGAAGATGTCCGATCTCCCCAACCCGTCCGCCGCTGCCGCCTCGATCTCCATAAAACCTGGCCGCCCTCCTCCTCCCGATTCCATATGCTCCGACCAGAAACTGAGGACGGGAGGAAGATTTCAAAACACACGCAATAGCGGCTGCGCTTAACGGGTCGGAGTCTGGGAAGCAATACCCGTAGCCACTTTTAATCACGCAGCCATGCCGATTTCATCAAAACACACGCAACGGCAGCTTCGCTTAACGGGTCGGAGTCCGGGAAGCAATACCCGTAGCCACGTGTAATCAAACATCCATGCCGATTTCAAAACACACACAACGGCGGCGGCTGCGCGCTTAACGGGTCGGAATCTGTGAAGCAATACCCGTAGCCACTTTTAATCACACATCCGACACGTGATACGGATCCGCGTATTTTTTTATTTAAGGTATATATATCGCTCAAAATATAAAAATGCAAGAGGTAGTAATGATAATAATAATCATCATCTCAGATAAGTCCATGTTAGATGGAGATTAAAACACGTGGATCCATGATCACATTAGGGATAGAGAAAGCAGCGACAGCAGTCAGCTACACCACCGCATCGGCAGAAGCACAGGGTTCACTCATCGATTCACGGCGCGACAGTTGCTCCTGATCTGCCCGTCGGTCCCCGTGAGAACCCCGATGTTGCCCATCTTCGTTATCGACTTCCCGAACGCATCGAAGAAATCGCCGTCGTCGAGCAGCTTGTCCACTATCTTGCTCGATTTGCCGTCGGTCAGGAGGGCGGCGTCGGACTGGAACAGCCCCTCCTTCTGCTTCAGGATGACGTAGTAGTGGTCGTCGAACGACAGGCTGCTCCCAGGATCCATCTCCACCGTCGTTGTTCTGTCGGTCGGACTGCACTGCGTCTTCAGGAACGCAGCGTGGGTCGCGTTCAGGGACGGGTCGGTGTCGCCTTTGCCGGTGAAGTTGTAGAGCCTGTTCCTGATGATGCCGCAGTGCCCGACGCCAATGGTGTGTGCACCTGCCAGACAGCATCAACTTCGTGTTACTTAATCCTATACAACTAGTGAAAGGACAAGCACTCGACGGTTGCAGATTGGTTCAGCAGATGTAACTGGGTTTTCATGGTGTCTACTTATACTATACTATTCTATACCTGATAAGACGACGAGGTCCTCGACGTCCAGATTCTTGCTGGCGAACTGCTGAACGAGGCTGGTGAAGTTGGCGCCGGGTGAAGGAATGTCGGCGAGGGCCTCGGATGCGAGTGATACATTGCCGTCCCTTCTGCCGGTCTTCACTTCCCAGAGAGGCTTCTGAAACTGCCATCAAACATCAAACACTTACGCGGTTAAGAATCAAAGTTGGTACACACAACGAGAAACCACGTAAGGTTTGTGCAGTCCAAGTCGATCGTCAGCGACTTACTTGAAAGGATACCGAGTCTCTTGCGGCCAACGCAACTATGTCTGCGCAGGAGACCCTCCCTGGGCAAGCCTTCTCCAACGCCGCCTTCACCTGATCGATGACTTCGAAGCCTGCTAGCGATCGGTTCGGGATGGCATCCTTTTCGGCGCTAATGTTCGCTGTTGAATCCAGCAACACGGAGGCATCACAACCCTGTCGTACGCATGCATGCAGCAACGTCGTGTCAGTCAGGAGGGCTATATATGTATCTATATGGATATGCATGACAATAAACCATGAGGCTCCGTGCGCTTACCCTCACGAAACAGTCATGGAAGAACAATCTCAGGAGTTTGGCAGGCAGGGTCGAGTTGCTCTCGACGCTTGCCCACACCAAGTCCTGAACCATTTCCTCGGCCTGAGGGCACAGCTTCTTGTAGAAGTGCTTCTTTAGTTCATCTGCTTGCCCTCCGGAAGAGAGGCCAAGAAGCACCACACAGGCCAGAAGGAGGAAGGTGGCCTTCATCTCTGCGCTTGCCGTTTGCTACTGCTGCTAGTATGAATCCGCTAGCTGGCTACATCCGTCGAGCTTTAAGATTCATGCTGCCCTTTATATACAAGATTCGAGAGTAAGATCGAGGGGCTGGCAACTGCAGATTGTTTAAGGTTATCTTTGGTTGATCAAGACGTGAAGACGCTCTCTTCTTCGCATGTGTCATGGACTTGTGGGTCAAAACGATCTTGCTAATGCAATAATGAGATCGATGAGTATAAAGCTGAGGAAGGTTGCGTGCAGCTTCCATGCACCAGCTAAACCTAGTCTAAATCGTTCATCTATAAGTCTGACAAAAATATTTATTCATCGTTGACCATTTGGAGTCATGGAATTCTCCTTCGCATGCTGGCTATGAAGAAGAAGATGATGATCCTGGTGATGTTTGCTAGAACTAACCTCTCTTTTGTGTTTTGGTTGTTGTTTAAGCAGTCAGTAATTGAGAATACAATTCATTAGCTGCCCCGTTGGCGTAATAATTGATGGTCGTCACATATGGATGGTGTGGACAGGAGACATCAGAAAAATAAAAAGAAGCAAACAGACATGGATGGATAGGAATCGATTAGCTGCCCGCCCCGTCGGCGTAATAATTGATTAGCGAGTAGCATTCTGAGTGTCTTTTTTCTTAACGAGGCAGGTTGCGATGCAGAGTCTCAAATGGCCTCGTCGTCTTTTCCCGGTAAACCTCTTGTCCCGAATCAAATGAATATGATAAGAGAAACGAGGGAACCAGGAATTCATATAGTATTAATAATACAAAACCTCTTTTATGCCGATCTAGTTGACTTTGACTTTGTGGTGTCCCTCATTAATACATAAGAGTTGGGTGATGATGAAACGAGAGAGACAGAGAGAGAAGGTGGAGGCCACGAGCAGTGGAAGTAAGCGGCCAATTGAACGTACTGATGATGCGTGGAAAGATGGAGAGACGCCCTTTCTTCGAGCGACAGGTTCACGGCAAAAACATTTATATATGTTCTGTAAGCACCGATGATGAGCCCGCAGGAGATGAGGGCTGCGTCTGTACCCTGTTGATATCGTGTGTTGCGCACTGCATGTGAAGTGGCGTGGAGTCCGGGAGGAGAACATGAGTTATCATCCATGCATCCATGTAGTCAACGGTACTGTCCAGCTAATGAAGAGTAATCGTCCACAAAATCACATGCCCTCCGAGGCCAAAGTCGTCGTCGTCGTTCGTCTCGGTAATCGGCCATTGGCTTCCAATGTTTATTGGCAAACACAAAGCAGTAACGATGAGAAGAAGAGGAAAACCGACCGGTGTCTCTTTCTCGTCGCAAACGTCGTTCCCGTTCTTTGCTGAACGAGGGCGCGGCGCATGGCACCGTCAACCAACGCAAGGGATTCCGCCCAAAACCATGCCATGCATCCATCAAATCCGTGCTATAGACGTGTGGAGTTGACTTGGGCACGAAGCTATCGACGAAACCAACCAAAATATTATCCATCCTTGACGCTTACGAGTTGCAAGCAGCCATTTGTACGTCTCCCCCCTACATCGAATGCACCGCCCCCCCTCCCCCCCCAGCATTATTATATAAACCCAGGGGAGCTTAGAAGAAATAAAGGGGACCATTATTTATATGTAGCCGACGAAAAGAGATGATTAATATATTCATTCTTTCTTTTTGTTTTTTCTTCTTTTTCTGTCTCGGATGATGCACTGAAGATAGATACTGCGACGAAGTGCACTAGTGACTGAAACTTAATATCGCCAACATCAGAGAGATGAAAGCTGGTAGTGGGAACTATGGTATATATGTCATCCTCGACCCCAAAGATTCAACCCTGCATTAGAATTATGGTATATATGACATCCACAAGTTTTTCTTGCTTATTAACCACAATCATGGCATCGATTAAAGATGAAATATTATTGCATGACTCTGTGGTTGCCGGGCACCAAACCGCTTCTGCCATAATTCCACGAGTGACTCAACCTTGCAGTCCAATAATAATAATCCCCGAGTCGGGTCGAATTAAAAACAAACAATTATAACATACACAACCACTAATTGGCAAAAACGTCGGACAAACATATAGTTCTATCGGAATTGAACCTATCAAGCCGTTTTATTAATTTCAATATACGGGACAACGATGATAAAACCGCATTGTTCAGATCAACACTTTGTAAGATACCAAAGCGCTGAGTAGAAAACGTCCACAGCCTACTGCAGGGATGACATAAAGCAAGAAAAATCCACAATATATAGATGTCGGTTCTTAGTTGAAATTGCGTGTCATGATACTTCCAATCACAAACCAATAAGAAAATAAAAGCCTGAAAACAGTTTCCTGGCGTTTTCCTTTGACAGAAAGAAAACTACTACCTTACGACGCAGTCGAAAACTAGGATGACTTGAAAAAGATCGAGGATGAAGAAGCATGTCTTACGAACCATCGTGATTCACTCAGGCAGATTTTGCACACACCAGATCCTCGATCAGATCCGCGGCATCCTGCACCGTCACAATGCTCTGGGCGCTGTCTTCTTCGACGGTGATCCCAAATGCCTCCTCCAGACCCATCACAACCTCAACCTGCACCACAAGTTTGATTTGATTATCATGTACTGTAGACCCAATCATAATAGGGCATGTAACTTTTTCTACATGTCCGAGCTTCTGCTACCGATATATTTGGATAAATTATGAGGGCGTCACATTTTGCGTCTCCGCTTGATGGTGGTAACACAGAAAATTACCATGCCTAAACATTACCGTGCCTAAACACCAAACACATCAACCCAATCTTTCGACCAGAATTTACGAAAAGATCACCTTCAACATTTTTTTGTTACTAGCATCAACTACAATTTTAACTTGGCCAGTTAACTAGCTTGTCACAAAATAGAAGCAGAGACAAATGTGCCAGAAGAAAAGCTATCATGAAGGGGGATATAATAAAAATTATTCTCCAAACCATGGCATTTTCACTACTAGAGCAAGCTACAGAAGAATGGAACTCATTTGGAGTGATTTAGTCGATTAGTTCACACATCATCACTCTTTGATTAGGCTCTAATGTAAATTCTCCACTAAACCGTAAAAGTTTTGCTATCTTTTGAGTACTCGAAGCAGAAACAAACTTAGATATTTCTTTCTCGACAACATTTCCGGTAAGATCAGAGATGTGGATGGTACCGTGTCAAGAGAATCAGCCCCAAGATCAGCAAACTTTGAGTGTCCAGCGACAGTGGCGTTTTCAGGGAGTGCCAACTGCTTCTTCACTATATTACAAACCATCTCCAGTGTCTCTGGTTTGGCCTGTTTTACCAAATATATGATGATGAAAATATAACTATTAACTATTAATTTAATAAGCATAACTCATGTCAAAATGAAGTGCTCAAAACATGCAAGAAAAAATTAGTCTAAATGAGATTGAAACATCATTATACAATCAACAGAAATCCTATTCTCCCTCCAGTTAACCAAGATGACCACGTTATCCAGGTATCCTCAGTATCTAAAGAATATCCCTTTTTAGTAACTACATAAAACTGACCATTCTGAAACATGGCAAGCATTCAGGAAGTATCCCATGGATAGACTTTTGACAAATTCCAAGACAATGGAGCATGTGTTTAAGATTTGAGTACGTAAGATTTCAGAATTTGGTGCTGAAGCAAAATATTATTAATTAATGCCCTTACAACAGCAAAATTAACAAAAAAATTCTACTGGAAATGAGACAACTAAAACACTCCACCAAATATTACTCAAACCACATGCCACCAAATATTTAATTATAGCAAAGTAATTAATTTGCTACAATATGACAATGACGACATGCACAGAATAACGATATTGGTAAGCACAATAAAGAAATGCTAATGTTAGGAAAATATATATATATTCGATGAAAAATATCTTATTTTCCAGTAGCAAAATACGACCATGTTCTCTGTTTGCCTAATTCACCAGTTGCTATTATCTATAGTATCTCTAGAAATGCATGAAATGCAAGATAGCTGTACATTGAATTTAGAAATTTCTGGTAAAATGATGTCTTGCAGAGAAATCTCCTTGTTTGGACCTTGTAGTAATACTGGATGGAAACTAACAAAAGAGGACAGCAGCAGTTCTAAAACAAAGGCATGATAGTGAGACTGCTGGTAAAAAACTTATGGCAGATAAAGGGGCAAAAGAAACATACAGCACAAGAAACCCGAAAGCGTGATGTTGCTGGGTGTGATCTTATTGACGGAATGCTCTTTCTTTGGCCGGCAAAAGAAACGGATTTGACAACAGATAAGCCATTAAATACCTGCAAACCAGAAACAAAATCATATCATCATGTAGACTAACCAACAGTTCGTTCAATAGAACAGCATGGGTCAATTAGTATACCAACAACACATGTGTGCCCACGGTAGGTTCGAGCAAGTTGTTAAGTAAAGGACTAAAGCAGAAAAGTTTGGTACGTAGATTGAAATGATAAAATATGCTACTTGGCAGTGAATATGTAATGCTATGTCCATAGAAAGCCCAGTTACTGATGAGTGAATAATAAGTTAAAATCTTGGATCTAAAGGACGGTAGTAGGCACCCTTATTCTCAAACTGGAGAAATTATATGCAATACGACATTTAGTGGAACAAACATTCCCATCAAAGACACTACAAAACAAATCAAGTGCACAAAACTCACCAAAATTTTCCAATAAATATTCAGATGATTAAGATATATAAAAAAATCAATGGATCTATTTTAAAACCCCAACAACCTAAATTGTCTGTTCAAATCCGATAAAAAAGGTTTTTTATTAATCATCATTGGTAATGCAATGCTGCGAAATCCGGCCTCACTTTCATAACTACAGGGTTTTAGAATCACCATCTTCTGCATGCAAATTTCATGTTCAAATCCAATAAATTAGGTCTTTGATTAATCGTCATTGGAAATGCAATGTTGCGAAACCCCGACTCGCTTTCATAAACTACAGGGCTTTAGCATCACTATCTTCTGCATGCAAATTTCATGTTTACTTGATGAAACACACAAATTGCACATGATTGCCCAAACCTTTACTCTAGGTGTTAGAATCTCTAGGGCATCATGTCGCATGTGATAGTATAGCAACGAGGAAAGAGGTTAGAAAAGAGGTCAGACAACATCATTTAATTAAACAACTAAGTGCAAGATGTGATTCCAGTAAATCTTGATTGACAACAATATTCGACCTCACTAAAAAACTCAAAGAAATAAAACCTACTTTGTGAGATTAAGAAGGGGCAATTTCTTCAATAAGTCGACAAAAAAAAAGAAAACAACCTCTTCCATGATGATAACCGATCTGGGAAAGGAAACCTTTTCTAGCAATCAATGATCTTTAGAATGTTCTAAAGAAAATGCCAAAGCCACAAATTAATTTTGTGCTTCCGGTTTCCGTTATACCCTCCTAAAATGAAACGTTGTCTTTGCTGATGTTGAGTTCAATATTTAGGGGTTCTTCAGACTACGGAAATCTTTGAAATTTTTGACGGGTTGGTGATCAGTTCAAAGACGAGACGAAAGTGTCTATATTTGACAATGACCGTCATTACTCACAGCAGTATGCTTCGAATGATCTTATGGTGAGGCTAAATTAATAACAAAGTAGCAAACTATATGAATCAAGGCGCTCTGATGGATCAATCCAGTCGATCCATCCGAATCGAAGATCACCAAAAGAAGAAGAAAAAGAGTTTACCATGCCGTTCTCAGATCTACAGAATCAAACAGAGCTCAACGAAAAAAGAAATAGATAACATCTTAATGAAGTAACCAGATCCGCAATTCCGGAGAGATCAATCCGACGAAAAACCTTGCAGAAGGGCGAAAAACAAAGCAATGAAGTTGAGATCACGGAAAGACGACATAAAAGGCGATTGCCACCTGCAGCGATCGCCGCGACGGCCGTGCGGAGATTGAGATCGCCGTTCCCGTGACGGAAGCCATTGCCGACAGATCGACCCGAAGATGACAAGAGAGAGAGGAACACAAGGGGCGCAAGTGAGGCAAAGGGGAGGCGGCTGGTCATAAAGAGGAGCGAGGTGGCTTCGGTAATATCGACGTTAAAATGACCAAAAGGCCATCCAGGAGAAGGCATCTGCCGACCTGCCTGCTCTTTATATTACTACTGGCCCATCCCGGCCTTACCAATGTTGACCCGTCCAGTATCTAAAACCCTCGAATTCGTCGACACACACTCTTACCGCCTTTAATGCTAATGTTACTACGAACATTGACATTATATTTGATCTTATTACGGGAGGAAATTAGGATTTGACTATATTGTATAACCTTCTTCACGCTCTTTTCATTCGAAGCATCCTTTCCGATTTAATGTTCATCCTTACACAAATATTTTCACCATTAATTCCAAGTCACCATGAACAACTTCAAACACAAATGAGTCGACGACCCCACACGCTGAAGCAGAAGAAGAAGTAGAAGAAGAAGAAGCACACCACATTGGCTTGCATCGACGAGGAAACCTAGTAGTTCGATTTACGAAGGCCCAGGACGCCGAGGACGACGAGCAGCACGTACGCCAGGGATGCCACCATCGACAGAACGATGGCGGCGTTGACGCGAGCGCAGAAGCCACCGACGGCGTGGCAAATCTCTGACCACCTAGCCAAGCGTTGTTGTCCGTGCTCCAGCACAACGCTGATCGCAGTTGCCGCACCGTTGCCGGAGAAGAGGAGGGCCACCATGACCAGGTCGCCTATGGAGAAGGGCAGTAACATGATGCTTTTGCCAGCTTTGCTTGCGATGAGGAGCGCAAGGGAGACCACCGAGTAGAACGACACAAGGGTGTTGGCCACTATAAAGTACCTGGGATTTAGAAAGAACAAGAGAAGATTAGGAGGCAAATATCTACCTACTTGCTCCTCCTCGATGCCAACATTGCTAGAAAGATGTGATCTAGGGAGGAATTGCTACACGAAGGCTGCGGAGTTGGTCGACTTGGTCGATCCGGCGACGGTGGATAAGAAACCCGTAAGAGGATTAACGAAGAGAACCGTGACGGTCCCCCGGGCGGTGCCCATCACGATGGCGGCGACTAGTGTTAAGACTATGGCGCTGATGCGGAGGATGTAGCTCAGTAGACGCATCCAGCTCACTGGCGCCGGCACTCCGACGTTGTAGGCAGGAGGCGATTGCATCGCTGGCGGCGCTGCTGCCGCATGAATAATATCGTGGGCTTCGCCGCCGGATGTCCCATGCATTCCACCAAAACCAGGCCCATTATTCTGGGACTCCATTCCCCTTTGAGAAGGAAGGAAATCAGAGAATTGAAGTGCTATATACGAGGGATGTCTAGGAGAGAAAAGCCGCGAACTAACTAGCTAGCCAGCCAGCCAGCCAGCCTTGGAAGAACATCCAATGCACCACACACTATGGAAATAGGAGATAGTATGGCGCCCTGCGTGTGTACATACACATGTATATATAGCGTGTGGGGACGCACATTGCGGAAAACAGTGTGCTGCCCATGTGGATCTTATATCACGTACTGAGATCACATGTGGAAGTATAGTACTGGGGAGGCCGAGACCAGATATTTAGCATGTAATCAATTTGTCAAAGTCAAACCTCCTTTCTTCGTAGCGTATTTTGGATCCTCAAATCAACCTATTGGCATCAGGGATTCAACATTGATAAGGGTAATAATGGCGATAAGACTCGGGCTAACGTCAGCCACCCCAGATGACGCCTCGCGCCTCGGTTGACCTGATAGCACCTGGTCAAATGGATTGAAACGCCGGTCGAGGCACATTAACGTCTTGCTCGGGCCCGATCCTTCACGCCACGCCAACACCGTTGTCAAACGTTACCAGGAGTACGATCCTGCTCCCTACAAACAAGCACATCGGAAACAGTAAGTTACTCTATAAAAACCCCGCCCTATGAGAGAAAAGGGGAACCCTAGGGAAAAAAGAGATCTCTTCACTCCACTCGACTAACTTGATCGTCGAAGGGGTCGGGCCGAGCTATCGACCTGACCTATGCGCAGGTGAGAAGACGAAGTGGCTTCCCAAGAGACGCCAAGGGAAGGAACCATCACCCGCAGAACGCCCCGACTAGCTCCGACGTGATCCGAGCCACGCGGCCGGCCACATCAGTAATCCTGAGAGACCTCGAGCAAGATCCCCTCCCATTTGGACCCGAACCAAGCCGTGTCAGCCACGAGGTCACGGTGTAAAGTTGTTTACACCAACATTCTTGGCGCTAGAAGGAGGGCCGAATGTCGAGGGATCAACAGATCAACTCAAATGAGCCCGCGGCCGAGGGAACATCCTCCACATGGTGAACCCCAAGATGAACATCTCGCCACAACATCGGAGCGCTATTGGCGATTGTTCAACGACCTGGGTTAGTCCCCGCCTGAAGGTCCCTTTGCCGGCTCGTCGCCTGTATCGTTCGAGGCCTTTCAGGACCTCGCTCATCAAGTCCGAACTCTGACGGGTATGGTACAAACCATCATCCCGCTCGTTGCTCATCCTGCGCACCCGCCTATGACCCAACCACTACGGCAGCGGGAGCCGCCCACTCGGGATCACACGCCACTTCCAGAACTCCCTACCTCGCCTCAGGACCGACCGGCCCCATTCGGGAACCAAGTAGCGGCAAACCCGAGGGGCCGCCCGGAGCCTGAGGCGCTGTTTTCAGATTCAACGGACTCCCTGCGAGGCCAGCTACGCCTTGTCAGTCAGCGACTCGACGAAGTGCAGGAGGAGGTTCACATGTCGAAGGGAGAGCTCGGGGCGGACACACACCAGGGATCCCCGTTCGCGCCCGAAATACAAGATCAACTAATTCCCCCGAACTTCCGGCTTCCCTCTCTGGACGCATATGACGGAGCCACCGACCCGGCGGACCATGTAGCCGCTTTCCGTGCCCAGATGGCACTATATGGGACTTATGACGTTTTGATGTGCAGGGCGTTTCCTACGACTCTGAGGGGGCCAGCTCGTGCATGTTATAGCGGCCTGAAGACCGGGACGATCACCTCCTTTGATCAGCTTGTCAAAGACTTCAAGCTTAACTTCCTGGCTTATTCCCGACTGAAGTCGTCCGTTGCATTACTCCTCGGACTCAACCAAAGGGAGGACGAGCCCCTCTCCCATTTTGTGAATCGCTTTACAACACAAATTCGGGGGCTGTCGGACGCTCATCCCTCTCTGTTAATGCAGGCGTTTATGATAGGCCTGCGACCTTCCAGATTCTTCTGGTCTCTCGTGGAGCGACCCCCCACCGCAATACCCGAGATGCTTCAACGGGCGAACCAGTTCATTGCTGCCGAGGCCTGGATGGCCGGGAAACGGGACGAGCATAAACGAAGCAGGTCGGAGCCGACTTGGGGACAGTCGTCTACCACGCCGAGGCGCCGGTTGGACCGTCCTGACCCGTCGGCGTCAAGACCCCCGCTTCCCGCCTTCGGCGCGTCCCAGATAGAGATATTTCTCCAGATAAGGGAGAAGGGGGCTGCTCAAAAACCCCAACCCGATGAGAAGCCCGCAGGAACTTGCAGACCGATTAAAGTCCTGCCGCTTCCACCGACAGAATGGGCATGACACCGAGCAGTGTTGTGAGTTGAAGAGACAGATCGAGGAGCTTATTCGTAGAGGACACCTCGGCCGGTACCTCCAGCAGGGTAAGGAACTTTCGCCGTGCCCGGAGGGTCCCGTCGAGCGACACATCGACGTGATAACTGGCGGCCCTACATCCGGAGGGAACACCTTGTCCGGAAGAAAGGCATACGCCCGAGCCGCCTCTGCCGAAGCCCCAGGCACAAGCCCAAGCCCGAAGTCACATTCCTGGCCGAAGCCCCCGAGCAATCCGAGCACGACGATGCGCTCGTAATATCAACCAGGATCGCCAACGCACAAGTAAGAAGGATCATGATCGACACAGGGAACTCGGCCGACGTGCTCTATTTCGATGCTTTCCAGAAGCTCGGTTTGTCTAGACAGAACTTTGAGCCGATGTGCTCGGCGCTCACTTGGGTTCACCGGCGACTCGATCTCACCGTTGGGAGCGGTTACTTTGCCCCTAACTTTGGGAGCGCCGCCAAGATCGAAGACGGTGATGTCCACCTTTTTAGTGGTGGACCTCCCCACTGCATACAACGTCATCCTCAGTCGACAAACGCTCAACAAGATCAGGGCTGTCGTCTCTACTTACCACCGAACGATAAAGTTCCCGACCCACGCTGGGGCCGGAGAAGTCCGGGGAAGTCCCCGTGAATCCAGGCGCTGCTACTTGATGGCAGTCTCACTGCACAAAAGGGCGAGGACCGAGCAACCCCTGTGGGACCCTAGGGAAATGAAGAAGCTGACCCTACATCCTGAGCCGACGGCGCCCACTTGCGGCATACCGTGGATGAAGGATCAGCCAGACCGGACGATCAGGATCGGGTCAGAACTCCCCAATTCAGAGCGGGAGCAGCTCGTCTTGATCGTTGGAGGGGTCGGGCCGAGCTACCGACCCGACCTATGTGCAGGTGAGAAGACGGAGCGGCTTCCCACGAGACGCCAAGGGAAGGAACCATCGCCCGCAGAACGCCCCGACGAGCTCCGACGGGATCCGAGCCACGCGGCCGGCCACATCAGCAATCCTGAGAGACCTCGAGCAAGATCCTCTCCCATTCGGACCCGAACCAAGTCGTATCGGCCCTGAGGTCACGGCGTAAAGTTGTTTACACCAACATTCTTATTTGCTAAACTCGGATCATGCCCCCGGTAACGGACCAGCAGCCGCCCGACAAAAACAATAACCGAAAGCTGAAGCCATGCCTTGGGCTCCCCTTTACAACAACCGACGTAAAGCTTCCTTCCGGGGGGGGAACATGATAAGGGTAATAATGGCGATAAGACTCGGGCTGATGTCAGCCGCCCCAAATGACGCCTCGCGCCTTGGTTGACCTGATAGCACCTGGTCAAACGGACCGGAACGCCGGCCGAGGCACATTAACGTCCTGCTCAGGCCCGATCCTTCACGTCACGCCAACACCATTGTCAGATGTTACCAGGAGTACGATCCTGCTCCCTGCAAATAGGCACATCGGAAACAGTAAGTTACTCTATAAAAACCCCGCACTAGGAGAGAAAAGGGGAACCCCAGGGAAAAAAGAGATCTCTTCACTCCACTCGACTAGCTTAATCGCCGGAGGGGTCGGGCCGAGCTACCGACCCGACCTATGTGCAGGTGAGAAGACGGAGCGGCTTCCCACAGACGCCGCTAAAAACCGTGCGGGTCGATCACACTCACCCAAAGCGGACAATCCCTCGCACCCCCGCGATGCACCGAGACAGACCAATTGGTCCCCTATCAGATTGGCGCTAGAAGGAGGGCCCCAACGGCCCAGACCCCCCTTGGCTCCCTGCGAGGGGGGGTCACCTGATAGGGCCAACTTAGTCCCACATCGGTTGAGGAGTAGGAGAGCCAAGGGTTCATAATGCAACCGTGCCTCCCTTACCCTCAAAAGGCACCTTTTAAAGCACACATGCGGCATCCGAAGGGGCAAAATCATGCGGGTCAATCACACTCACCCAAACCAGACAATCCCTCCACCTCCGCGGTGCACCGAACCACTATAACGTACTATGTTGGATGATGCACATCAGCTGATGTTATGACGAGGCACATCTGCTGACACATCAATTTGAATCCCTCCGGGAGAGAGGTCCTGCCTACCCTAGTCTTCCCTTCAATTAGCAAAAGATGTGCGTAATTTTCAGGGAATCTTTGAATACGGGCTCCTACCTAATTTCATCGTACCACACACAATACGGGCATCCTCCGAATCTCTTCTTCTCTATTCTCCATGCGTTCCTTTAAACTGTGTCGTCGGATTCCTTCTTCTACCCATTCTATCATGTTACTATTCATTTTCGTCACCGATTCTCTCCCCAAAATAACTCCATCAGCAACACAGTCGAGCAGCAGCCGATCGCGTGAATCGAGAGAAACGGCTGGGGTGGGGAGTTCACCTCCGGGAGAAGGCGAAGGGAGAGAAGAGTCCGGAAGCGTCCCTCGCCGCCCACCCGAACGCCTTGCGCGGGTGCTCCTCCTCCGGGGACGTCGCCTTCCTCACCCCATTCTCGGTTGCCGCCTCCGCCATTGCCTACTCCTCTCTTTATCCTCGCTCGCCGATGACGGAGGAAACGAGGACGAGGACGGGAGAGACGCGGCGGTTATATTCTGGTAAATGCGTACCGTGCGCTCGAGCTCATCGCATCGTCGTCATCGAATCTGCCTTACGATTCGCTTGCTTCACGATCCAACGGTTAGATGCGTGGACAACGTTTTGGTTACGATGCGCCTCGACCGCATCGTCGCTTGGGACACGACCACTCCGACGTCGCCACAAACTACGTCAGCCGCGTGATGGGCGGCTTCGTCAGATGGACGGGTTAGATTCACCTCATCGGATGTGCGTACGTGGCGACCTGTAAGTGGGGCAGGAAGTTGGTGCCTGATTGTAGCCGCGGTGTTGCTGGCCGACCAGCAAACAGCTTCGTATCGCATCAGAACGGCGACGCCCTACCACAGCGATGACGTCGGTAGCCTGGCGCCGGGGCACCACGATGACGGGACGGTGTTTCGTGGCTCGGTGAGCACTGCTGCTCACCGGAGGAGACCGGAAGGTAATTACGGTGCATTAAAGGCGCCAACAACCGGCGTAAATACAGATCACCTTTTTTTTGCTCTTTCCTTTCATTTTCTTAGATATATTTATATAAAATTAGCTGGAATTAGCTGGCAGATGGAGTAATGATTGGCTAGTGTAAAATGCCAACGACAAGAGGATTTGGAAGGAGCGGAAATAATGGATATACTGACGATGGAGTGAATGAGCGGTGAAGTGGTTTTCTGAACGGTGATAAACCGCCACCAGCTGAACTCAGCTCTCATATCGTAGCTTCGAGAGGGTAAGCTGAATCCGATCCCCGGTAGTTGGAAAAGAATTCAAGAAAAGCCACCCTCTTTTGAGAACACCGCATCACATGACAGCAAAAGAGAAGAATTCAAGAAAGCACAGGATAACAATTAGTTCTTCCTTGAACTCTTCCCTCTCAACAACTGACTATGCTTCCCCCTTGGCTTTCGTCGTATGTCATATCGTAAGAATCCAACTAAACCCAATGCTTCCCCCTTGGCTTTCGTCGTATGTCATATCGTAAGAATCCAACTAAACCCAATGCTTCCCCCTTGGCTTTCGTCGTATGTCATATCGTAAGAATCCAACTAAACCCACCCGGTAACACGAGGGTGGGTCGGTGGCATATACTCTCATAGTAGCAAGCCAAAAATACAACTCAAGAAAATGCAATTGGCAAGAAAACATACTCAAAAGCACCACAAAATTCCACCGAGGACCAATCGCATGTTTGATGATATAATAGATACATCATTTAACGAAGCAACATCATTTAATTAAACAACATAGTGCAAGATGTGATTCCAGTAAATCTTGATTGACAACAATATTCGATCTCACTAAAAAACTCAAAGAAATAAAACCTACTTTGTGAGATTAAGAAGGGGCAATAAATTCTTATCAGGTTAAATAAAGAACATAGAGATCACATTCAATTTCTTGAATAAGTCGACAAAAAAAAAAGAAAACAACCTCTTCCATGATGATAACCGATCTGGGAAAGGAAACCTTTTCTAGCAATCAATGATCTTTAGAATGTTCTAAAGAAAATGCCAAAACCACAAATTAATTTTGTGCTTCCGGTTTCCGTTGTACCCTCCTAAAATGAAACGTTGTCTTTGCTGATGTTGAGTTCAATATTTAGGGGTTCTTCAGGCTACGGAAATCTTTGAAATTTTTGACGGGTTGGTGATCAGTTCAAAGACGAGACGAAAGTGTCTATATTTGACAATGACCGTCATTACTCACAGCAGTATGCTTCGAATGATCTTCTGGTGAGGCTAGCTTAATAACAAAGTAGCAAACTATATGAATCAAGGCGCTCTGATGGATCAATCCAGTCGATCCATCCGAATCGAAGATCTCCAAAAGAAGAAGAAAAAGAGTTTACCATGCCGTTCTCAGATCTACAGAATCAAACGGAGCTCAACGAAAAAAGAAATAGATAACATCTTAATGAAGTAACCAGATCCGCAATTCCGGAGACATCAATCCGACGAAAAACCTTGCAGAAGGGCGAAAAACAAAGCGATGAAGTTGAGATCACGGAAAGACGACATAAAAGGCGATTGCCACCTGCAGCGATCGCCGCGACGGCCGTGCGGAGATTGAGATCGCCGTTCCCGTGACGGAAGCCATTGCCGACAGATCGACCCGAAGATGACAAGAGAGAGAGGAACACAAGGGGCGCAAGTGAGGCAAAGGGGAGGCGGCTGGTCATAAAGAGGAGCGAGGTGGCTTCGGTAATATCGACGTTAAAATGACCAAAAGGCCATCCAGGAGAAGGCATCTGCCGACCTGCCTGCTCTTTATATTACTACTGGCCCATCCCGGCCTTACCAATGTTGACCCGTCCAGTATCTAAAACCCTCGAAGTCGTCGACACACACTCTTACCGCCTTTAATGCTAATGTTACTACGAACATTGACATTTATCTGATCTTATTACGTGAGGAAATTAGGATTTGACTATATTGTATAACCTTCTTCACGCTCTTTTCATTCGAAGCATCCTTTCCGATTTAATGTTCATCCTTACACAAATATTTTCACCATTAATTCCAAGTCACCATGAACAACTTCAAACACAAATGAGTCGACGACCCCACACGCTGAAGCAGAAGAAGTAGAAGAAGAAGAAGAAGAAGAAGCACACCACATTGGCTTGCATCGACGAGGAAACCTAGTAGTTCGATTTACGAAGGCCCAGGAGGCCGAGGACGACGAGCAGCACGTACGCCAGGGATGCCACCATCGACAGAACGATGGCGGCGTTGACGCGGGCGCAGAAGCCGCCGACGGCGTGGCAAATCTCTGACCACCCAGCCAAGCGTTGTTGTCCGTGCTCCAGCACAACGCTGATCGCAGTTGCCGCACCGTTACCGGAGAAGAGGAGGGCCACCATGACCAGGTCGCCTATGGAGAAGGGCAGTAACATGATGCTTTTGCCAGCTTTGCTTGCGATGAGGAGCGCAAGGGAGACCACCGAGTAGAACGACACAAGGGTGTTGGCCACTATAAAGTACCTGGGATTTAGAAAGAACAAGAGAAGATTAGGAGGCAAATATCTACCTACTTGCTCCTCCTCGTTGCCAACATTGCTAGAAAGATATGATCTAGGGAGGAATTGCTACACGAAGGCTGCGGAGTTGGTCGACTTGGTCGATCCGGCGACGGTGGATAAGAAACCCGTAAGAGGATTAACGAAGAGAACCGTGACGGTCCCCCGGGCGGTGCCCATCACGATGGTGGCGACTAGTGTTAAGACTATGGCGCTGATGCGGAGGATGTAGCTCAGTAGACGCATCCAGCTCACTGGCGCCGGCACTCCGACGTTGTAGGCAGGAGGCGATTGCATCGCTGGCGGCGCTGCTGCCGCATGAATAATATCGTGGGCTTCGCCGCCGGATGTCCCATGCATTCCACCAAAACCAGGCCCATTATTCTGGGACTCCATTGCCCTTTGAGAAGGAAGGAAATCAGAGAATTTAAGTGCTATATACGAGGGATGTCAAGGAGAGAAAAGCCGCGAACTAACTAGCTAGCCAGCCAGCCAGCCAGCCTTGGAAGAACATCCAATGCACCACACACTATGGAAACAGGAGATAGTATGGCGCCCTGCGTGTGTACATACACATGTATATATAGCGTGTGGGGACGCACATTGCGGAAACAGTGTGCTGCCCATGTGGATCTTATATCACGTACTGAGATCACATGTGGAAGTATAGTACTGGGGAGGCCGAGACCAGATATTTAGCATGTAATCAATTTGTCAAAGTCAAACCTCCTTTCTTCGTAGCGTATTTTGGATCCTCAAATCAACCTATTGGCATCAGGGATTCAACCTTGATAAGGGTAATAATGGCGATAAGACTCGGGCTAACGTCAGTCACCCCAGATGACGCCTCGCGCCTTGGTTGACCTGATAGCACCTGGTCAAACGGATCGAAACGTCGGCCGAGGCACATTAACGTCTTGCTCTGGCCCGATCCTTCACGCCACGCCAACACCGCTATCAAACGTTACCAGGAGTACGATCCTGCTCCCTACAAACAAGCACATCGGAAACAGTAAGTTACTCTATAAAAACCTCGCCCTATGAGAGAAAAGGGGAACCCCAGGGAAAAAAGAGATCTCTTCACTCCACTCGACTAACTTGATCGTCGGAGGGGTCGGGCCGAGCTACCGACCTGACCTATGCGCAGGTGAGAAGACGGAGCGGCTTCCCACGAGACGCCAAGGGAAGGAACCATCACCCGCAGAACGCCCCGACTAGCTCCGACATGATCCGAGCCACGCGGCCGGCCACATCAACAATCCTGAGAGACCTAGAGCAAGATCCCCTCCCATTTGGACCCGAACCAAGCCGTGTCAGCCACGAGGTCACGGCGTAAAGTTGTTTACACCAACATTCTTGGCGCTAGAAGGAGGGTCGAATGTCGAGGGATCATCATATCAACTCAAATGAGCCCGCGGCTGAGGGAACAACCTCCACATGGTGAACCCCAAGACGAACATCTCGCCACAACATCGGAGCGCTATTGGCGATTGTTCAACGACCTGGGTTTGTCCCCGCCTGAAGGTCCCTTTGCCGACCCGTCGCCTGTATCGTTCGAGGCCTTTCAGGACCTCGCTCATCAAGTCCGAACTCTGACGGGTATGGTACAAACCATCATCCCGCTAGTTGCTCATCCTGCGCACCCGCCTACGACCCAACCACTGCGGCAGCGGGAGCCGACCACTCGGGATCACACGCCACTTATAGAACTCCCTACCTCGCCTCGGGACCGACCGGCCCCATTCGGGAACCAAGTAGCGGCAAACCCGAGGGGCCGCCCGTAGCCCGAGGCGCTGTTTTCAGATTCAACAGACTCCCTGCGAGCCCAGCTACGCCTTGTCAGTCAGCGACTCGACGAAGTGCAGGAGGAGGTTCGCATGTCGAAGGGAGAGCTCGGGGCGGACACACACCAGGGATCCCCGTTCGCGCCCGAAATACAAGATCAACTAATTCCCCCGAACTTCCGACTTCCCTCTCTGGACGCATATGACGGAGCCACCGACCTGCGGACCATGTAGCCGCTTTCCGCGCCCATATGGCACTATATGGGACTTCTGACGTTTTGATGTGCAGGGCGTTTCCTACGACTCTGAGGGGGCCAGCTCGTGCATGGTATAGCGGCCTGAAGACCGGGACGATCAACTCCTTTGATCAGCTCGTCAGAGACTTCAAGCTTAACTTCCTGGCTTATTCCCGACCGAAGCCGTCCGTTGCATTACTCCTCAGACTCAACCAAAGGGAGGACGAGCCCCTCTCCCATTTTGTGAATTGCTTTACAACACAAATTCGAGGGCTGTTGGACGCTCATCCCTCTCTGTTAATGCAGGCGTTTATGATAGGCCTGCGACCTTCCAGATTCTTCTGGTCTCTCGTGGAGCGACCCCCCACCGCAGTACCCGAGATGCTTCAACGGGCGAACCAGTTCATTGCTGTCGAGGCCTGGATGGCCGGGAAACGGGACGAGCATAAACGGAGCAGGTCGGAGCCGACTCGGGGACAGTCGTTTACCACGCCGAGGCACCGGTTGGACCGTCATGACCCGTCGGCGTCAAGACCCCCGCTTCCCGCCTTCGGCGCGTCCCAGATAGAGATATTTCTCCAGATAAGGGAGAAGGGGGCTGCTCAAAAACCCCAACCCGATGAGAAGCCCGCGGGAAATTGCAGACCGATTAAAGTACTGCCACTTCCACCGACAGAATGGGCATGACACCGAGCAGTGTCGTGAGTTGAAGAGACAGATCGAGGAGCTTATTCGTAGAGGACACCTCGGCCGGTACCTCCAACAGGCTAAGGAACTTTCGCCGTGCCCGGAGGGTCCCGTCGAGTGACACATCGACGTGATAACAGGCGGCCCTACATCCGGAGGGAACACCTTGTCCGGAAGAAAGGCATACGCCCGAGCCGCCTCTGCCGAAGCCCCCAGGCACAGGCCTAAGCCCGAAGTCACATTCCCGGTTGAAGCCCCCGAGCAATCCGAGCACGACGATGCGCTCGTAATATCGACCAGGATCGCCAACGCACAAGTAAGAAGGATCATGATCGACACAGGGAGCTCGGCCGACGTGCTCTATTTCGATGCTTTCCAAAAGCTCGGTTTGTCTAGACAGAACTTTGAGCCGATGTGCTCGGCGCTCACTGGGTTCACCGGCGACTCGATCTCACTGTTGGGTGCGGTTACTTTGCCCCTGACTTTGGGAGCACCGCCAAGATCGAAGACGGTGATGTCCACCTTTTTAGTGGTGGACCTCCCCACTGCATACAACATCATCCTCGGTCGACAAACGCTCAACAAGATCAGGGCTGTCGTCTCTACTTACCACCGAACGGTAAAGTTCCCGACCCACGCTTGGGCCGGAGAAGTCCGGGGAAGTCCCCGTGAATCCAGGCGCTGCTACTTGATGGCCGTCTCACTGCACAAAAGGGCGAGGACCAAGCAACCCCTGTGGGACCCTAGGGAAATGAAGAAGCTGACCCTACATCCTGAGCCGACGGCGCCCACTTGCGGCATACCGTGGATGAAGGATCAGCCAGACCAGATGATCAGGATCGGGTCGGAACTCCCCAAGCCAGAGCGGGAGCAGCTCGTCGGCTTCCTACGGGAGAATGCTGACGTCTTCGCTTGGTCGCCCACCGACATGACGGGCCTCGACCCGAAGGTCGCTCAACACCACCTTAACATCTCACCCGATGCTCGCCCGGTAAAGCAGAAGCCCCGAAGGCAAGCTCCTGATCGAAAATTAGCTATCCGTGAGGAGGTGGAGCGACTTTTGTCAGCAAGCTTTATAGAAGAAGTCAAATACCCGCGATGGCTATCCAAAGTAGTCCTCGTGAAAAAATATAATGGAAGTTGGAGGATGTGTGTTGACTACACCAGTCTCAATAGCGCGTGCCTGAAGGATTTCTACCCCCTCCCGAGGATCGACCAGCTAGTCGACGCAACAGCCAGGCATGCTCGCCTCTCGTTCATGGACGCCTTTTCCGGTTACAATCAGATCAGAATGGCGCCCGAAGACCAAGAGCACATAACTTTTCTCACTGACCAAGGGGTATACTTTTACAAGGTCATGTCGTTCGGGCTGAAGAACGCTGGGGCCACGTATCAAAGAACCATAAACAAGATGTTCTCCCTACAGATCGGGCGGAACATGAAGGTTTACATCGACGACATGATCGTGAAAAGCCGAACGGACGCAACCCACCTGACCGACTTGGCCGAAACATTCGCCACACTGCGTAAGTACGACATGCGGCTCAACCCCACGAAGTGTGCTTTCGGCTTCAGCTCGGGAAGATTCCTTGGATTCATCATACATGAAAGAGGAATTGATGCCAACCCGGAGAAAGTCCAAGCAATCATCGACATGCAAAGCCCTCGGACAATCAAAGACTTATAGCGGCTTAACGGGAGGCTCACCGCTCTATCTACGTTCCTTTCCCGATCAGGTGACCGCTGCCTCCCCTTCTTTCGGGCGCGGAAGAGCCCGAAGAACTTCGAGTGGACAGCGGAATGCGAGGAAGCCTTCATACACGTAAAGCAACACCTGGCTAACCTGCCCTGCCTTGCCTCAGTCCTTTCCGGGGAGAAGCTCAGTGTCTGCCTGGCCGCCTCCCTGCATGCTGTTCGCTCCGTTCAGACAAAAGAAGCCGTCGGTGAGCAACTGCCAGTCTATTACGTCAGCCATGTCCAAAACGTACCTGAAGAACGGTACCCGCCGATTGAAAGGCTTGCCCTGACGCTCGTGCTAACCGCTCGAAAGCTGCGCTCCTACTTCTAAACCCATCTGATTGAGGTAATCACCGACCAACCACTCCGAAAGGTTCTATCTAAATTCGATGTTGCAGGTCGGCTCCTCAAATGGTCAGTAGAGCTTGGAGAGTTCGATATACTGTATGTCCCGAGGACTGCCATCAAAGCCCAGTCGATAGTTGACTTCATCTCGGAACTGGCTCAAATTGAGGACAAGGATCCTGAACAGCTTGGGGAGGGATGGATCCAACACATGGATGGATCGGCTGCCTCGGGTGGCGCTGGCGCAGGGCTGGTGCTATCAGCCCCCAATGGACGCTCGTTCGAACGCTCCCTCCACTTCAGATTTCAAGCTACCAATAACGAAGCTGAATATGAGGCACTCCTGGCTGGACTCAGGTTGGCCCTCGAGATGCAGGTAAATGCCATTCACGTCCTCACCGACTCGTAGCTAGTGGTCGAGTAAGTCAGCGGCGGATACGAGGTCAGAGAACCTACCATGGCCAAATACCTGGCAGAGGTAAAAAGCCTAGCCTCCGACTTCTCTCGTTTCATGATATCTCGGGTGCCAAGGAGTCAAAACGGGCGAGCTGACGAGTTGGCCAAACTGGCCTCGAGGTCGAACCCCGAAGTCGAGCCCGAGGTCGAAAAGCTCCCTTTCCAAGCCATCTCAGTCTCGACCGTGTCTTCGACCGACGCGCAGACTACGTGGGTGCAGGAGATGTTGCGTTTCAAGAGGGACGGGATCCTTCCCTCCGACGATGCCGCAGCTCAGTGCATTCGCCGCACGTTGGCTTGGTACTCCGAGGTGAATCGACGACTCTATAAGCGATCTTTCTCACATCCCCTCCTGCGGTGCCTCGAACCAGAAGAAGCTCAGACGGTTCTGCCCGAGGTCCATGAAGGGATTTGCGGGGAGCACATCGCCGGGCGAACCTTGGCGTATAAAATCCTCCGACAAGGGTACTATTGGCCCACCATGTCCCAAGACGCGAGGTCCTACGCGCAGCGGTGCGGCCCGTGCCAGAGGCACGCCCGAACACCCCAACAGCCCGCGGTTCCGCTCGCCCCCATCGATTGCAAGTGGTAGTTCGCACAATGGGGGCTGGATCTCCTCGAACCTTTTCCGCCTGCCTCGGAGCAGCGGAAATACGTCATCGTGGGAGTTGATTACTTCATAAAGTGGGTTGTAGCTGAGCCACTGGCAACAACCACGGAACATCAGGTAGAGAAATTCGTATGGAAAAATATAGTGACTCGGTTTGGCCTGCCCAAGACTATCATCACGGACAACAGGACCCAGTTCACTAGCGCGCAATTCCGACGGTTCTGCGCGAACTACAAGATTCAGCTGAGGTTCAGCTCGGTGGCACATCCCAAGACGAACGGCCTAGCGGAAGTCACCAACCGGGCCATCTTGGAAGAACTCAGGAGAAGAGTATCTGCGGCCCGATTGGCCTAGGTGGATGAGCTCCCAAGCATCTTGTGGTCCCTGCGGACTACCCCCAAAACCGCTACTGGAGAATCTCCCTACAGCCTCACGTTTGGCACCGAGGCCGTCCTCGCCCCCGAAGTCGTCTTCCCCACGATTCGGACGGAAAACTATGACGAGAACACATCGAATTAAGGATTACAAGTGGGGCTCGACTTGCTCGAAGAACGGCGTGCGGACGCACACGTGAAGGCCCTCTCCTACAAGAGAGCCGTCGCTAGGATCTACAACTGCAAGGTACGGCCCCGACCGATTAGGTTATGTGATCTGGTCCTACGCAAGGCCGAAGTCAGCGACCCGACCGGAGCTCGTGGCAAGCTTGCTCCTAATTGGGAAGGACCCTATCAGGTTATCAGCGTCGTCAGAGTCGGCACATATCGGCTCGCAACCATGCAAAGCCGCCCTTTGCCGAGAACGTGGAACGTGCAAAATCTTAAAAAGTTTTTCGTATAATCGAAAGCAAGATGGACAAGGCAGAAGTCTGGACAAAAGATCTTTTCATTCAAACAAAAGACAACTTACAAGACCAGACAAGTGACAACGTCGGACCGATCCTCTAGATCGTTACAAATTCCTACCCAGACTTTCAGGGGCCTCGACATTGTCATCAAAGGGGACTTCGTCTGGCATGTCGACGCTTGGGTCTTCGGGGTAGGAGGCAAAGGGGTTTTCCTCGATCTCCAGACCGGGGTGGCGCACTTTGAATCGGGCCAGGGCAATCCGATACCCATATTCATAGGTAACCTGCTCCGACCGCACGAGGCCGAGCTAGAACCCCGAGGACTATTTGTAGTCCTCAATCAGCCTCTTATCTTTCTCCGGCTGCTGCTTCATCTCGGCGGCCAAGGCCTCGGTGGCCCCCTTTGCCTCGGCGACCGCCTCCACCAGCTTTTGAGTAAGGGTGACCGCCTCGTTCCGGGCTAGGCGCGCCTCGGTTCAAATCACCCTCAAGAGCGTCAGAAGCTCTTTATGTTGTTCCTCGGCCGCCTTCGCCTCGGACTTAAGGCGCAGGGCCTCCGCCTCCAGCGCCGAGGTATGTTGCTCGGCCGCCGTCGCCTCGGACTTGAGGCACGACACCTTCGTCTCCAGCTTCGGGGCGCGCTGCTCGGCCGCTACGACCGCCTACGGGGCCGCTCCCACGCGGACCTCCTCAATCTGCCTACGCAGCTCAGCGTTGCGGTCGCACAAAATACCGAGGTCCGACCCGCATCACGCACGCGATCCATCAACGCCGTGGTGTAATGATAGCTCTGTGAGAAGAAGAGTCGGGACAAATGTCGTTTGGGTCTAAGTAGGCGCCCCGATGGTAAGGCATTTACCCACAGCAACGACTTGGCTGACTTGCCAAGCAAAACCCCTGAGGGCATGGTGTACAGCTCCCGAGCCATGTCGGGATGAAGCCCACCTCGGGCGAACGAGGTCGCAGCCTCTCCGTCGTCCCACACCCGGGTCCTGCGGGTCAGGCCCGCCCACCGGGCCAACAGCGGATCGGAAGGTTGGCCCTCCGAAAACTCGCCCATCACACGAGCCTGGTAGGGCTCGTCCTGCGCTTCCGCGGGGAGGCGAGATAGGTCGCGGATGGATGGTTCCCGAGGTGCTTCTTGGCCCCCTCGTTGCTCGGGTTGGCCTCGCCCCGGCTAAGGCTCCGTCGCCGATCGTGCGCTCCCGATTCAACAACGACCTCTCTTGGCCGAGTCATCGGGGGATCTGGTTTCTTCTGGACGATGATCTTAGCCTTTTTCCGAGGATGAGTAGTCTCAACTTCTACCGGTGCTTCCTCCGACCCAACCCTCGGCTCGGTCGGGTGGCGCGGCAATGCGGCTAACGAAGAACGCCCCCCACACACAGTGGCAAGGTTCACCATTTCTGCATAAAAACACCGACATTGGTCAGAACGACAAAAAATCATTCGAAAAACCCTAACGCTACCCACTACGGACATACCTCAAGGCGCCGGGCTAAGACCCGCCTCGATCAGCCACGCCTCGGGCATCTTCTGAATAACTCTGGAGGCTGGGAGAATCTCCTTGAGTCGCCGAAGGTCCCGGCGCTCCTCGTCATTCAGGGTCGGGGCGGTGTTGTCAATCACGCGCGTCACCCACTGGAGCCCGAAGCCCTAGTCCTCCGAACGACAGACATAAAAGAAACGCCCCTTACATCCCTTGTTACTGGAAGGAGCCCCACTAACCCGGAAGCCCAGTCGGGCAGATAAATAGTAACCCCTCGACCCCTTGGAGAGACGGAAACATGAGAGGAAGAGGGATCGGGTCGGGGTGATATTGGCATAGTGGCACTCCCCTAGGAACGCCACCAGGTAGCGCCAAGAGTTCGACGTCATCTGTGACAGAGAAATGCACCACCATGAGATGCAGGAACTGATGACAGGATGCAGGGGAAGGCATAACCCGACCTCAAGGGCGTCTAGGGTTAGGGCAAAACCCTTCGGGATGGGGTCATACGCCCGTTACCTTGGCTCAGGGGCAATAAGCACAAATTCCTCCGGGATACCGTAACGACCCCGGAGGTAGCCGAGCGATGACTCGCTCACAATAAAGTCAATGTCGTGCGGCCACATTAAGGCTTCAAGGGCCCGAGCCACTTTCTTGTCGGATGACGAGTTGGGACTCGACGACAATGTCCACTATCCAACCTTACCAGAGGAGGAAGTTGAAGGAGGTGAGGACGAAGGAGAAGGGGAAGCCATCTTTACCAACCCTGGGGAGGAGAAGAAGGACAGCCGATTCGGACGAAGCAATATGGTCCGAAGAAGCAACTGAGCGAATGCAAGCAAGGAGACGTGCAGGAAGCCAACTGCGCGCTATTTATAGGCAAGGTCCCGCTAAAAACGATCCTTCCTCTCCTGAAGCATGTCGCGTCAGGCAAACCAAACGTCACTCCGCCATAAATGCGGCCTGACGTGGCAGCCGTTGGGCGCGCGACGCAGACGATGGAGCGTTGGTCTCCCCGCTCTCGAAAACCGGCGACCCCTTAAAAGTGACTGTCCCTTCGACTCCTGCGCAGGCAGGAGAGGACCTGTCCACCCGCGTCCAAACATCGCTTCTTTGATGGACCAGAACAAGTAGCTCCTTGGCTGCATGTTGCCCGAAACCACTTCCTCTGTATGGCCTGCCCGCCTGAGTCGTGCTCCTCGGTAGCATGTTGCCCGAGACCACCTCCTCTGCGCGGCCTGCCCGCTTGAGTCGTGCTCCTCGGCTACGTGTTGCCCGATACCACCTCCTCTACGCGGCCTGCCCGCCTGAGTCGTGCTCCTCGGCTGCATGTTGCCCGAGACCGCCGCTGTACGCCCGGCCCTCCTTATTTGCTAAACTCGGATCATACCCCTGGTAACGGACCAGCAGCCGCCCGGCAAAAACAATAACCGAAAGCTGAAGCCATGCCTCGGGCTCTCCTTTACAACAACCGACGCATAGCTTCATTCGGGGGGGGGGGGGGGAGGGGAATATGATAAGGGTAATAATGGTGATAAGACTCGGGCTGACGTCAACTGCCCTAGATGACGCCTCGTGCCTCGGTTGACCTGATAGCACCTGGTTAAACGGATCGGAACGCCGACCGAGGAACATTAACGTCCTGCTCAGGCCCGATCCTTCACGCCACGCCAATACCGCTGTCAGACGTTACCAGGAGTACGATCCTGCTCCATGCAAACAGACACATCAGAAACAATAAGTTACTCTATAAAAACCCCGCCCTAGGAGAGAAAAGGGAAAGCCTAGGGAAAAAAGAGATCTCTTCACTCCACTCGACTAACTTGATCATTGGAGGGGTCGGGCCGAGCTACCGACCCGACCTATGTGCAGGTGAGAAGACGAAGCGGCTTCCCACGAGATGCCAAGGGAAGGAACCATCGCCCGCAGAACGCCCCGACGAGCTCCGACGGGATCCGAGCCACGCGGCCGGCCACATCAGCAATCCTGAGAGACCTCGAGCAAGATCCTCTCCCATTCGGACCCGAACCAAGTCGTATCGGCCCTGAGGTCACGGCGTAAAGTTGTTTACACCAACATTCTTATTTGCTAAACTCGGATCATGCCCCCGGTAACGGACCAGCAGCCGCCCGACAAAAACAATAACCGAAAGCTGAAGCCATGCCTTGGGCTCCCCTTTACAACAACCGACGTAAAGCTTCCTTCCGGGGTGGGAACATGATAAGGGTAATAATGGTGATAAGACTCGGGCTGATGTCAGCCGCCCCAAATGACGCCTCGCGCCTTGGTTGACCTGATAGCACCTGGTCAAACGGACTGGAACGCCGGCCGAGGCACATTAACGTCCTGCTCAGGCCCGATCCTTCACGCCACGCCAACACCATTGTCAGATGTTACCAGGAGTACGATCCTGCTCCCTGCAAATAGGCACATCGGAAACAGTAAGTTACTCTATAAAAACCCCGCCCTAGGAGAGAAAAGGGGAACCCCAGGGAAAAAAGAGATCTCTTCACTCCACTCGACTAGCTTAATCGCCGGAGGGGTCGGGCCGAGCTACCGACCCGACCTATGTGCAGGTGAGAAGACGGAGCGGCTTCCCACAGACGCCGCTAAAAATCGTGCGGGTCGATCACACTCACCCAAAGCGGACAATCCCTCGCACCCCCGCGATGCACCGAGACAGACCAATTGGTCCCCTATCAGATTGGCGCTAGAAGGAGGGCCCCAACGGCCCAGACCCCCCTTGGCTCCCTGCGAGGGGGGGTCACCTGATAGGGCCAACTTAGTCCCACATCGATTGAGGAGTAGGAGAGCCAAGGGTTCATAATGCAACCGTGCCTCCCTTACCCTCAAAGGCACCTTTTGAAGCACACATGCGACATCCGAAGGGGCAAAATCATGCGGGTCAATCACACTCACCCAAACCAGACAATCCCTCCACCTCCGCGGTGCACCGAACCACTATAACGTACTATGTTGGATGATGCACATCTGCTGATGTTATGACGAGGCACATCTGCTGACACATCAATTTGAATCCCTCCGGGAGAGAGGTCCTGCCTACCCTAGTCTTCCCTTCAATTAGCAAAAGATGTGCGTAATTTTCAGGGAATCTTTGAATACGGGCTCCTACCTAATTTCATCGTACCACACACAATACGGGCATCCTCCGAATCTCTTCTTCTCTATTCTCCATGCGTTCCTTTAAACTGTGTCGTCGGATTCCTTCTTCTACCCATTCTATCATGTTACTATTCATTTTCGTCACCGATTCTCTCCCCAAAATAACTCCATCAGCAACACAGTCGAGCAGCAGCCGAACGCGTGAATCGAGAGAAACGGCTGGGGTGGGGAGTTCACCTCCGGGAGAAGGCGAAGGGAGAGAAGAGTCCGGAAGCGTCCCTCGCCGCCCACCCGAACGCCTTGCGCGGGTGCTCCTCCTCCGGGGACGTCGCCTTCCTCACCCCATTCTCGGTTGCCGCCTCCGCCATTGCCTACTCCTCTCTTTATCCTCGCTCGCCGATGACGGAGGAAACGAGGACGAGGACGGGAGAGACGCGGCGGTTATATTCTGGTAAATGCGTACCGTGCGCTCGAGCTCATCGCATCGTCGTCATCGAATCTGCCTTACGATTCGCTTGCTTCGCGATCCAACGGTTAGATGCGTGGACAACGTTTTGGTTACGATGCGCCTCGACAGCATCGTCGCTTGGGACACGACCACTCCGACGTCGCCACAAACTACGTCAGCCGCGTGATGGGCGGCTTCGTCAGATGGACGGGTTAGATTCACCTCCTCGGATGTGCGTACGTGGCGACCTGTAAGTGGGGCAGGAAGTTGGTGCTTGATTGTAGCCGCGGTGTTGCTGGCCGACCAGCAAACAGCTTCGTATCGCATCAGAACGGCGACGCCCTACCACAGCGCTGACGTCGGTAGCCTGGCGCCGGGGCACCACGATGACGGGACGGTGTTTCGTGGCTCGGTGTGCACTGCTGCTCACCGGAGGAGACCGGAAGGTAATTACGGTGCATTAAAGGCGCCAACAACCGGCGTAAATACAGATCACCTTTTTTTTGCTCTTTCCTTTCATTTTCTTAGATATATTTATATAAAATTAGCTGGAATTAGCTGGCAGATGGAGTAATGATTCGCTAGTGTAAAATGCCAACGACAAGAGGATTTGGAAGGAGCGGAAATAATGGATATACTGACGATGGAGTGAATGAGCGGTGAAGTGGTTTTCTGAACGGTGATAAACCGCCACCAGCTGAACTCAGCTCTCATATCGTAGCTTCGAGAGGGTAAGCTGAATCCGATCCCCGGTAGTTGGAAAAGAATTCAAGAAAAGCCACCCTCTTTTGAGAACACCGCATCACATGACAGCAAAAGAGAAGAATTCAAGAAAGCACAGGATAACAATTAGTTCTTCCTTGAACTCTTCCCTCTCAACAACTGACTATGCTTCCCCCTTGGCTTTCGTCGTATGTCATATCGTAAGAATCCAACTAAACCCAATGCTTCCCCCTTGGCTTTCGTCGTATGTCATATCGTAAGAATCCAACTAAACCCAATGCTTCCCCCTTGGCTTTCGTCGTATGTCATATCGTAAGAATCCAACTAAACCCACCCGGTAACACGAGGGTGGGTCGGTGGCATATACTCTCATAGTAGCAAGCCAAAAATACAACTCAAGAAAATGCAATTGGCAAGAAAACATACTCAAAAGCACCACAAAATTCCACCGAGGACCAATCGCATGTTTGATGATATAATAGATACATCATTTAACGAAGCAACATCATTTAATTAAACAACATAGTGCAAGATGTGATTCCAGTAAATCTTGATTGACAACAATATTCGATCTCACTAAAAAACTCAAAGAAATAAAACCTACTTTGTGAGATTAAGAAGGGGCAATAAATTCTTATCAGGTTAAATAAAGAACATAGAGATCACATTCAATTTCTTGAATAAGTCGACAAAAAAAAAAGAAAACAACCTCTTCCATGATGATAACCGATCTGGGAAAGGAAACCTTTTCTAGCAATCAATGATCTTTAGAATGTTCTAAAGAAAATGCCAAAACCACAAATTAATTTTGTGCTTCCGGTTTCCGTTGTACCCTCGTAAAATGAAACGTTGTCTTTGCTGATGTTGAGTTCAATATTTAGGGGTTCTTCAGGCTACGGAAATCTTTGAAATTTTTGACGGGTTGGTGATCAGTTCAAAGACGAGACGAAAGTGTCTATATTTGACAATGACCGTCATTACTCACAGCAGTATGCTTCGAATGATCTTCTGGTGAGGCTAGCTTAATAACAAAGTAGCAAACTATATGAATCAAGGCGCTCTGATGGATCAATCCAGTCGATCCACCCGAATCGAAGATCTCCAAAAGAAGAAGAAAAAGAGTTTACCATGCCGTTCTCAGATCTACAGAATCAAACAGAGCTCAACGAAAAAAGAAATAGATAACATCTTAATGAAGTAACCAGATCCGCAATTCCGGAGAGATCAATCCGACGAAAAACCTTGCAGAAGGGCGAAAAACAAAGCAACGAAGTTGAGATCACGGAAATACGACATAAAAGGCGATTGCCACCTGCAGCGATCGCCGCGACGGCCGCGCGGAGATTGAGATCGCCGTTCCCGTGACGGAAGCCATTGCCGACAGATCGACCCTAAGATGACAAGAGAGAGAGGAACACAAGGGGCGCAAGTGAGGCAACGGGGAGGCGGCCGATCATAAAGAGGAGCGAGGTGGCTTCGGTAATATCGACGTTAAAATGACCAAAAGGCCATCCTGGAGAAAGCATCTGCCGACCTGCCTGCTCTTTATATCACTACTGGCCCATCCCGGCCTTACCAATGTTGAGCCGTCCAGTATCTAAAACCCTCGAATTCGTCGACACACACTCTTACCGCCTTTAATGCTAATGTTACTACGAACATTGACATTTATCTGATCTTATTACGGGAGGAAATTAGGATTTGACAATATTGTATAACCTTCTTCACGCTCTTTTCATTCGAAGCATCCTTTCCGATTTAATGTTCATCCTTACACAAATATTTTCACCATTAATTTCAAGTCACCATGAACAACTTCAAACACAAATGAGTCGACGATCCCACACGCTGAAGCAGAAGAAGAAGCACACCACATTGGCTTGCATCCACGAGGAAACCTAGTAGTTCGATTTACGAAGGCCCAGGACGCCGAGGACGACGAGCAACACGTACGCCAGGGATGCCACCATCGACAGAACGATGGCAGCGTTGACGCGGGCGCAGAAGCCACCGACGGCGTGGCAAATCTCTGACCACCTAGCCAAGCGTTGTTGTCCGTGCTCCAGCACAACGCTGATCGCAGTTGCCGCACCGTTGCCGGAGAAGAGGAGGGCCACCATGACCAGGTCGCCTATGGAGAAGGGCAGTAACATGATGCTTTTGCCAGCTTTGCTTGCGATGAGGAGCGCAAGGGAGACCACCGAGTAGAACGACACAAGGGTGTTGGCCACTATAAAGTACCTGGGATTTAGAAAGAACAAGAGAAGATTAGGAGGCGAATATCTACCTACTTGCTCCTCCTCGATGCCAACATTGCTAGAAAGATATGATCTAGGGAGGAATTGCTACACGAAGGCTGCGGAGTTGGTCGACTTGGTCGATCCGGCGACGGTGGATAAGAAACCCGTAAGAGGATTAACGAAGAGAACCGTGACGGTCCCCCGGGCGGTGCCCATCACGATGGTGGCGACTAGTGTTAAGACTATGGCGCTGATGCGGAGGATGTAGCTCAGTAGACGCATCCAGCTCACTGGCGCCGGCACTCCGACGTTGTAGGCAGGAGGCGATTGCATCGCTGGCGGCGCTGCTGCCGCATGAATAATATCGTGGGCTTCGCCGCCGGATGTCCCATGCATTCCACCAAAACCAGGCCCATTATTCTGGGACTCCATTCCCCTTTGAGAAGGAAGGAAATCAGAGAATTGAAGTGCTATATACGAGGGATGTCTAGGAGAGAAAAGCCGCGAACTAACTAGCTAGCCAGCCAGCCAGCCAGCCTTGGAAGAACATCCAATGCACCACACACTATGGAAATAGGAGATAGTATGGCGCCCTGCGTGTGTACATACACATGTATATATAGCGTGTGGGGACGCACATTGCGGAAACAGTGTGCTGCCCATGTGGATCTTATATCACGTACTGAGATCACATGTGGAAGTATAGTACTGGGGAGGCCGAGACCAGATATTTAGCATGTAATCAATTTGTCAAAGTCAAACCTCCTTTCTTCGTAGCGTATTTTGGATCCTCAAATCAACCTATTGTCATCAGGGATTCAACATTGATAAGGGTAATAATGGCGATAAGACTCGGGCTAACGTCAGCCACCCCAGATGACGCCTCGCGCCTCGGTTGACCTGATAGCACCTGGTCAAACGGATCGAAACGCCGGCCGAGGCACATTAACGTCTTGCTCGGGCCCGATCCTTCACGCCACGCCAACACCGCTGTCAAACGTTACCAGGAGTACGATCCTGCTCCCTACAAACAAGCACATCGGAAACAGTAAGTTACTCTATAAAAACCCCGCCCTATGAGAGAAAAGGGGAACCCTAGGGAAAAAAGAGATCTCTTCACTCCACTCGACTAACTTGATCGTCGAAGGGGTCGGGCCGAGCTATCGACCTGACCTATGCGCAGGTGAGAAGACGAAGTGGCTTCCCACGAGACGCCAAGGGAAGGAACCATCACCCGCAAAACGCCCCGACTAGCTCCGACGTGATCCGAGCCACGCGGCCGGCCACATCAGCAATCCTGAGAGACCTCGAGCAAGATCCCCTCCCATTTGGACCCGAACCAAGCCGTGTCAGCCACGAGGTCATGGTGTAAAGTTGTTTACACCAACATTCTTGGCGCTAGAAGGAGGGCCGAATGTCGAGGGATCAACAGATCAACTCAAATGAGCCCGCGGCCGAGGGAACATCCTCCACATGGTGAACCCCAAGATGAACATCTCGCCACAACATCGGAGCGCTATTGGCGATTGTTCAACGACCTGGGTTTGTCCCCGCCTGAAGGTCCCTTTGCCGGCTCGTCGCCTGTATCGTTCGAGGCCTTTCAGGACCTCGCTCATCAAGTCCGAACTCTGACGGGTATGGTACAAACCATCATCCCGCTCGTTGCTCATCCTGCGCACCCGCCTATGACCCAACCACTGCGGCAGCGGGAGCCGCCCACTCGGGATCACACGCCACTTCCAGAACTCCCTACCTCGCCTCGGGACCGACCGGCCCCATTCGGGAACCAAGTAGCGGCAAACCCGAGGGGTCGCCCGGAGCCTGAGGCGCTGTTTTCAGATTCAACGGACTCCCTGCGAGGCCAGCTACGCCTTGTCAGTCAGCGACTCGACGAAGTGCAGGAGGAGGTTCACATGTCGAAGGGAGAGCTCGGGGCGGACACACACCAGGGATCCCCGTTCGCGCCCGAAATACAAGATCAACTAATTCCCCCGAACTTCCGGCTTCCCTCTCTGGACGCATATGACGGAGCCACCGACCCGGCGGACCATGTAGCCGCTTTCCGTGCCCAGATGGCACTATATGGGACTTATGACGTTTTGATGTGCAGGGCGTTTCCTACGACTCTGAGGGGGCCAGCTCGTGCATGTTATAGCGGCCTGAAGACCGGGACGATCACCTCCTTTGATCACCTCGTCAGAGACTTCAAGCTTAACTTCCTGGCTTATTCCCGACCGAAGCCGTCCGTTGCATTACTCCTCGGACTCAACCAAAGGGAGGACGAGCCCCTCTCCCATTTTGTGAATCGCTTTACAACACAAATTCGGGGGCTGTCGGACGCTCATCCCTCTCTGTTAATGCAGGCGTTTATGATAGGCCTGCGACCTTCCAGATTCTTCTGGTCTCTCGTGGAGCGACCCCCCACCGCAATACCCGAGATGCTTCAACGGGCGAACCAGTTCATTGCTGCCGAGGCCTGGATGGCCGGGAAACGGGACGAGCATAAACGAAGCAGGTCGGAGCCGACTCGGGGACAGTCGTCTACCACGCCGAGGCGCCGGTTGGACCGTCCTGACCTGTCGGCGTCAAGACCCCCGCTTCCCGCCTTCGGCGCGTCCCAGATAGAGATATTTCTCTAGATAAGGGAGAAGGGGGCTGCTCAAAAACCCCAACCCGATGAGAAGCCCGCAGGAACTTGCAGACCGATTAAAGTCCTGCTGCTTCCACCGACAGAATGGGCATGACACCGAGCAGTGTTGTGAGTTGAAGAGACAGATCGAGGAGCTTATTCGTAGAGGACACCTCGGCCGGTACCTCCAGCAGGGTAAGGAACTTTCGCCGTGCCCGGAGGGTCCCGTCGAGCGACACATCGACGTGATAACAGGCGGCCCTACATCCGGAGGGAACACCTTGTCCGGAAGAAAGGCATACGCCCGAGCCGCCTCTGCCGAAGCCCCAGGCACAGGCCCAAGCCCGAAGTCACATTCCTGGCCGAAGCCCCCGAGCAATCCGAGCACGACGATGCGCTCGTAATATCGACCAGGATCGCCAACGCACAAGTAAGAAGGATCATGATCGACACAGGGAACTCGGCCGACGTGCTCTATTTCGATGCTTTCCAGAAGCTCGGTTTGTCTAGACAGAACTTTGAGCCGATGTGCTCGGCGCTCACTTGGGTTCACCGGCGACTCGATCTCACCGTTGGGAGCGGTTACTTTGCCCCTAACTTTGGGAGCGCCGCCAAGATCGAAGACGGTGATGTCCACCTTTTTAGTGGTGGACCTCCCCACTGCATACAACGTCATCCTCAGTCGACAAACGCTCAACAAGATCAGGGCTGTCGTCTCTACTTACCACCGAACGATAAAGTTCCCGACCCACGCTGGGGCCGGAGAAGTCCGGGGAAGTCCCCGTGAATCCAGGCGCTGCTACTTGATGGCAGTCTCACTGCACAAAAGGGCGAGGACCGAGCAACCCCTGTGGGACCCTAGGGAAATGAAGAAGCTGACCCTACATCCTGAGCCGACGGCGCCCACTTGCGGCATACCGTGGATGAAGGATCAGCCATACCGGACGATCAGGATCGGGTCGGAACTCCCCAATTCAGAGCGGGAGCAGCTCGTCTTGATCGTTGGAGGGGTCGGGCCGAGCTACCGACCCGACCTATGTGCAGGTGAGAAGACGGAGCGGCTTCCCACGAGACGCCAAGGGAAGGAACCATCGCCCGTAGAACGCCCCGACGAGCTCCGACGGGATCCGAGCCACGCGGCCGGCCACATCAGCAATCCTAAGAGACCTCGAGCAAGATCCTCTCCCATTCGGACCCGAACCAAGTCGTATCGGCCCTGAGGTCACGGCGTAAAGTTGTTTACACCAACATTCTTATTTGCTAAACTCGGATCATGCCCACGGTAACGGACCAGCAGTCGCTCGGCAAAAACAATAACCGAAAGCTGAAGCCATGCCTTGGGCTCCCCTTTACAACAACCGACGTAAAGCTTCCTTCCCGGGGGGGGGGGACATGATAAGGGTAATAATGGCGATAAGACTCGGGCTGATGTCAGCCGCCCCAAATGATGCCTCGCGCCTTGGTTGACCTGATAGCACTTGGTCAAACGGACCGGAATGCCGGCCGAGGCACATTAACGTCCTGCTCAGGCTCGATCCTTCACGCCACGCCAACACCATTGTCAGACGTTACCAGGAGTACGATCCTGCTCCCTACAAATAGGCACATCGGAAACAGTAAGTTACTTTATAAAAACCCCGCCCTAGGAGAGAAAAGGGGAACCCCAGGGAAAAAAGAGATCTCTTCACTCCACTCGACTAGCTTGATCGTCGGAGGGGTCGGGCCGAGCTACCGACCCGACCTATGTGCAGGTGAGAAGACGGAGCGGCTTCCCACAGACGCCGCTAAAAACCGTGCGGGTCGATCACACTCACCCAAAGCGGACAATCCCTCGTACCCCCGCGATGCACCGAGACAGACCAATTGGTCCCCTATCAGATTGGCGCTAGAAGGTGGGCCCCAACGGCCCAGACCCCCCTTGGCTCCCTACGAGGGGGGGTCACCTGATAGGGCCAACTTAGTCCCACATCGGTTGAGGAGTAAGAGAGCCAAGGGTTCATAATGCAACCGTGCCTCCCTTACCCTTAAAGGCGCCTTTTGAAGCACACATGCGGCATCCGAAAGGGCAAAAGCATGCGGGTCAATCACACTCACCCAAACCAGACAATCCTTCCACCTCCGCGGTGCACCGAACCACTATAACGTACTATGTTGGATGATGCACATCTGCTGATGTTATGACGAGGCACATCTGCTGACACATCAATTTGAATCCCTCCGGGAGAGAGGTCCTGCCTACCCTAGTCTTCCCTTCAATTAGCAAAAGATGTGCGTAATTTTCAGGGAATCTTTGAATACGGGCTCCTACCTAATTTCATCGTACCACACACAATACGGGCATCCTCCGAATCTCTTCTTCTCTATTCTCCATGCGTTCCTTTAAACTGTGTCGTCGGATTCCTTCTTCTACCCATTCTATCATGTTACTATTCATTTTCGTCACCGATTCTCTCCCCAAAATAACTCCATCAGCAACACAGTCGAGCAGCAGCCGAACGCGTGAATCGAGAGAAACGGCTGGGGTGGGGAGTTCACCTCCGGGAGAAGGCGAAGGGAGAGAAGAGTCCGGAAGCGTCCCTCGCCGCCCACCCGAACGCCTTGCGCGGGTGCTCCTCCTCCGGAGACGTCGCCTTCCTCACCCCATTCTCGGTTGCCGCCTCCGCCATTGCCTACTCCTCTCTTTATCCTCGCTCGCCGATGACGGAGGAAACGAGGACGAGGACGGGAGAGACGCGGCGGTTATATTCTGGTAAATGCGTACCGTGCGCTCGAGCTCATCGCATGGTCGTCATCGAATCTGCCTTACGATTCGCTTGCTTCACGATCCAACGGTTAGATGCGTGGACAACGTTTTGGTTACGATGCGCCTCGACCGCATCGTCGCTTGGGACACGACCACTCCGACGTCGCCACAAACTACGTCAGCCGCGTGATGGGCGGCTTCGTCAGATGGACGGGTTAGATTCACCTCATCGGATGTGCGTACGTGGCGACCTGTAAGTGGGGCAGGAAGTTGGTGCCTGATTGTAGCCGCGGTGTTGCTGGCCGACCAGCAAACAGCTTCGTATCGCATCAGAACGGCGACGCCCTACCACAGCGATGACGTCGGTAGCCTGGCGCCGGGGCACCACGATGACGGGACGGTGTTTCGTGGCTCGGTGAGCACTGCTGCTCACCGGAGGAGACCGGAAGGTAATTACGGTGCATTAAAGGCGCCAACAACCGGCGTAAATACAGATCACCTTTTTTTTGCTCTTTCCTTTCATTTTCTTAGATATATTTATATAAAATTAGCTGGAATTAGCTGGCAGATGGAGTAATGATTCGCTAGTGTAAAATGCCAACGACAAGAGGATTTGGAAGGAGCGGAAATAATGGATATACTGACGATGGAGTGAATGAGCGGTGAAGTGGTTTTCTGAACGGTGATAAACCGCCACCAGCTGAACTCAGCTCTCATATCGTAGCTTCGAGAGGGTAAGCTGAATCCGATCCCCGGTAGTTGGAAAAGAATTCAAGAAAAGCCACCCTCTTTTGAGAACACCGCATCACATGACAGCAAAAGAGAAGAATTCAAGAAAGCACAGGATAACAATTAGTTCTTCCTTGAACTCTTCCCTCTCAACAACTGACTATGCTTCCCCCTTGGCTTTCGTCGTATGTCATATCGTAAGAATCCAACTAAACCCAATGCTTCCCCCTTGGCTTTCGTCGTATGTCATATCGTAAGAATCCAACTAAACCCAATGCTTCCCCCTTGGCTTTCGTCGTATGTCATATCGTAAGAATCCAACTAAACCCACCCGGTAACACGAGGGTGGGTCGGTGGCATATACTCTCATAGTAGCAAGCCAAAAATACAACTCAAGAAAATGCAATTGGCAAGAAAACATACTCAAAAGCACCACAAAATTCCACCGAGGACCAATCGCATGTTTGATGATATAATAGATACATCATTTAACGAAGCAACATCATTTAATTAAACAACATAGTGCAAGATGTGATTCCAGTAAATCTTGATTGACAACAATATTCGATCTCACTAAAAAACTCAAAGAAATAAAACCTACTTTGTGAGATTAAGAAGGGGCAATAAATTCTTATCAGGTTAAATAAAGAACATGGAGATCACATTCAATTTCTTCAATAAGTCGACAAAAAAAAAAGAAAACAACCTCTTCCATGATGATAACCGATCTGGGAAAGGAAACCTTTTCTAGCAATCAATGATCTTTAGAATGTTCTAAAGAAAATGCCAAAACCACAAATTAATTTTGTGCTTCCGGTTTCCGTTGTACCCTCCTAAAATGAAACGTTGTCTTTGCTGATGTTGAGTTCAATATTTAGGGGTTCTTCAGGCTACGGAAATCTTTGAAATTTTTGACGGGTTGGTGATCAGTTCAAAGACGAGACGAAAGTGTCTATATTTGACAATGACCGTCATTACTCACAGCAGTATGCTTCGAATGATCTTCTGGTGAGGCTAGCTTAATAACAAAGTAGCAAACTATATGAATCAAGGCGCTCTGATGGATCAATCCAGTCGATCCATCCGAATCGAAGATCTCCAAAAGAAGAAGAAAAAGAGTTTACCATGCCGTTCTCAGATCTACAGAATCAAACGGAGCTCAACGAAAAAAGAAATAGATAACATCTTAATGAAGTAACCAGATCCGCAATTCCGGAGACATCAATCCGACGAAAAACCTTGCAGAAGGGCGAAAAACAAAGCGATGAAGTTGAGATCACGGAAAGACGACATAAAAGGCGATTGCCACCTGCAGCGATCGCCGCGACGGCCGTGCGGAGATTGAGATCGCCGTTCCCGTGACGGAAGCCATTGCCGACAGATCGACCCGAAGATGACAAGAGAGAGAGGAACACAAGGGGCGCAAGTGAGGCAAAGGGGAGGCGGCTGGTCATAAAGAGGAGCGAGGTGGCTTCGGTAATATCGACGTTAAAATGACCAAAAGGCCATCCAGGAGAAGGCATCTGCCGACCTGCCTGCTCTTTATATTACTACTGGCCCATCCCGGCCTTACCAATGTTGACCCGTCCAGTATCTAAAACCCTCGAATTCGTCGACACACACTCTTACCGCCTTTAATGCTAATGTTACTACGAACATTGACATTATATTTGATCTTATTACGGGAGGAAATTAGGATTTGACTATATTGTATAACCTTCTTCACGCTCTTTTCATTCGAAGCATCCTTTCCGATTTAATGTTCATCCTTACACAAATATTTTCACCATTAATTCCAAGTCACCATGAACAACTTCAAACACAAATGAGTCGACGATCCCACACGCTGAAGCAGAAGAAGAAGTAGAAGAAGAAGAAGCACACCACATTGGCTTGCATCGACGAGGAAACCTAGTAGTTCGATTTACGAAGGCCCAGGAGGCCGAGGACGACGAGCAGCACGTACGCCAGGGATGCCACCATCGACAGAACGATGGCGGCGTTGACGCGGGCGCAGAAGCCACCGACGGCGTGGCAAATCTCTGACCACCTAGCCAAGCGTTGTTGTCCGTGCTCCAGCACAACGCTGATCGCAGTTGCCGCACCGTTGCCGGAGAAGAGGAGGGCCACCATGACCAGGTCGCCTATGGAGAAGGGCAGTAACATGATGCTTTTGCCAGCTTTGCTTGCGATGAGGAGCGCAAGGGAGACCACCGAGTAGAACGACACAAGGGTTTTGGCCACTATAAAGTACCTGGGATTTAGAAAGACCAAGAGAAGATTAGGAGGCGAATATCTACCTACTTGCTCCTCCTCGATGCCAACATTGCTAGAAAGATATGATCTAGGGAGGAATTGCTACACGAAGGCTGCGGAGTTGGTCGACTTGGTCGATCCGGCGACGGTGGATAAGAAACCCGTAAGAGGATTAACGAAGAGAACCGTGACGGTCCCCCGGGCGGTGCCCATCACGATGGTGGCTACTAGTGTTAAGACTATGGCGCTGATGCGGAGGATGTAGCTCAGTAGACGCATCCAGCTCACCGGCGCCGGCACTCCGACGTTGTAGGCAGGAGGCGATTGCATCGCTGGCGGCGATGCTGCCGCATGAATAATATCGTGGGCTTCGCCGCCGGATGTCCCATGCATTCCTCCAAAACCAGGCCCATTATTCTGGGACTCCATTCCCCTTTGAGAAGATATTTAGCTGCCCATGTGGATCTCATATCACGTACTGAGATCACATGTGGAAGTATAGTACTGGGGAGGCCGGACCAGATATTTAGCATGTATCGTCATTTGGTCAAAGTCAAACCTCCTTTCTTCGTAGCGTATTTTGGATCCTGCGATCAGATTAGCTGTCTTTTCCGTTGCGTCAAGTCTCGTGTGATCCTCAAATCAACCGGTTGGCATCAGGGATTCAATATGCTTCCCATATGGCGGCTTCTGTATGTGCGACGGCCGCAGCACCTCTGGGGAAATACACACTTTGACATCCCTCTCTCTCTCTCTCTCTCTCCGTATGTGAAAACGAAACGAAAGCAAGGGCAGGAAGTTTGACTATTCAATCATCTAGTCGCAAGCTTACAGGTGTGGCATTTGAACCAGTCTCGATGAGCCTGCGTTTACTTCAACGCAGTTGCGATGCTCGAAGATAAGGATCCCAAGCTACGTGAAGATAGCATAAGATTATCGTCAAGCTTTAATGATGTATTAAATGTAGACCCCTAAAAGAAAGAATGATCACTTCCGACCAATAACTAAGATCTAGAAAGTTGGATTTGACTATTTTCAATCACGATTTCTGATAAATAATTTGGACTCGAAAAAAAAAATTCAAATTCTCTAGACGCTCTTATTAGTATCGCCATCATCATAACTATTTGAGTCATTTAAACAGATGTTAGTGTCAACTTCGACTTTCCCATTAGATAGAAGGGATAGTTTGGAGGAGAGAAACCGTGGCAGGGCAGATATCACAGGGTCGGCCCATTTCTTTGATGCTGACACAAATAAGGCTTGCGTGTGCAAATCAAACTTCGTGGGAACGCCCGTTCTACGCTACACAGCCTTTTGCCCACTTTGTCAAACTTGGCATCGGTATCCTCTCCTTCCCTCCAACCAGAAACTAAAACACCTCTCCATTTCTCATTCTTAATAGCGATTAGTCTACATCTCGTGGTCACGTCGTGGCCAAACGAGTGCACTTGCGTGCTTCCATTCGAGAGGTCGATGGATGATGGCGGGGGGATCGCTCGCTTTTTGGTTTCTTTCTTTCTCTCTGCATGTGCCATCGAACCTTTCTTTGACTTTTAGTGTTGGTCAGAGGTGGATAAGATCATGGAATGGTCGACGTGTTCATCTGAATGGTTGGGTGTGTGTGAGCTGGCTCCATGCATCGGCTCCTTCAAGCAAATTTACGATGCCACACCCACAGTCCACCAGACTTGCAATTCAACTACTGCTACCGAACAAGAAACCGATTTGATAAAATATGGGACCCGCAGAGGCGGATGCGTACGTTCTTCCGTTCATACCGCGAACGACGTGTGGATTATGCCACCTCCCGCTACCCGTGTCCTGTGCTTTATATATCGATACGGAAACACCGGAGAGGACCATTCTTCAACCCGACTCCCTCGGAGAGCACAGGCCATGGCATCCACGGAGACGAGTACTACGTCTACCACCAACGACTTCTCCGGCGGCAAGACCGCCCCGGAGTACGGATACGCGGTGCCGTCGCGGCCGCCTCCCAATCTCTTCTTCCTCGACTTCGGGCTGAGGCTCCTCCTCTTTGCGTCCGCCGTCACGGCGCTCGTGGTCATGGTCACCAGCAAGCAGACCAAACTTATTCCCGTCACTGTGGCGCCTTCGTCCCAGATCTTGGTCAGTCGCGACGCCAAGTTTCAGCACTCTCCGGCCTTCATGTAAGTTCGCCGACGCATGCTAGCTGGCTAGGAAGAGAACCAATTAAGTTTGGTTGTGCTGGGCCAACTCAGGCTGAGCCATAGCTATAGCTAGCCGTGGTTTTTCTTTGCGCTACCACACTTGAATTTGATTTCTAACATATATATATAAATATATATATAATCCCAGCTTCTCAAACAAATGATAGTGGATACATAAATCTGACGCTTATGGCTATATGTGCAGTATTACTTTGGATTATATATGGATCTTGATAATCCATTTACAAGTTACCTCGATGCTATAAATATCATGGACGTCCACCTTTTTCTCCTTTCCAAGATTTTGTTTGAAAAGTCAAAGATTTAAGTCATCTTTTACCCAGAGTTGATTTCCAAGTTTTTGTTTTTCTTACGGAAGCTTCCAAAGTCTTACTCGTAATGCCGCCATCCGAGTAGGTGGATGGTTCATATTGCATAGTTCAGAGACATGAAGCGCCCTTCATGTGGGTCCTCCTATCATATATTTATATGCATGTATATATAAGATATGGAAGAAGAATATAAAGATAATTGACTTATGACATGTTGTATGCTTGGTTTGTGTTTGGCCTTGTGCAGATATCTGGTGGCTGCGCTTTCGGTCACTGGTTTGTACAGCATCATCACCATGTTGGTTTCCTTGTTTTCTATCGCAAGCCCCTCTCCATCACCAAAGACGCTGTTCCTTCTCATCCTCTTCGACACGGTAGACTAACTAACTTTAGTTTGTGGTGGTGTTGGATCCATATCGACCACTTGGATATAAACTTTTATATGGCGACATGAAGCAGCCATGTATGACGACCTTGCTTCTCTTTTGACAGCTGATGGCCGGAGTGATGGCTTCAGCCACCGGCAACGCGGGATCCGTCGCCTACATAGGTCTGAAGGGCAACTCTCATGTGAATTGGAACAAGATCTGCAACATGTATGGGAAGTTCTGCCGGCACGTAGGCGGCTCCACGGCCGTCTCCCTCATCGCCTCCATCGTCCTCGTCTTGCTCGTCGTGCTCTCCTCCTATTCTCTCTACCGTCGCAGTCGCTAATGATAGTTAACGCGTCCACCTTCTCTCTTTAGCAGGTAGAGTTTGGTGTCACGTTTAGTGGTGTGTAATCCATTCACATGGTCTTGTCGCCGTCGTCGTCGTTCGTCTTGTGTAATGGTGATAGTGTGGTTTGCTTCTTCGTGTCGTCGCCAAATGTGAAAACACTGATTTCTGTTTTGTTGACTGCGACTCCTTTGGCGATGGCATATATGTTGATCGAGAAAGCTGCAACTATTCATCACCACGACGATGCTGTACGAATGGTAACCGAATGGCAACCACAGAAGAGAGAGCGAGCGTTGACTGTGCTGTGCATGCCTTCCTTTCGTCCACCAAATGAGCCATTCCAAGTAGCCAATTGCATGTAGAATGACTTCTCCAAGAATCAGCTGGTCGGAACTATCGGGCACGGGCCAATGGCACGGCGGTGCCAACACAAAATGATCGGGTCCCATTCATTCCCTGTTCCGTAACATCAACCACCAACACAACGACTGCACGTCTAACCCCTTACTGCTCACTTTTCATCCTCGACCATCCAATTACTATCGATTAGATGACTTTGAGCCGCCCTCCCTGTTTTCATTTAATGAATTTATTGCGGTGCTATACTGTGGGACGACACATTTCATCATACACATCGTGGGGGGCCATGTCAGAGTCTTGGTAATCTGGATATCAATACAATAGACACATTTCCTTATGGATCTGTCCAATAAACAAAGAGGTTGTTCCTTACCAATTCATCCTACTTTGTGTCCAATAAATAAAGAGGTTGTGCATACGTTCAGCGAAAGTATCAGAGCAAATCACAGACCACCAACCAAGACATGGAGAACCACTCATTGGTAATAGTGGTAGATGCAAAAACTGTGGCGGGGGGCATGGATTCAGAAAAAGGTTGCAGAGGTTAGAGGCAACCAGAGAAACGGCTGCTGCACCAGAGGCTCAGCCTCATTCATCGCGTTTGCTTCAGTTTTCAGGTATCGCTTGGCGTGCATGCATCGTGAAGCCCGCCAGGAGGATAGAGCGTTAGAATGTTCATCTGCATGCGGCGCAGGTCGGCGCAGAACTGGAGCGCTTCGTTCATGGCCTTCTGCGCCCCGCTCAGGGCTTCTTCCATGTGTGTGTGGCACAGGTAATGAGAATTGATCTGGAAGAGGATCTTGTCGTGCCGTTCTTGGAACCTCGTCAACCTCTCCTCGGCTTGCTCGAGAGCCTCGCTGACGCGCCTCAGCTTCTCGGCCATGAGCTGCCGCCGGTGCCATTTCTTCAGCTCCAACGAGCTCAGCAAACCCAACGAAGCGAGGCCTGCGAGAATCGAAAGAACGTGCAGCAGACCCATGGAGAGGGAGGGAGGGAGGGAGGGAGGGAGGTCCGTGAAAGGAACGGAGACCAACCAAGGATTGCAGGAGCCGATTCCTTGCTCCGTCGTGAAGACAAAAAAAAATACCAGCCGGAAAGCAAGTAGCCAAACAGGAGATTTGAGGTTCTAAAACATCAAAAAGGAAGCACGAGCGTCTTTTTCTTACGGTCGCGGGCAGGAAAGCAGGTCTCAAGGTACATGGTTCCGTCGAGCGCCGATCCCCCTATCATATGGCTCCGGCTCCGGCTCCGGCTCCGGCCGGCCGATATGAGATACATACAGAGAGGGTTGACTAGAATTTAAATTCATGCACCATCTTAGCTGCCGGTTTCGCTCATGGCGCATCAGACCGCATTAGTCCACCATGGACCCATCAGAGGGCTCTTCTTTTCCACGTATTTTTCCCAGAAACACATACATCTGGACTAGTACTTTACTTGCATCAAGTCGTCCTCATATTTATATATACAAAATGTAGATGGATTGCAGAGAGTAAATAAATTTGGCTTTGCGTCCATATTCCATATCTCAAGAGTGTCTAAAACTTTGAAGCCCCCACAGGCAGGCAGTACACAGTAAGAAAGAATACGATTAGAGGATGAAATAAGCGTTCAAAGGCAAAAAAAAGACAAGTCGCACACATTTAAGGAATCTGGAATCCACGCACCTTCTCCTACAGCATAACTTGTAGCAGTCGAAAAGATGACCAGAAGCTTGTTCTGCTAATGGAAAAGTGACGAGGTCTGTAAGAATATTTCTTCTATTCTCTTCCTCCTTTGATCTATTTGGCAGAGTATCGGCTATAAGATGCATTTTTCTTAGCTGTTCTGCTTGGTGCAGTCAAATCCACGGCACACGGACACCCATATAATAACAACTAAAAACAGCAGAATTCCAAGGACCACCAGCTTGATTTTCATGTTCTGCAACCACATTTTCTTACGAATTCTCGTCCCCTGTTTCTTGAACCCTTGAGCCTGGAAATTGAACATATCTAACATGATCACTGAACTATAATACACACACACACACACATAATAATATAAGCTACTTTCCAAATTATCTGGCTACCTCATTTCGCAAGTCTGATGCCTTTGCTTCCAGATCAGTCAGCTTCTCCCCGCGCTCTAGAGTCTGAAAAATATAAGTGCATAACCCAAGAAACTTATACATTGGGTTCCAAAAAAGTTGATGATGAAACTGTCAAAAAGACTAAATATTATTTTATAGCAATTTAAATGAGGGCAACAAAAAATGGTGCTGGTTCTCCTTTCGCACTTTAACAATAGCAGAAATCAGAGTCTTTACGTAAATGCAACAAAGTTCTATTTAAATATAGGCTTATCCTTCCGACTTTCATCATTAACACTCGTGGAACTTTTGTTGTCTGCAATATGACAAACAAACCAATAGCAAAGGTAATAGTAGGGCCAAATGACAGATCTCCTGTCAGAGCAGCTACCATCTAAATGATAAGAATCTTAAATATGGCCCACTAAATGTTCATCTATTACTTGGATATGGCAATCCAAATTTGGCAAAAAAGTTTCCAGGATTCTGGGTGTCAGTAGTGCACTCAAAAACAAACCGAAAGGAGAAACCTTTTTCCTAATAAAATGCTGTGTTTGGTCCTGCATATGGGATCATATCCACCGATCAGCAGACCCAGACCTCAGTCCTACAGCACCAAGGTCCATATTCTGCAATTTACTGGCAGACCATAGTTTACATTTATTGACCAACTACTAGAATAATATGCAGAAAAAATATATCCTGCGACTTGCATGAAGATCTAGAAGGGGTCACCTAAAAATAACTCAGATGCCGGTCACAAAAGGGGATGGTGTAGGGCTTGTCAATCCTGGTTATGTCTTTCTCAAGGTAATTTCTGTTAATGCATTTGCAACACGAAATCTCTGTAAATGAATAAGATACTTCCGCTTGGTAGCTTAACATTGCCACCACTTTTATCAGATTTCACATTGTTTTGGTTCAAAATACCAAAAGGTTTAAGCACGCCAGCGAATAATCAAATTATTTTAAGTCTATATTTGCAAAAAAAATTCTAAAAAGATTTTTCTGGTTCAAAATTACCTTGGTTAGAGATATCAGATAAAGTGAAAAATAGTTTTCACTAAGTAGTCAAATATTTTTCCTCACACGCAAAAGGGAAAGAACATGTGTCTTGATGTGCTGATCCATTTTGAACTTAAGGTCATAAGGCTAAAACATAGACAGTGGCAGACCTGTTTAAGGAATTAATATGGAAAAGATTTCTTCTAACATGTTAGAGCATTACCAATATTTTTCTTTGTTTTCAATGTCATTTCCAATTGTAGAAATACCCGATTAGCTTTACATGATAGGCAATAAGATTTTTAGATCCATGAAGCAAACAGAAGAGCTTCATAATAATTTAGTAGGGATTTTAATAGAAAACAGTAAAAGATGAAGCTCAAATATAAAATTCCAATTAAATTCCAGTGCACTCGGTATTTGAAAACACAAGGAATTATTACTACAAATTTGTATACCTAACCTTTTATTACTGAAGTTGCATCAAAACATCTGTAACAAGAATCAAGTACCTTATCGATGTTCTCCAACATAATGTTTTTCACTTCTGAAACTTGGACCTTAACTTTCAAAAGCTTTTCTACCTCTTCTGCATGATCAATTATATATTGCATGTGCCCCTTAATGACTGGGCTGCAGCATACAAGTTAAGCTCATATAAAACTTGAATTAGGTTTAAGAAAAAGGTAAAAAATGCATCAGCTGGAAGTCTGGAACAGAGAAGCACGATACGATAAGCATACCCAAATTCTTTATTTAGACTTTTGGCAGTTGCTGTATCAGCTTTGCCACCACCATATCTCTTGGTAAAGTCCGCTTTCAGTCTCTCCAAGAAAGCTATGGAAACATTTTTCACAACAGAGTCTTTGGTAACAACACAGTATGCTGCAATATCAAGGGAAGGAAATAGATGTCCTCATTAAAAGTACTTCTACATCTATATGATTAATGGCAGATCAGTTTACCCATGACTTTAATGCACATAAAAGTTGAACATCATTAACATTTTGCTGATATTATAATTAAATAAAATACTTATCAAATGCATTGACTAGAAGATTGACCTTTCTTCACTAGCTAGCATACATGAAACGATGCAGAATAGAAGCAGGAAATTCTCACATTTGTATCTATTATACTAGTATCTAATTCTCAGATTGCTAAAACCCTGCATAGTTTACAAACCCAAAAGCCTAATACAGCATTCAAATTCCCAAAGATATACACTATCTTTGTCCACTGCAACAACCTAACACCATATTGATTGATTTTGACATTAGACTCATAACAACAATGCAAATGAACTCTTCTAAGTCTAAAGGGATTACAAATGAAAACTGCCAGAAAACAATAATAATCTCATCATGATGTCTATGTTACGTAGCCATATCGTGCAAGTAACATCTATTTGTAAAGAAGTATCCGGTTCAATAACCTAGATCGCTGGTAAATGAATATGTAGGATACAGCATCATGCTTACAGAAGAAACGGAAAAAAAGGTGTCAGCCCCAATTGTTCTTTATTGCAATCACAGTGTCCAAGTCAATAAGTTAATACCAACGGTGCACCAATATGCAGAAGAATATGCTTATGACCATAGAGGCTGAAGGCATTAAACCCTACTGGGCACTATAGCAATGATATCGGGAAGGCATGTCGCAAGTACATCTACGATACATACACAATTGCTCCTAATTTCACCAAGAAGCTAGACTCTTCAATCACAAGTCTTTGAATAAAACAGAATTTGTGATTCTGCTATCTGAAGGGCATTAAGAACTCCAAACATACATGATATAGTGCCGTGATAGTAAAAGATTATAGAATAAATCTGTATATTTTGCGACCCCTTCAAAAGCATAATTGAAACACTACAATAGCTTCCAGATGTGTGAATTCTATTTGGAACAAATCTGTGACAAGATGTAATCCTTTTGCTTCCATAACCCTATAGAGGTTTCCCTTCACCTTTCTGAGCGTGCTGATTGGCATACGTCGATAATCAAAGGGGCAATATCTTAGCTTGAAAACTCATTAGTACATTCAGCATCATGCATTAGCTTCAGACATCTATTATTCTCCGCTTAATGTTGTTATTATTTATTTTGACTTCCGCAAACATAGTGGTCTCTTCGAATGATGTTGATCCCGCAGAGAAAGTAGAAGAAATAGTGGTATCCTATAAAAGATGCATCGGATTCTTCATGAAGACGGCCAAATTAAACGTAATTTTCGTGGCATTTTCTAGTTCACACATAAACCTTCACTCATCAAGCAGGCAACTTCCAAGAACCACATCGAACTGCCACCATGAGTCATACTGAACGCATATGAATAGATCAAGCGTATGTCACGGCATGATACTATCGAGATCGGGAAGATACCGTAGCCATTATGGACGAGGAAGATGAAAGTGTGGGCATCGCAAGCGTAGGTGGAGAGCTTGTTGGAGGAGGGGAGCTTTTGGAGGCACTGCGCCGCGATCGCCGGGAAGTTGCCAGTGTACTCCGTGTACTCCGCGAGCACCACGGTCCCCCGCGCCACGAACCCGTAGATGAACCAACCCTCTTTCCCTTCCTCCGCCATTGCTGCGCGCCCCGCTCCTCCCTCTTCTCTTCAAGAATCGGATCTCGGAAGACAGAGATCAGGAATTCCTAGATTCGATCGCCTTCGGCTTCTTCCCGGATCAGATTGTTGTCCTCCTGGTGGTGGGGGGCAGCAAGGAAGGGTTCGAAGCCTTTTGGGTTTGGGAAGCGGAATGCGAATCAAAGGTCATGCATCATTTAGGCGACCACAGTCATCGCTCGCGGCTGTGGCGCGTGCTTCGGTCCGACGGCAAACAGCAATCTCCACCATCCATTTCTAAACCACGTGTAAAACTAAGAGGGTCCCACATGTCACATGACCTTTGTGAATGCCGTCTTGTGTCGGAGACATGGCAGCTGCGGCCGCGGAGAGACCGCGTGTTCCAGAAACTGCGATATTATTATTATTTGAGCATTTCTTTTGGTGCGTGAATGGCGGTAGGAAGGAAGGAAGGAATCAAACGGGGTATACAATGCGCTCGACTCGTCGATGCAGAAAACTCGAAGCGTAGGACTCAGCATCTGTCTCTCCGTTGACCTTTTTCTTCTCTCTCCAGGTGCGAAGAAAAAGGGGGGTAAGACGAGGAAGAAGCCGTACAAGTCAAACGTGATCGTAAAGCGGGTGGGAATTTTGGGGTTAATGGCGATGCATATATATTTCTCGCTGATCTTTCTGTGGACCAACTCTTTCTGCCACCAAGGAATTAGATGCTAAAACGAAGAATTAGGGAAACCAGTGTCGTAAAGAGTATCCCCAGTAAATAATATATCATCGCATGTCCCTGGGTATAAGATGCAAAGACAAGAGAATGGCTAACAAGTTACATCGCGTTAGAGCTAAATCGTCAATGTGTTCGTCACACGAGGCGTTAGGTAGCAGCTAATCTAAAGGATTCTCTCGATGATGATAAATAGGAACGGTTCAACCCACCATCCATATCTAATTCGATCTTAGTTACCATCCGCTGCACACACTATTTTCCACGAAGTCCTTTGTACTTCATCGAAATTAATAATTCGATTAGGAGGTGGGCTCGGTCCATTTACCGCAAACGAGGCCTACGCAGGCCCGTCCGTCATGGGCCTTTCGCCCCAATCACATCATTCCAAAATAGGATGGTTATCGGTTTTCTGTAAAATAATAGAAAATTTATAGAGCAGATGACAACTTCATCTTCACATGTTCGAAATATTTAACGACGTATCATAAATTCATATGCTTCTTCTACATTATATTACGAAGCGGAAAGGCTTGGCAAAAGAAAGCATGCATCGATTGGCATGAAAATTGATTTACTATAGTCATCTGTAAATTGTTCATTTCGAATATGATAAGGAAACAAGCTTAAAGTGCTACAGGAATTCGAATTCTAAGATATGGTCAGTTGTTTTCGTTTCCTTGCAAGGAGAGGAGTAAAGAAAAATAATGGACGGTGGATGCTGTGGGAGTAGTAGCCGACGCCGATGGGGGTGTCTGGGGCCCTCGCCGCTGCAATGTCTGTGCAGGGTGCAGGGTGCAGGGTGCAGGATGCAGCGAACCCCCCGGTTTGGAGAATCCAAGACATTATTAGGGGAGGTGTGAGGAAGACGTTGACATTGGTTCGAAAAGGAACAAAGGAAAAGGGCATCGAATGGTACCCCGGAAACAATCAATATACATTATGTCACAACCTCTTTTAATTACCCCCCACAGACGGACGGGCAGGCTAAGTTGAACAGTGGCTCCTCATTATACCGAGTCACCCCTCTGACAACTCCGCACATTGCATCCCGATTTCTTCTCCCTGTTGTTTGCTGCAATGTAGCTTACCTACCTCCCACCATCAACAGTAAGGATCCATTTACTTCACCCCAAGTGTGCCAGCCGATATACATAGATATGTACATAAGGGACATACACCAAACTATTATTTGGACTGGACTGGACTAGTCTCTTTTGCATGAATCCTCCTCCTCGTGCTGTGGATTTCCTGCAGACCATTTTAGTGGTTGAGATCCATTACTGGTCTCTTTGCTCTACCTCCGAATAATAGCTAGTTCAAAACCGTAGGATTACAATTATGTGCTGCTGACACCCGAGCAAGCTTTTTCCAGGTCCCTCATAAAGATCCAACAGGCAAATTGTGCCAGGCTGATCCCAGAATGGATCCATCGGTTGTTGGACTTGTCGTCCCGCCCATGCATTGGCCGGAGGTTCATCCCGACTGTTGACTGCATAGGCCGAACGAATTGCATGGACAAAGCTGCTTGCCTGCCGCTGAGCAGCTGCTGTTTTCCAAATACTTTTGCATTCGAGCCAAGTTCGCCGGTTCAATCTTCTCCGTCACTAGCAGTTCTGAAGTTTCTTCTTCCTCCGTTTGAATCACATGAATTCCGTCGATTTCTTTGCGATGATTGATGCTGATAAATGACCGGATGGGCCTTTAACTTCCACTTCAGTATTTGCACCGTACGACTTATAAGTGGGTGGTATCTCCGTTTTCGAACCATGAGGAACGACTAATACTGCGGAGGGCCTTGACGTGTGATGGCAACATCAACTTGTTTGCGAGACGAAATAAGCTTTCGCGTTCGTAGGATGGAACCAGCAAGCCATTTCCCTTCCTCGCGCTGGTGTTGCGGCACGGAAGTCGATGCATTATTAGCCGCCCACCGGTCCCAACCCTGAGAGAGAAGAGAAGGATTCGGAGATAAAACAAGGCCATCAGTACTGAAACATCTGGTGCCGCCATTGATTGTATGGTGTACTCAAGAGTGGTCGGAGGACAGCCGTGTGCAGCATCTTCTAAGCTCCGACTCTCACAATATCCATGATGGAAGTGAGTCTCCTACTTAGCCCAGAAGTACACACACACCCGTCATGAATAGTTGACAATAATGGTGCATGTGAACATGGGGCATCATGATTTATTACCGGTCCTTTTCCTTTGTGGGGGGGATGGGGGGGAGGGGGAGGGGGGTCTCAGGATAAAAACGGAGCAGGATTTATCGCCCTCACACCAACCCATGTCCTTCAGTCCTTCAATGCGCGAGTCTGAGATCCTTGCATTTCTGGCGGGAAGCTGAGACTAAACGGAGGTAGGTCATAATGGCGAGGGTCAAAATCTGAGACTCGTTGTCCTTTTTGTTGTTGTTCTCAGCTTTCAGTGCAATCTCTCTCTCTCTCTCTCCTCTAAGCAACTCGGCATTCCCAAGTCACTCTGGGGGTTGGTTTGACGTATTTATCCATCAGAACTTCATTCGATCTAAATATTGTCGATCACGATGCATGTACATATAATAAGAAGAGGGGGTGATACTCTTTTTTGTTGTCTCTCTCTGCATTCTCATCATCTTACTCGAATTACATGGCCTTTCAAAAGTGACACAATGATGCATGCATGGTAGTCTGTGTATGTGTGTGTAGATCCTCAAAGCTCCGACGGCAGACTCTGCTGAATGATGCTAAGAGAAGCATCTGCCACGTGAGCGATTGGACTAGCGGGTGGGGCCCGACTGGCCGGGCTAATCACCGCACGCGTGAGGCATGTGATGAGCTCAATGTTTCAGCGTAGTAATAGAAGACGAAATGTGTGTGTGTGTGCGTGCGAGAGAGAGAGAGAGAGAGAGAGAGAGAGATGACAATGCAACCACATGGGAACTTTTAAGGGCTACGGCGGAGGCACTGTTCATAGTGTGGCCCCATAGTCAGCAACTTTCAGGATTAGATTACCATCCGATACTGATCCACGAATGATGACCGAGTGCGATGAAGCCTACCATTTCATGTGCATCCCACTGCTGCTATCTGTTGGTGAACCAATGGACGGCTATGATTGGCTCTATATATCTCAAGCCCAACTCGACCATACGAGTCCTCATCTGATTACCTTCTCCTCCGCCGTAGCCGCTCTACTATATATCATAGTCACTCCATTGCTCGTCCCACCAATCACACTTCGTCTTTGCATTTGCCTTGATACCACCCTCTTCGTAAAGCTAGCGTTCTTTGCTTTTGTTCTTCCTCATGGCAGCAGCTGGAGAGTGTGCAGAACCGCTGAAGTATCAGGTACACTCACTCCTTGGACTGCTCTTCTTCTTCTTCTTCTTCTCGATCATCATCATCTTCTTCTTCTTCTTCTTCTTCTGCTGCCGCTTTCCACTGACATGCTCTGCTGCTTTCCTCTGACATGCTCTCATCGTGTGAACGTTTGTTTGGGAACTTTTGGGTTTTGGTGGTGCTCCAGACATGGATTCTCAAGGTCTCCATCCACTGCGAAGGCTGCAGGAAGAAAGTAAAGAAGGTCCTTCAGAGTATGGAAGGTACGTAACCTGGAAACCACCTCCATGTCCCTCGACTCCAACCTCGGTCTCCTCTGTTTCTCTCGTTTGCTTCCTGACAAGCTAAACCTTCCCGGGTTCCTTCAGGGGTTTACAAGACTACCGTGGATCCCCAACAGCACAAGGTGATCGTCACCGGGAACGTCGAGGCCGACATCCTCATCAAGAAGCTCCTCAAGGCTGGGAAACATGCCGAGCTCTGGCCCGAGAAGAAGGGTACCGGAGACGGTCTTCGCAGTGGCGCCGGCAGCAGCAACAGCAAGAAGAACAAGAACAAGAACGGTGACAAGCCCAACAAGCCATCGGAGAGCGTTGACAACAATCAAATTTCTCCTGCCACCGACGTCCCCTCGCATGCTTCCCGTAAACCAGAGGGTGAAGCCTCGAAGAATGGCGGGAAAAAGTCTACTCCGCCGCCCGAGAAGAAGGAAGGCGGAAAGGCTCCTATCACCGGGGAAGGCGGTAAGAAGAAGGACAAGGGGGGTCAAAACGGGAACAATAACAGCAGCAGCAACAGCAACAACAAGAACAAAAATGGAAGCGGAAATAGCGGCGGCTGTGCAGCTGAGGCTGAGGTAGCGCCACAAGAGGCCAGCAAGAAAACAGTATCAGGTGGCGGTGCCGCGATCCCACCGGCCGCGTTCAATTTTCCGGTATACTCGACTCCGCAAGTGCCATCATATCTAGTGAGCTACAACTCGATGCAGCCGACCATGAGCTACGGTGGTGCATACTACAGCGCGCCGTTGCCAATCCTGCAGAACAGCTGCGTCTACTCCGCAGCATCGCCAGGCTCGTATTACAACTTAGGCGAGGAGAGCGCCAATGCTTGCGGTATCATGTGATGGAGGCTATCGTCACATCCATCAAGCATCTGAATCTAAACATATATAACGTGACCTGTTTCTGGACTCGAGCAGTAATCAATGGCATTGCAGTGTTAATTAAGCTGATACTGCTTGAAGAAGTGTGACCGTGGAATCTAGTTGAAGTGAGTTTCGGACTTTGGTTTGGCTTCTATGTTTTTGTGAATGCCGGAAAAGAAGCACTGTTGTTTAGTTCACAGCATTAGCCCCGTAATCTATTTGGTGGTACTTTAGAGACAACATTCATCGGCTTCATATGCTCAGGGAGGAGCAAAAAACTTGTGTTCTTGATTCTGACGATGGGCACAAAACCTGTAGCCAGTGGCGGTAGCAATCAGCACCCAATAGCAGTAGGTTGGATGCCTGCCTTCACTTTCTGACATAAAGCCTACACGTTGTCTTTATTTAATTCATGCTTTTCTAACAAAAGTAAGGGCTACTGACATTTATTTATACATGATAATAATATTTAACCCAATTGATCTTTTCTGTGTTGCAAAGTGCACAGCTCGGAAAGCATAAACAAAAATCAGACGATAAATTTCTTCCGTGTTGTAGTCTATAAGTAAGAAGTAGAATTCGGCAATCTTCACATTAGCTTTGGTGATGACTAGCTGCTAATATATAATATATATAGACGTATAGCCTGGTGCTTATCATTTGAAAAGCACTTTAGGTTTATGAAATTAGGAAACTATGTAGCCTTCATGTTCAAATTATATTCTGGCTGGGAGCAGTGAGGACAGACATCAAAGTTTTTGGTCTTGGGTTTAGCGGGGCTTTAGCTCTACGTCTTGTATCGGCCGGTTATTTAACATGGCGTGCCAGTAGACTATCACTTCCCACTTGTAGTGTTGTGTTTGACCCCACCGATGGCTCGGCTGTGTCTGTTGACTCTCTTTTTGACCGAGGCCGGATGAAGTATGAATGACACGGTCGATCCCCGAACTCATTCCGATGAGAGAAACCAACAAGAAGCACAAGTTGAATCAGTTCCAGCTGCAGGATACTTTTTCTCGTTTCGACGCTTTTGGAATACCTGTGCATCGAGGAATCTGTAGATCTTCTACTTCTTGGACCACGAAGCTCGATTGACTCTCCTACAACATCCATACATACATAGCTTGCCTATCCCCCCCCCCTGTTGGCCGTCGGGCTTCTGATTTCTTCGGCTTCCTTGATAACAGCAGACACTCTCCATGCACGTCTAAGACTGCCTATGATGATGTTGTTGGCTGCAAAACCACACTGGTTTTTTCTCTAGCGTCAATATGCAGGTTCATGATGCGAACGAAGCTCATAAATACGACGACGACAAGCAGCATCGGTTGACGAGTGTTGAGATGGACATATGACAAGCTGATGCCGTGAATATCTTATATATATATATATATATATTTATTTATTTATGTACTGTTGCTGTCTCTGAGCTGTGTTTAGTTATGGCATTCTGAACAGAGGAAGAGTAGATGGAGAGTTATTGTGGCGAGCGAGTCACGTCCCGAGCGGAGCGGACGCAGATACTTCCCGCACTGAAAGGTAAAGAAATAAACAAGTGGAGATGGAAGAAACGAGGACGCCCGCTTTTGCTACTCCAGAAGCCAATCGGTGATGATGCGGCAGCGAGCGAGCGAGCGAGGGAGGCAGTCCTTTAGCATGATGACTCCAATGGCGTCCGCCGTGTAATGTATCCCGTCGCGCATCCTGCACTGCACTCCACAGGGGGCCATTCGAGTACTTTTACGGAGCGGGTCAGTAAATTAAGCCTCGATCTCATGTCTTGGCAGGACACCTCTGGAGATGAGATGAACAGTTGGGGGCACTTTAAAGGACGATCAAAATGGTGCTTCCCGAGAGGCACCGGATGGTAGATCTGGCTATTGTCCCTCGTTGGCATCAGTCACAGGACATCCAAGGACGATATGCCAAGATATTTGTTTGGGACAGCGGAAAAGGTCGAGGGTTGTATCATGTCGGCACATGATTTTAGGAGAATTCCCAATCTCCACGGAGACACATTACTGCCATCTTCTTTCCCCCCACCCTTCCCTTCACGATGATGATAATGAATAATTCGAAACCCATAAATTTTATGTTATATTTTATTCCAACACGAATCTTACCTTGTTTCGCATGCATGGATTCAAGGACGGCAAACGTTTTACTTCACCATGAAACAAAAATCTCAGACATCGAGCATTATCACTCTCGCTCGTGAGAAATGATGCATTAGTAGAGAAACCAAAGCCTTTTGTTGCCTCCTCGACGATGATTGCTTGGCTTTTGGTACCCCTGGCCTTCCAAAGGCTTTGTTCCCCTACCAATCGATGGCCAAAGGCATCTGCCCGTAAGAGTCGCAAACTCATGCCCCGTCGTGTCCTGCATATGGATCGTCTCGAGGCTCCCCCATATACTCTCGCCATTCTTGACAACACACTAATACGAACGGTGTTTCTCATAGCGGTCACCTCGACGACGTTCCCGACATCAGACTTAATGTTGTTGGTCTTCAAGTCCGGTTAGCTTGATGGTGTCACTCGCCTCCAGAAGAGAATCGGCGTACCTATGATGCGGCCACCGTGAGTGTACAGATGGGGAATACCCTCCTCGGGTCCAAACCGAAGAGAGCTGCAAGGAGAGCAAATAAATTGAGACAGTCAAAAAAACACATTGGACGCTCCAAAATTGCAGTAAGAAACCTTTTTTCTTGTAATTGTTTGTTCACATCCGCATCACCATTGCAGAGGTTGCAGTGGGTCGTCTGATCGACATCTGCTGAAGATACAACGATAAACCATGAGATTCCAACAACTTTTCTTGCAATTGATCTCCGTCGAGGGCGATATCAACATTAGCTACGCTATGCACACTCGATCAAAGAACTGCGTGGGGAGGTGCGATCTATGACAAAGACAAATACATCTTCGTGGGGAGGTGTGATCTATGACAAAGGCCCAAAAAACCCGTCGCAGAAAAAGACAGTTGAACAAACACATCTTCGCTTCATCATCCCTTGTCAGATGGAGACGGAAACATCCCTTCGTATCGAGAAGGACTTGTCAGTCGTAATTCACCTCTGCGAATGAAACCTACATCTAAGAATAAAAGACACTTACGAAAAGATACATGCATGATGCTCAGAATGCGGCAAGACAAAAGAGAACCTTGTCGATTCTGATAGTTGAGAACGAGTGTTGCTTCTATAATGAGAAATACAAATCATTTTGTCCGGTCAGAACGAGGCTGAATTTTCATCCTCATAGGCCTTGTCAAAGGCAATCACATAATGGAATTAGTTTTATACGGTCAAAGGCAAAGAGCCAGATGGCTTGAGATCCTGATCTCATATAGAGATAATAATGCACAAGAAAAAAGTAGTATCGAACAAAATGAGGAAAGGAAAACACTGATAGAATATATCTATCTTTTACTTACGAAGGCACCATCGAGTTTCTCTAACATCCAATGATTTGGAGCATCGAGTATATGCCCTTAAGAAGAAACATCTCAAGAGACTGAAAGAGTACCCCTCAGGTCTCCGTTTCACCAATGAATACAAAACGGTAGAAAAAAGCCAGAGTATATGGCAACGAGTATATGCCCTTTGGAAGAAAACGAGATGACACGAGTACAGGGAGAAAGCAACACAAAGCCATAGTTTTCATAGCATCGCTCGACTTCTCACGTCCAGATTTCTCTCAAAGTCTCGACTTCTTTAGAGAGCAAGATTGCGCAAGTTCATCGAGCATATGAGCCTTAAACATGCACTGGTGCGGGACATTTTGGCAACAAATCTGAAGTGGCTAAAACTTAGATAGAACCACATTGTCCTACCAAGCAGATGCAATCGACACCAACCTCCTCACATCCAGCGGAGTTAACCACTGCCATGTATGTTAAGGAGTCAGAGGGAGGACCGGCCATTCCAATAAATAGGCCATCGACTATTGGGAACTCCAAATTTTCACATACAAAAAAAGTTGGTGCACATAATGAGATTCCCAACGTGTCCAATAAATTGGGATATCGTGTTAGCAACACCATCCACATCGTTCCAAGTAATCTTTGTGTGCATCGACAAGCCTCCACCTCCACGACGTATTAATCTTGATAGGGCATATTTTGGCCATATGTGAACCACCGATGCTGCAGATCAATGCGACATCGTATGCCTCCAGAACCGCGGGGTGCACGCCACGTCATGCTCCAATGGTGCGATTGTGCGGCCTGACCACCCCAAGAGCTGGGGGTGATGTCGTTTGCTGTTAGGGCAGTGTCGTTTGACGTCGCTCGAGCACCCCCGAAGACGCCATCTCATCATAAAGATTGTTCCGTCCCCAGAGTCAATGGCCATGTCGGACCAGGGCCCGACCAATTCCCGCACGTAGGTATAAATACCCCCGACCTGATTCAAGAATGGGGAAAAAAGGAAAGAGATTGAGAACGAATCTAACTTGCTCGTCGGATGGGCCAAAGTTGGGACTTACCCGACGAGGGCCTTTTTGTAGGGAGGCAGTCGCCGCCAAGCCACAAATGCCTTCTTCACATGGATGGCGCCTGGTACGTAGAGAAGGGTGGCCCAACGAGTCGGACCCGACAAGTGTTAGCCTGCATCTCCCATCTCCAGGAGGCTTCCACATCACAAGGAGGATCCCCAACCATCCGAGGGGATGAGAGGATGCATCTTCCTACGAACAACGCTCATATCAGCTAGCTCTGGAATGCCGGCCCGCAGCGAGGTTCAGGCCGACCTTGCCACCTCAACCGGCGCCTAACGCGTTTGAAGGGCACAACTACTCCATCAATTCAATAATTTCGCCAGAGGTTCCCGACGTCGGCAGGTGGGCCTAGCCGTGCTGACACATCAGCCACGGCATGTTTGTTCACTTACAGATCTCAAAAAGATTCAAAAATTTCAAACATCATCAGTAGCCATCGGTGCAGCATCTTCTTTTGTATACACAATGCTTCGACCATCACTCGATGATAAGTGATAGCAGATAATTTTTTTTTATTATATAAAAAAATCTCGTTGATAAGTTAATAATATAAATAGACATTATATTCAATTAATTCAATCGGACTTTGTCCATTATATTTCAATTTATCATGGTATCAAAGCATCTATTGCCTTAGAGCAAGATTTATCCTTCCTTTCTCACTGTCCAGTGACATCTCCTTGGTAACAATGAGCGGCTAATCCTCCTTCTCAACGATCGCAGCCCTTCTGTTATTGATCGCTGCTCCTTCCTCCAACCGAAGCATTCCGATGGAGATCTGTAGCTCACGTACGTTCGTCACTATCACCGAATGCATCTTTGGAGCCATCAGGAACCCCAGTGGCATGACATTCTCCTCCAATCACACATTTGCATTTATCTTCAATCCGCCACTGTCACACCAACTCCAACAAGCAACGATGCCACCCTTACCCCTTTGGCGACTCTAAAGATTAGCCCTACTACACTTGCCACAACCGCAACGGCTCCCAAAGCTAGCGCCATTACTAAGGCGGTTGGAGCTCCGAAGGCTCCTACATTGGCCTCCTCTACTACGATCGGTCTCCTCGTTGCAATGCCTTTAGTGTTGCGCTCACCGATGCCACTCTCCATCAAATTCACTAGCCTCATCGAGGATCACCAGCACATAATCCTCTTCCTTTATTGGGTGCTGATCTACATCTTTAACTCTGCGCCGAACACTCGTCTTTGCACCAAGCACAGAGTTGGCCCAATCGCCTAGTTGTAGAGCACCTTCAGCACTAGGACATCACTGATCCACTACCATCGCTACTGAAACATCTTCTCCTCTGCTTCCGCTGTGCCTTTCTCCATTCATCACCCTCAATAGCAGGAGTTGTAGGAGATATCGACGAAGCGCCCATCGTCTCCTCTCGGTAGTTGCACAGCAGGATGTGAAGCACCTGCCATATGCTCGTGTGGGTTTCACTGCCTACTCCCCACCATTCCTTGTCGTCCGCCATGCCTTCATCTTCCCCATCGCAACAGCCTACATCCACCTCTCCATCAAAGGCGATCGCTATGCCCAATTTGCACCAGTAGGACTACTGATCTCTCCCTCTACCCCTGGTTCTCCTGCACCAGTAGATTTCACAACTGACAGACGCCATCGCATCCGCACCCTCTGGCTGCCCATAGCGACAACAATCCATGGTGGACTTCACGCCACAACTGCGACCTATTGCCAACTACTGCCTCGCCATCAACTGCCACAAGCACCGCTCGCAGTAGAAGCCACCCTCCTCCAGGACGCACCTTCATCCCATCGAGAGCTGTCCAAATCTATAGATCTTAGAGCTTCTATATCCAAAGCCGGAGCACTTTTGGCAGCCGGCTTCACTACAAACAACAAAGACGTTTCACGCCACATCGGGAAACACAAACACTCGGTTTCACCTCTTGCTTCCACGTCTCCAACGATGCTCCCATCACTACCGCTACAGCTCTGATCTACTAGATCAATCCACTTCCTTCTTCGGCAAAGCTTTGGTGGAGTTCCTTCCTCGAGTTTCTCCCCTTCAGTAGAAGAGCGCTCCCCCTCCTCACCGCAAGGTACTCTGCTTGCCCCAAGTGCCCCTTCCACCTTTCTTCACAAAGACATCTCAAAGTTGCTGCTTCCCTCTTCGACAAACACTTTCTCCGTCCAAGATATGAGGATATGAGAACTCTCATAGTACAAGTAGGAGAGCTTCCAACAACCAACTTCTCAGTGAATCTAACATAACAACGAGTTATTTAACACTCAGATCTTCCACCATAAGATATGCAGAACTGTAGCAACTTTGCCTTGCTCGTTGCAGCAACCGTGCCTAGGAAGAAGCACTGCAGTTCTTCTTCCACCCTCCTACAGTTTAACGCCTACCAACTTGCTTTCTCATATATATATATATATATATATATAGGCCTGGTCCCCGTAGAGAAGCATAGCACTTCTCAACATATAGACCTTATCACCATCAATAACATTCGTCTCTTTCAAATAATCCAAAGGCGATAATTACGTATCATGCATAATTTTTTAATTTCTTATTTAGATATGATTTACTAGGCTATATCAATAACTCTTTATCGTCCATAAATAATGATCAACAGGAGAACTCAGTCTAGTACCAAACCTAACCCAAAAACAATGGTTACCCTAAGATCATCTTATTCTTCAAACTATTTAAGCCTCGGTCGCTAGGTTCGTCGCCCCACTAATATCTTCATGTATGATTGTTGCAAAAGCATGATATAAGTTGTAAACCACCTTGACAAATCACTCACGAACTCGTATGCTCGGTCTTCTATCCAATTTGATAAAAATGAAAAAAGAGGGAAGTGTTGAATCTTGGATCTTGATAATGAAATCAATTGATGACTTTATGATCTAATTAGCGTTTGAGAAAAATGATACAGGGCTAACTTCGATCATCAAAAGGTAAATCGATTGAAGTAGGAGAATCAGACATTGGGCATGAGTCAAAGATCGGGTATTGAGCTAGAAGGATCGGATATTGCGCCAAGATCTAATATTGCGGGAGTCAATATGCTGATGGATCGAGCAATACGTCAAAGGAAAGTATGACATGCTAAGAGTTCGGATGAACCAATAACATGCCGAACAATATAGGATTCATATTTTATAATCGTTTATATCTTGATCATCGTAGTTTAGGTTTTAATTAAGTTAGTTTTGAGTGTAACTATGCAAACTCAATTAAGAGCTCATTGGGCTTGAATTAGGGCTGAATTTGGCATATTGGAAAGCCCATTCAATTACCTACAATTGGGTCAAACAGTGGCACCACTAGACTAGGCGGTGGAACCGCCTATGAGCAAGAAATACAAAGTGTACATTTTTGGAAGAACCGCTAGTACCTCGAAAACCTATGGATGATTTTTTTTGCTTCATTTTTGAAGCAATTTGGGGCATATAAATATCCCACTCATTCTTGCTTGACATAGCAAGAAAAGAGCATGAAAAACTTGTGATAAGTGCGTAAACTCTATTGAAAGTTTTGAATTCTTTCCTCTTTAATCTTCTAAGTCAGGAGTTGTGATGATTACTTATAAAAAAAGTTGTAAATGTTCTCTCGTAAACCTATGAAAAATATAAAAGTAGAAAAGAGTTGTAACAAGGGTGGTTGATCTTTGCCTATTGAAATAATATTGTTAGTGAAAGCTGGTGGTCTCGATGGAAGAGAAATTGGGAGTAAACGTAGGTCGCGATGATCGAATCATTATAAATTCGGTGTGTATTTTCTTTATGCTTTTCATTTTTATTACTTAATGATTTAGTTGCTTACTACTTTTACTCACATTTTAAGTTAAATGTATTTTCGATACGGATTTGATCGAATGAAATTTTTTGAATCGTTTCAACTTTTTGAAAGCACTAGTTCACCCCCACCCCCTTTAGTGCCTTTATGATCATAATAATTGGTATCAGAGTTTAGTTCTCTCATTTGGTTTAACACATAAGAGAGATTAAATGATTTTTTTCAACAATAGAGGGTCGTTCTATCACTTATCCACCTATGTATTGGAAAACACGAATGAGGATTGTTTTGATTTCTTTAGATTTTGATTTATGGAATGTTGTTGAATGTGGTTTTTAAATATCCTCTAGACCTATGAATGAATGGAATAATCTAGAGAAGAAAATATTTTCTTTAAATGCTAAAGATATGAACGCTTTATTTTATGCTTTAAACAAGAATGAGTTTAATCGTGTTTCTATATATGAAACTGCACATGATATTTGGCACACACTTGAATTTACTCATGAAGGCACAAGTAGAGTAAAAAAATATAAGATAAATCTTTTGGTACATAGTTATGAATTTTTTAAAATGAAGTCATGTGAAACCATTGGTGACATGTACACCTGCTTTACGGATGTTATCAATGGTTTGAAAACTCCTGATAAATATTTTACTAATCTTAAACTTATTAATAAAATTTTAAGATCCTTTCCAAAAAGTTGGGATCTAAAGGTACTCCGTCTCTTTCTCTTTGAAGATTACCTTTAGGTCACTCTATATCCTCAGGCGCTTTTTAATGGTAGTTTGAGCATAAGATTTATGACTCGAGGAGTTGTCTCCCATCACGATGAGTTCACCAATGATAACATCAATCTATTTCTCCATCGACCTTTAAGCTCACGGTATTCCCAGTGCTTACGAACAAACTGCTTGAGATGTCTCAAACATATGAGTTCTTCAATTTTCTCTTTCAAATCATGATAATTCTTTAGGTCATGTCCATAATCTTGGTGAAACCGATAGTATTTGGACTCATCTCTTTTTACCAACTAAGTCTTCATCGAACGAGGGTCCTTTTAGAGCCCTTCTATTTTATCCATAGAAAAACTTTATTTACAAACATATTTAGGGGGTAAGCTTAGATATTGGGTGAGGTAACTCTAATTATTCATTCCTCCTTTGCCATGGTGACCTTGGGGTCGGGGTAGATTGTGATCACTCCTGCTTTGGCCTCTTGCATGACTTCTCACTCTTATTTAAGATTATTACCTCGACGATAATGTATTGATTGGCTCTCTGAAGTATCTCTGGTACTATCTCTAAGAGAGCTTGAACTCGGTCATTAGGATTTATATTATGAGCAATAAATGGTTATATATTAGGCCTTAAATTTTATTGGTGAACTGAGCGACGAAGTCTGCAAGCATTTCCTCCCTACCATTAAAAGAGTTTGACAAGTGTTGTCATTGATGGCCTTAGGCTCATGTTTCTAAGAAAATAAAGTTCAAACTCCCTCATGTGCTAGGCAAAAGAATTGATGAAAAATGGCTTTAAGCGGGCATACTATTATCATGCTGGGCTTCTTAACGTGGTCGGGAAAATACAACACATTAGAGCATCCAAAATGCTATATAACAATATTTGGGCACAAAAAACTATAATGTACTATATCGGGTTGATATTACTATTAAGTGCCTCCAATGATGAGAGACATAAGTTTGCTAGAATCGATTCTTCGTAGATTTTCTAGGTGAAAGAGACAAACCTAAGGTGGGGTTAACCAGCACTTCCCCTTTGGATTATTGGAACTCTCATTGCATCTTCTCCAAATGTTGATCTATCTATCATAGTTGGATCCATAGGAAATCCTCCATTGAATTCATCGATTGAGCCTCGGATTCATGCAATGTAGAGTGGTGGTATAATCGACTAAATTCCATGATCGAGGAGCAAAGTGCCTCCTCAATCAGTGGTTCGATGGGTCTTGGGTGCTCTTGAAATGTCAACACTACGTCAAGTGGGGGAACCTTGTTGACATCCCGGTTAGCTCGACATAATCCAAACTCATATACGAAAGGTTATTCGAGTTGTCTTCGAGGTGGAAATGTCGAGCTCTCAAGGTGTCACATACATGAAGACCGAAGTCAGAAATGACTTCTACACCTATTCCCTTTGATGCCCAAGTTAGTAACATGAGATATTTGAATATGAATGTGAGTTGTCAAATAAGGTATGCCCCCCTGTTATTATGTTGAAGATGAGCTTTTATACATGATCATAAAAGGATAAAATAGTTTATGAAATATTCTACGAGAAGATAACCTCTAACAACCAGCCTCCCCTTGATCTCTTATCGATATGGACGATAATGGAGTAACTCATAATCATTTTTCTTAGATCCTTGCCCATATTGACAGATGGGTAGAGAGTGATTTTGATCTTCTTCCTTTTATCTTAGATACCATATGACAATCAATTGACAATGTACTTTCTATAATAATATCAAAAAATAATAATAATATAATTTCATATCGGGTGCTGGGTGATGCGAGATCATACGCATCACTCGGATCAGACTATGATACCTAAAGTTCTTCTTTAAAAAATAAAAAATAAATAATCAATAATAATAAATAGATTACTACTAATTTTCTTTTTCTTGTTTTTTGTTAATTTCTGGATGGACTCGCCACATGATGGACGATCGAAACGCAGGTGGAAGGAGACATGCACGTTCATCTCGCGGTGGATCGAATCGATGCATCCAAACAAAGATCGAGTCGGAACGAGACTGACAAGGAAGGATGGCACTGTCAAAACCCTCCGCCTACGATTGATTCACCGAACAAGTCTCAAATCACATAATTGTTGGAAGCGAGCGAACAAAAGATGACGTCGAATTGGCAACCCTTTTACATATTGGAGAATAAGATATGGAAGGGAATACATGGCGCTGCCTGTTCTGTTGCGCCTCCTCTTTTGCATGCCCATGCACGTCACCAGTGAGTGGTCGGGCAGATCATCGAGGGTGGTCCGCTGGTTAATTGTATCCTGGGTACAAGGGTGGCGGTGGGGATGCGTAGCTTAATCCGCCCACGGGTGGTAGCATATCCAAGTCGGGAGAAGGCGGCGGTGGTGGAGAGGAGTTGGAGGTGGGAGGATGAGATGAAACCGACGGGGGTGGAGGAGACACGGCTCGCGGTGGTGAATAAACTGGAGGAGGTGGAGAGCGCACCGGCGGAGGAGGTGGTGGTGAGTAGACGGGAGGAGGTGGAGAGCGAACAGGTGGCGGTGGTGGTGAATGAGCCGGTGGAGGCGGGGGTGAGTAGGCAGGAGGAGGTGGAGAGGGGACCGGTGGCGGCGGTGAACGGACCGGTGGAGGTGGTGAATAGACCGGTGGTGGCGGTGACGAGACTGGCGGTGGTGGTGAGTAGACGGGAGGAGGTGGAGAACGGAGCGGTGGCGGTGGTGAATAGACCGGTGATGGTGATGAGGGAACTGGAGGAGGTGGTGCGTGGACCGGTGGCGGTGGTGAATGGACTGGGGATGGCGACGAGGAAACCGGAGGAGGTGGCGATGGGTGAGTTGGGGTGGGTGGTGGAGTCGTGGCTGGAGGTGGCGGTGAGTGAACTCGTGTTACCGGTGACTCTGAGTGTGGTGAGGGTGGAGGACGAGCCGGTGTCATTGGAGAACCTCTCTGTTGTGGCGGTGGTGGCGAGCTGACAACCTGTGGCGGCGGAGGTGGTGAAGGAACAGGTTGTGGTGGTGGTGGTGGTGGAGGCGAGGAGCTGACAACCTTGGGTGGTGGCGGCGCTGATGTCTTCGGTTGTTGTGGCGATGGCGTAGTTGGATTCGGCGACGGCTTTGGGGATGGTTTCCCCGGCTTGGGCGATGGTTTCTTGGGACCTGATCCGCATTTGGAGCGGCCGCAGTCGACAGGGCGGCTCACCACCGGCGCGCACATCTCACCGGACTTTTGTGTCGGTCTCCTGGCGAGGCAGTTGCTCGTGTCGTCGAACACCACGTCGGACTTGGTGGACGTCGGCACACACTCGTCGGCCTCACCCTTGAAGAAGTTGTAGGAGAAGGTGAAGTTGGCAAGGCTGGGCAACCGGCAGAGTCCCGCCGGAACGACGCCCGTGAGGACGTTATGCGACAGATCCAACTGCTCCACCTTGGTCAGACCATCGAAGCTCTTCGACAGCACACCCGTGAGGGAGTTCCAACTCACGTCCACCACCGTCGTGTTGCCCAACGACCCGATCTCCGGCGGCAAGCATCCATCGAGGCCATTGTTGAGAAGGACGAGCTCGTCGAGGGTGGCGCCCATGTCCCCGATGCTGGCCGGGATACACCCGCCGAGCTTGTTGTTGGCGAGGACGATGACGGAGGCCTTGGAGTTGCCGAAGTTGTTGGGAATGTGAGAACTGAACCGGTTGTTGTTCAGAAAGATTGCGTCCAGGTCCCTGTCGAAGAGCTCCGGCGGTAGCGCGCCCTCGAAGTTGTTGAAACGAAGGTCGAGGTACTTGAGCGAGGGGAGGCCGAGAACAACGTCCGGGAACGGGCCGACGAAGCGATTGTTGCTGGCGTCGAATTCATGGAGGAGCTTGAGGTGGGAGAAGCTCTTGGGGATGATGCCGCAGAAGCGATTGGAGTTGATGTGGAAGAGCGCGACGTCGGTCAAGAGGCCGAGCTCCGCGGGGAGGAAACCGGCGATGTCAGCGCCATTTAGGTCGGCGCCGGCGACGACGTTGAGTGAGGGATCGTCGGGAGCCGGTGAGCAGAATATGCCGTTGTAGCCGCACACGTCGGGGCCGTCCCAGTTGGCGGTGAAGTTGTGAGGGTCGGAGTAGATGGCGGTCTTCCAAGCTTGGAGGGCGACGTAGGAGCTGCGGAGGCGGGGATTGGAGATCCGGATGCCGATCTCGATTTCGAACTCAAAGTCATCGGGAAGTTGTCCGTTCTCAGGGAGGGCCAAGAGCTGGCGGCGGGCGATGGCAGCGGCTTCGGCGTCGGAGAGGGCCGAGGAGGGGCGCGGGAGGAAGGAGGAAGAAAAGAGGAGGAGGAAGAGGAGGAGGCAGCGGCCCAGGGCCTCCATGCTGGGTAGGGTCGAGAGAGGGAGGTTTACCACCCTGGAGAGCCCAAGGCTGCTTACTTTAAGGGAATGCAATGGAGGGGGAGGAGGTTGATATAGCTGCGGGGGAAGGAGGATTGGAGTTGATGGCGAACGGCTTCCCTTGTTTGGAGGTGGGAGTTAGTTTTTCCTTTCTATTTCTATTGGAGCGATGGAGGAGAACGACCACGGGGACGTACTGCCCCAATTGACGACGACAGGGTGGAGAATCGAATGGACGGAGGGCGATGAAGCTTTGATGGGATTTATAGGCGCATCCCCCAAACATAGCCTGATCGACAACTAATTCCATGGAACAATATTTTTGCTTCTGATGCGCAGACCTTTCAAGCACCGTCGCATGTTGTCTCACGCCGGACCCCATTTTGCCTGCAAGGGATTTGGCGCCTAATTCCACATCACTAATCTCCCTCCTCTGCAAGGATATTGATACGAGAGGGAGGGGAATGGGTGTGAATATGCTAACGGTGACCAGAATGTCAAAACCATGTGATGAGTCATCGGTCATCGTTCTCGTGAGAGAGAATGGCAGTGTGCTTCTAAAATCTCAACTACACTGATGATGCGCTACAGCATCTCAAATCGTCTCCGCCGAAACAGATACCAATACCTGAAAGACTAAACAATGCAGATCCAACTAAGAACTTGAGAATCCCTCTTCACAGCCAGCCCAGGCTGACATCTGAAATATAATGTGACATTACGGAGTATACACCCAGCAAATGACCAAGGAAAAAAGCATGATCCACGGAACTGCTGGAAGCTTTTCCAAGAAAATATAAGAGGAATCAATGATTTCTAAATTAAGAGTCTCAACTCATATTCTGATATATAATCATAAGGCTCCAACTTAAAACTCTCACACTACTTGTTAAACCAACCAACACGAAAAACTGAACTACTGATGAAATCATGGAATGAGATATGTCAAGCATAACTTGTCCCATCGGTGCATAGAGATATCATCAACTCTCGTATTTACAATTAAATTTTCCAGACCACCAAGAACACAGGAACACACAAGAATCAAATAAGATTACTAGCATATGATAGATATCAAAGGAAAAATGGTCAGATTGGATCTTGACAATGCATCTTACCAAACTTCTTGTTCTTCTCTGATTAGATGGTATCTAGCATCTACCATTCTAGTTTGCAAATTTTATATTTGGTGACGAGTAGTTTACATAATTTTTTAGAGATCATCAGAAATTTGTCTGAATTCTTTGCAAAGCTGTCTTCTTTATGTCCCTCCTCTTCCTTCAATCCAATGTTGAACTAGGCACTCTTGGTTGGCATGTTTTCCCTCCTTTTTATGTAAGGTACAAAAATTCTCAACTTCTTTCATCACTAAATCAAGATGACTCGTTCAAAATATCACAACATACTTACATCTCCCAACTTTCAAGACCAAAGTAAACCAAACAATTTTCCCCCTAAATCAGAGAGATGCCTATTATCAAGAAAGAATATAGACTATTTTCCAATGACAACGACTCATATTGTTCCAACTATCTTGGGTCCGCTACACGGATTTTTATCCACCATTGAACCCTGTGCAACGCAATATCTTTAGTTAAATCAAAGTACATTCAAACTATTTTTGTTGTTTCCAATAATATCTTATTATATCACTCTTTCCCTCTCTTGACTGAACTCGTCATAATTGATTCAACTTATCTTCCCACAGCGTTGATGTCTTTTTTAAGCATGTCGTACAAACAAAAATTAGATACAACTCTTACCCTAGCAAACCAAACGCCAACACAATTTGTAACCAAATTATTAACAAACTCTGCCTTTCCATCCAACATGGCCAAAATTGAAATAAGAATATTCTATTTATTTTTAGCTGCTATCCCGGCAAACTTTAAATAATAAGATAAATAATGATGCACTCCAAGAAAGAACTCTACCAAACAATGTAAGAGACAATGAGTGCTTTTTTATTATCCTAACTAAATAGCCTTATTAACAAAAAGAAAAAGGAGATAGACTGAACAGTCAATAGCCAACTAAATTTCTTAGGGCACTATGGAGCTGGATTCAAGCAAAAGTTGGTGGAAAAGATAATTTTGTTTGAAAGAAAATAAGCAGGTTATTGTAATCAGCAGAGTTCTCTGCTTTCATAGTGGACTGCGAGCAACAATTTCTTAGAACTATATCGGTGTGCAATGCAAAGCAAAGCACCTATTCTCTGCTTTCATAGTGGACTGCGAGCAACAATTTTTCAATTTTTAAGCAAATTGAGGTGAATGCGAGAAATTACTTTCCAGTTATAAACTGATAGCTTTTAACGAAATAACTGATTTAAAAATCCAAAGTACACAAGAAAATAGCTAATGTTCGCAGATAGATTCCAAACATCATTAATAAGGGAATTAGTTTGCTTAAAATTCACAGGTAAACTGACACAGTCAGTATCAGAACAATCCAAAACAAGTTACCGCAGAGCATACAAGCATGAACGGCTTTAGCATTAGTGGAAGTGAAAACAAAGCACTTACGAACCAAATATCATGAAAATGAACTATTACTGCTTTTATTCAAACTCAGTTCTACAACCAAGTATTGAAATCACAGAACAAAACTAATTAGAGAAACTGCAAAGATTCTGACCAAAAGGATAATAATTGGAACATAAAGAGGCTTCGAAACTAGTTATGATGAAACTCAAGAGATATAAAGTGTCTTAGACACCTGATCTAACTAATACTGGAAGGACTCACCGGGCTTCATGCTCCGGAAGATAGAGATTGCAATGGGGATGATACCCACGAGTGCAAGTTGAAGTTGTTCTGAGGTGCTCATCCTGACGGTGATCTGCCCAGTCCGCTTGTTGTTCAGCCCAACACGAACTGCCATCTTTGAATTCCTCCCAATGGAGAATTGAGACTGCAGGTTTGCACCCAAAGCCAAATCACCATGCCAACTCATCAAAGATAACCCCAAGGTGGCAAGGGCTTGACTTATGGGATAATCCTTATCTCGGAGTCGCACCTCCAAATTGGCTCCATATGCAGTATAACCTTGTGCTCGAACAGCACCAGTGCATGCACCAAGATTCACTTGCTTCCCAAGAGAAAGTTGGTCTTCAAACTTTAATCCAGTAGCTATGGTTTCCCCCAAGAAGGTTACGGAGATCCCTCCAGTAGTCCTGTTCTTTTTCAACATTTTGAACTTGGTCTCACCCCGCAGAATGTAAGAAAGTTGCTTTCCAACAGTCTGGATATCGAAGCCAGCGAGAGTAGAACCATTTTCCCCATGCTTGGCCGAGACAGAGGAATCTAAATGGATGCTGAATTCCTTTTTGTCCTTAGTCACTTGAGCTGATAAGACAGCAGGAAATCGGCCAGCAACAGCGAGGCTCTCTTCAAGGCTTACCCCATCATAACCACAATCATGATCCCAACCATGCGTATCCAGTACTGGCCTAGCAAGAAACTGTGAGGTAGTCTCTAGAAAACGGTATCGATACGTTGGGGCATCACAGTCAAAAGAAGGGGGCAATACCATATCAGGCAAAGGGACTGGTACAGTTGCAGGGGCATTATCCTGATCAAAATCTTCGACCATATCAGCAAGCCCAAAATCATCCTTCAACACTTTCTGTCCATTCTTCATCTCTTTCAATCGTCTGAGCTCCTCCTTCCACTGTTTTTTCTGAAGAAGCTTAACTCGGTAATCATACTCATCAAAATATGATCTTCTTTGCTCCTTGGTCAGCTTGGCAATTTGAGACTTCCTCAGGGGCTTAAATGGTGGAAGTTGATCATACTCTTCTTCTTCTTCCCCTTGATCAGCATCTGATAAGTCATCTAGGTCAATATCAGAATCTTCATTGTCACCATGATGATCGGATGGAAGTTTTGGGTGTGCTCTGGACTGCAACAGAGAAGAAAGCAGGAAGGGAAGCGGTGGAGGACGTAGACGGAGACCAAACAGTTTTCCGGGAGAAGGATCTTGAAGCTTTAGAAGTGAATTAGCTTGAGATAATATCTTTGAAGAGTAACAGAGCAGCAGCATCTGTGATCTCCATGACAGACCATTAGGGAGCACTTTTTGTCCCTCCCTGTTCTTTCTACAAGATGGATGGTTCTCAACAAGAGCCACTGGATTCATCAGGCGCATGTCTCCAGCTGCTAGCCTTATGGACTGCTGAACAGCATGAGACCTTTGGGCCACGAACACCTCATAGCTCAAAGGGGAACCACTTGGTCCATCAGGAGGGGCAGACGCAGCATGTGCGAGAGCGACAATGGCATTGAACCATATGGATGAACCCAAAGTGCTAGTAATTGTTCTTAGCAGAGGCAAGTCATTCTGATCTCGGGTCAGTGTGTCCATGCGGTCCACATACAAAACAATGTCTGGAGGGCATCTCTTTGTGTATTTCTTTATGGATGCCAGGATTCTCCTGCTTGATGCTTGGTCCATTCCTGAAGCTCTAAGACCTGGAGTATCTAAAACCCGAATCTTTACCCCCTCCACGGTTCCTACAATCTCTTTAACAGAAGTTGTTGCTGGTTCAAATGCACTGGTTGGAGACTTCTCTTCACCAAATATAGAATTTACAGTTGCACTCTTGCCCACTCCACTCTTTCCTAGGACAAGAATGTTACAGGAAAAGTCCAAATCTTCAGTTCCATCTTGTTCTAGCAGCAAAGCCTTCTTTTTTGCACTCTCAAGACTATAAGCCTGGCCAGTTTGCCTTCCACTACGAATACCTTCTGCAAGACTCAGACGATATAGCACCTGGGCTACCACCGTGTCTTCAGGTGAATGGCCCAACCTATGAACAAGACGTAGAAACTTCACCCTAATAAGCTCAACTTTCTCATGCAACTGTTTTTGTTCCTTGGTCATTTGATCATCAGGCTCTGCTGCTACTGCCAGTTCAGAAGGACTAAGAAGGTTTGATCGTGCAGGACGGGGAAGAGTAGGTTTCAGAGATGGAATTGAGGACCCCAGACCAGCTGGACGGTCGACCAAGAAGATTCTATTAGCATCTTGAGAAGTGACACTGATACCTCCATCATCAGTGGAACTGCTTGCCGCTTTCAGAAGCGCAATCAATGCATCAGAATCGATCATTGCATGTCTTCCATCCTCCTCGTCAGTCACCAACTCTTCATCTGAATCCAAAATAATCTGGCCGTCTACATCCTTTGAGTCATCTGACACTGAATGAGGGGTGACACTAGAAGAGCCTTCTTCTACTTCACTCATCAGCTGTTTTGCAGTTTCTGAGCTCGTCGATATTGCCACCCTAGGTGGTCCATCAGAAACTAAGTTTTTGTCTTCGTCCTCTGCCTTCTCCTGGTCAAGGTCTTGCACATGATCAATCAAATCTTTACTCGGTGTTGGTTCTGGTTCTGTAACTGAAGTTGGTAATTGAGCAAGTGCATCTTCATTCACACCAGAAGCCCCAAAGTCATCTCCTTCAGTCACCCTGTTTCTTGATTCCCCAGCAGTGATAAATGGAGATTGCCTATCTGGGGCTGATATTGAATTTTGCCCATCTGGAACCAATTCAGGCACAGGCTCATCATTGTTTGCCTCAGTTCGATTTGCAGTTCGATTCGATTCATTTGTTAGCTTCTCATCCACTATCTCCTGAACAGAACGCTCACTAGAGACAGTTTCACCATCACTAGCTGTATCCACTTTCCCCTGAATAGAAGGCTTACTAAAGACAGTTTCACCATCACTCACTGTATCATCTTTGTTAGCAGAACTTTCACCGGACTTACTATCTGCAACTTCATGATTCTCACTCAAATCATTTTTCCTCATATTTGATCCATCAAGCTTTCCGGTTGAAACATAGACCATCATAGTGTCCACACCGGAATAACTCTGTATTAAATTTTCATTCATCTCTTCGTCATTTACTCCATGAGTTGATTTGGATGATTCATCTACTGTTTGAGAAGCAGGGGTACTTCCTTGGTTGACACTTTGATCAGAATCGGCATTTTCAGAAGTGCCAATGTCCACCTCGCTGATATCAGCTTTGTCTCCGCCCGTCCCTTCTTCAGCAGTATCAAACTCGTCTGTTGCTGTCTTTGACTCCAGTAACACATGGATGACCCGCCTAGCAGGTTTTCCCAATTTCTCGACCAAGCCTCCATCTTTCTCCGGAGCATCAGGGTCTACTTGCTCCTCATTCCTATCCACATTTCCAGCGGCAGCAGTCCCATCCTCGACTGGGTTATCCTCAATGCTCAAAGTGGGAGCAACCCCAGCAATGCCAATGTTCACCTCTTCCATCTCAGCTTTGCCTCCGTTTTTCTCTTCTTCGGCGGTATCAAACTTGTCGTTTGCTGTCTTTGACTCCAGTAGCACATCAATAACAGGCCTAGCAGATTCTCCCAATTTGTCGACCAAACTTCCATCTTTCTCCTGAGCACCAGGGTCTGCACGCTCCTCATCCCTATCCACATTGCCAGCTGCAGCAGTCTCATCCTCGACTGGGTTCCCTTCGATGCTCAAAGTGGGATTCTCCACAGTCTCCATCTCCTGTGCGGCAGGTATACAAATTGGGTAGACATTTTGATCGGAAACTGCGGCAACGCCAATTTTCACGTCATCCGCAACATCAGGTTCGGCTCCATGTCTCTCTTCCTCAACCGCACCAATAGTAGGGGTAGCAGACTCTCCCGATTCCTCGACCAAGCCCTCATCATTCTCCTCGTGAGCATCGTGGAGTCCGACCTCCTCGTCGCCATCGACAGAACCATCCTCGATTGGCTTCGTTTCGGTGCTTTGCGAAGTGGAATTCTCCGCCGACTCATTCACCACAGCCGACAAAACCTCACGATGTGAGGTCTCCTCTGTCCTAGGGATTTCACTTGACAGCATTTCCACGGTCTCATGTTGGGAATTGCCTTGGACGGTGGCCAAAACCTGAGTCTCCGATGGGGGCTCACCTTTCTCCTCTCCTTCCATGAGTTCACCATCATTCAATGATCCTGAAGCTTTAGCGGCATCCGAGAACCCATCGTCGTCCCCATATTCCAGCGCCTCCTGGAACGCCTCCTCGTCCGGGTCGTCGTCCGGAGTCTCCTGTGCTACAGGCATCGAGGAGGTGGTCGTCAAGGTGCCTCCGGCCGCGGCCGAGGCGGGGGACGAGCCGTCACTGCTCTCCTTTTCCGGTTCCACGGCGGCACGGGGATCCCCGTCCCCTCCTGTGTCTCCGTCGGGTTCGCTCCTCATCGGGGCTTCCTTGGCTTCCGACGAGACTGACGCGCCGCTCACCTCGGACGCCATCGGTAAGGAGGGGAGCGACGAGACGACCCGACCCGAAGGAGCGGAAAAGAAGGCAGAAAGAGTTCTACAAGCCGAGTGACGAGCGTCTAATGACCGAATGGGGTTGGGAAGTGATAAGGAGAGTGGGCGGCATGAGATCAGATAAGGCAGGGAGGCGAGCGTTCTGTTTTTGCTCTTTTCCTGAACATTTTTTTTTTCTCTATATGCAGAATAATGTAGTTTGGGCCATTGATGGCAGCCCAAAAGTAAATTTGGGCTTTCAATTTCCTCACCGTATGAAGTCGTAGGTTGGGTTATTTACGATGGTGTGTTGAGAACGCTCGGGTATCGGCCATCCAAACATCGTAAGGGATCTAACCAAAAGCACATTTACGACTCTAATCAATTGAATCTGTTTGGACGGAGTAACTGCGATTTTGTTTGAATAAAAAAAATACGTTTGTTTGAAAAACAAAGATAAATTAATTATCTTTTATGTTCGTTTTGGTTGTCCCACTGATTTGTTTGTTGTGCCCTCATATCAATTTGCTAGGATCAGATCAGCATCTTCCATTAGGTGGTTTATTTATGCCTTGATGATTTGCTACCATCAAATTACTTTGATTGATTGGTTGATCACTAAAATTTTCTAAATACAAAAATTATCTAACGCCTATCGTAGCTGAAACTTTAATAAGAGTAGACAGATGGCATTGTACGTGATTTTAATGATTACGAGTATGAAATCTCATCTCATTTCAGATGTAAACTTTTACCAAAAATAACATTTGAATCGATGCACTAAACTAAGTCGGTCATCAAGAGGTAATACACCGTGCTCATCTTTCCCTCTCCGTCGCAGCCGTCGTCGCTGCTCTCTCGTTTTTTCCTTCGTCGCCCTCACATCACATGCTCTCCAGGGAGGTGGGGACGATATAGGAGTAAGTCTCGTCATTTGATCTACTTGGTTCTAAACTACAATTTTTGTTGCTAATATCAATCCGTACATGGTGTGAGAATATGTATTAAACAAAAATAATAATACTTTTATTGCATGATTAATCACCGATCGAGATATCAACATGTTATGGCCATAGGGCATACCTGGGTGAGGTTCCTGCTGTAGTGTAGATCCAGCCGCCGGCCTTTAGCAGGTTTGATTAGGAAACTCATGGCGGAGCATTGATTGGATGGACGGTGACCTGCATGACCTGCATCCTCGTACGGGGGTCAAAACCTGAGAGAGACGAAAGAAACGAGTTCATCATCGGAAGCAACAATATTTAAAGAGTTTTCCTGATTAACCACTTGATCGATCAAGATCGATACAAATTTGCACGTTTGCTTATCTGCGTTATTCTTTCCGATGCACAGTCCTCCCACGGCCCAAAGAGCTCGCAGTAGCATGTCGCCCTCATCACCATCTTCCCTCGCTCCCTCGCCATGTCTTATGCTGGACCAGATTTTTTTTGTTTTGCTACAGGGATTTGGAACCTAATTCCATATCATTAATCTCCTCTGTCCACGGTCACAGTAAGGATATTCATACGAGAGGGAGGGAATCAGTGTACATGCTAACAGATGATTAGAATGTCAAACCATTTATTTAAAACACATCCCTACGAGAAAATTTAAATTTATGGAGCAATTTTGATTGTGAAAAGGAGACTTGGTTAGAGCTAAGTCAAGGAGGTCATGAAGCCTGAACATGAGTCATCCTTCTCATTGGACTGAATAGCAGTGTTCTATTCAAATCGACTACATGGTTCTATAACATCTCAAATTGTTCATCAAAATGGGTGTTGTGCATTATCCAAATATGTCAAAACATGCGCCAAAACAGACACAAATACCAGAATGACTAAACAACTCTTTTCGGATATAAATCTAAAATGTCCAGCACTTATTCGGAAAAGAGAAAAGACACTGCCGAAATAAGAACTTGAAAAGTAGAGAGTTTTCCTCTTAGAATATAAAAAAAAGTACCAAGCTCCACCGGTTAGATGATAACAGAGACCCAGGAATTCAACTCCACAGCTAGTCCAGACTGACATCTGAAAATATAATGAGGGAAGCATAATGAGAATACAAAATAAACAAAGATTTCTGAATTAGAGTCTCAACTTATTCTAATATAAAAAGAGTGCTTCGGAAAAATACACAATCAATCATAAGCCTCCAACACAAAACAGTCAGTTTTTTAACCAACCAACACACTGTTGCTGTTAGCGAGCTACACGAAAAACTGAACTACCAAGCAAAGAAGGTTGGTTTAGGCTTCACGTCTCGGAAACAAACTGACCTGCTGATGAAATCATGAAATGAGAAATGTACAACACAACTTGTCCCATCAGTGCATAGAGATATTATCATGTTTGGCATTTACAATTAAATCTTCCAGACCACCAAGAACCCAAGAACACACAAATCAAATAAGACTACCAGCATATGATACCAAAAGAAAAATGATCAGATTGGATCTTGACAATGCATCTTACCAAAAGACAACAGTAAGAAATTTATCAAAGAGAAGCCAAAACAAACCACACAATGAATGAGACGGAGGAGAAACATGTGCTATGGCCCAAGAGATTCTGACCTACCATTGCAATTTGCATAATGCTATTGCAAACAATGTTTTTTATTCGAATTCACTATTTTCATGGAAATTTGTGGTTGAACAATAGCCTTGAAAAGCATGACGATAACTTGGCCTTTAAGTTGCAGCAGGGTCATCATGTGTGACCCATGTCAACCGGCACAGCAATGCTTGTTTACAAACGTCTATCTCATCTTGCCAAAAAGAATGAGTATTTCCAATTTGACATGAAGTAAATTATGACAAGTTACGAAACTGGTTATTATCATGGAAATTTGCCACTGAGCTTGCGAGGAGTGTTTGTGCACAACAGTGATTGAAAAAGGCGCTCGAGCGCTCGCCTAGGCGCTCGGGCGAGGCGAGGCCCGAGCGCCTTGCTAATGTCCCAGGCGGCGCGCTTCAAACAGGTGCCGCCTGGGCGCTCGCCCGAGCCCAGGCGCTGGGCGCTCGCCCGAGCCCAGGCGCTGGGCGCTTCGGGCGAGCGCCTGGGTAAACCAAGTGACCGAACCAGGATTTTAGGTCTGGTTCGGTCCTGGTTCGGTTGTTAGTTGGTTCAATCGAACCAACTAAACCGATATAACCCTTACCCAACCCTAACCCGCTGCCGCTCCCGATCCCGATCTCGCTGCTCGTCGCTCCTGCTCGCCGCTGTCGCTGCTCGCGCCTCCTGCGAGCCTTCTCGCTGCTCGCGACTCCCACGAGCCCTCCTGCTGCTCGCGCCTCCCGCGAGCCCTCCCGCTACTCGCGCCTCCCGCTCCCTTTCCCTTTCCCGCTGCCGCTGCCGTCGCCGCTTCCTCGTTTCTTCATCAGGCTCAGTATACAGTATACTCTTAATATTAAGTTTAATTTGAATTTTAAAATGATTAATTTTCAATACTATTAATAGATTAATAATATATTATTTTGATTTTAATGTTGTTAATTTTTATTTATTTGAAATTATTGCTAGGTTTCAACATAAATGGCTTTGATGTAAAATTTTATTGTTTTGAATTTTCAAACTTTTTGTTAATGTGACATTGTGATTTTGTATTTTAGATTTTCTTAATTTAATGATATATTTTTATTTAAAATTTTAAATAATTATATTTATTAATTATATTATATATTTTTATATTTTAGCGCTTCGCTTCGCTCGGGCGAGCGCCTAGCGCCTCGGGCGTTTTTGGACCTTGGCGCATTTTGGCGCCTAGCGCTTTTTAAATCACTGGTGCACAAACATGCATCTGATCATCTCTTATCAGACAAACCTTTTCCAATCTGCAATAGAAGGAAGGCTTTTTTATGGCTAGATGCATTTTCCTCTCATCTTATGAAGCACTAGAAAGATAGTCCATTATTAACAAAGGAAAACCCAAGTTGGATAAAAGAATATTTAAGCCCCTATCAATTAAAATTTCTTTAACTTTTCGTTCTCCGAATAGATTGTATCTATCATTCTAGTTTGCATAACATTTAGGTCCAAACTCAAAAAATTTTATTTGGTAACAAGTAGTTTTCATAAACTTTTAGAGATCATCAGAAATTTGTTTAAATTCTTTGCAAAGCTGTCTTCCTTGTGTCAACCTCTTAGCAGCCATTCTTGGTTGGCATGTTTTCCCTCCTTTTTATAAAAATAAGGTACAAAAATTTCCGAACTTCTTCCATCACTAAATCAAGGTGACTAGTTCAAAATATCACAATATACCTACATCTCCAACTTTCAAGACCAACGTAAACCAAACAATTTTTTCCCTAAATCAGAGATGCCTATTATGAAAAAACTATAGATGATTTTCCATTGACAACACATATTGTTCCAACTATATTTGGGAAGGCTACATGAATTTTTATCCACCATTAAACTCTGTGTAAGGAAATATCTTTAGTTAAATCAAAGCACATTCAAACCTTTTTTTGTTGTTTCTATGAAAGTCTAACTATATCATCCTTTACCTCTCATCGCTGAAATCATCATAATTGACTCAACTCATCTTCCCACAACTTTGATGTCTTCTTTGGACATGTCACAAAATAAAAAATTATATGTAAACCAAACGCCAAAGCAATTTTTAACCAAATTATTAACAGACTCCGCCTATCCATCCACCTTGGCCAAAATTGCAAACGAATATTCTATTTATTTTAGCTGCTATCCCAGCAAACTTTAAATAATAAGATAAATAATGATGTACTCCAAGAAAGAACTCTACCAAACAATGTAAAAGACAATGAATGCTTTTTATTATCCTAACTAAATAGCCTTATTAACAAAAAATGGAGATAAATTGAACATGTCAATAGCCAAACAAATTTCTTATGGAACTATGCTTGCTGTAGTAAATATGGATCTGGATTCAACCAAATGTTAGTGGCAAAGATAATTTTCTTTGAAAGAAAATAAGCAGGTTATTGTAATCAGCAGGGTTCAGCTTAGAACTACATCGGTGTGCAAAGCAAAATACCAATTCTTTGATTTCATAGTGGACTGCTAGCAGCACTGATAGGACAGCTCAAGCTCATAACCAACAATCTTCTATTTTCGAAGCAAACTGAGGTGAATGTGAGTAATTATTTTCCAGTTATAAACTGATAGCTATAAACGAAATAACTGATTTAAAAATCCTCATTACACAAGAAAATAGCTAATGTTCACAGATTGATTACCAAAATCATTAATAATGGAAATAGTTCGCTTAAAATTCAAAGGTAAACTGACACATTCAGCATCAGAACAGTCCAAAACAAGCTACCTCAGAGCACACAAGCATGAACGCCTTTAGCATTAGAACAAAAAAAAATAATGCACTTATCTTACATATGAACTAAATTGAAAATGAACTATTCCTGCTTTTATTCAAACTTAGTTCTACAACCAAGTATCATAATCCTAAGAAATCATGGACCAAAATTAATTTGAGAACTGCAAATATTAATAGATAGAACATAAAGAGGCTACAAAAGAAGTTATGCTGAAACTGGAGAGAGTTAAAGTGTCTTATTCCACTGATATTTTTAAGACAGTAAACTCACCAGGCTTCATGCTCCGGAAGATAGAGATTGCAATGGGTATGATACCCACGAGTGCAAGTTGAAGTTGTTCAGAGGTGCTCGTCCTGACAGTGATCTGCCCAGTCCGCTTGTTGTTCAGCCCAACGCGAACTGCCATCTTTGAATTCCTCCCAATGGAGAATTGAGACTGCAGGTTTGCACCCAAAGCCAAATCACCATGCCAACTCATCAAAGATAACCCCAAGGTGGCAAGGGCTTGGCTTATGGGATAATCCTTATCTCGGAGTCGCACCTCCAAATTGGCTCCATATGCAGTATAACCTTGTGCTCGAACAGCACCAGTGCTTGCAACAAGATTCACTTGCTTCCCAATAGAAAGTTGGTCTTCAAGCTTTAATCCAGTAGCTATGGTTTCCCCCAAGAAAGTTACGGAGATCCCTCCAGTAGTCCTGTTCTTTTTCAATATCTTGGACTTGGTCTCACCCCGCAGAATGTAAGCAAGTTGCTTTCCAACAGCCTGGACATCAAAGCCAGCGAGAGTAGAACCATTTTCCCCATGCTTGGCCGAGACAGAGGAATCTAAATGGATGCTGAATTCCTTTTTGTCCTTAGTCACTTGAGCTGATAAGACAGCAGGAAATCGGCCAGCAACAGCGAGGCTCTCTTCAAGGCTTACCCCATCATAACCACAATCATGATCCCAACCATGCGTATCCAGTACTGGCCTAGCAAGAAACTGTGAGGTTGGCTCTAGAAAACGGTATCGATACGTTGGGGTATCACAGTCAAAAGAAGGTGGCAATACCATATCAGGCAAAGGGACAGGTATGGTTGCAGGGGAATTATCCTGATCAAAATCTTCAACCATATCAGCATGCCCAAAATCATCCTCAAACCCTTTCTGTCTATTCTTCATCTCTTTCAATCGTCTGAGCTCCTCCTTCCACTGTTTTTTTTGAAGAAGCTTAACTCGGTAATCATACTCATCAAAATATGCTCTTCTTTGCTCCTTGGTCAGCTTGGCAATTTGAGACTTCCTCAGGGGCTTAAATGGTGGAAGCTGATCATACTCATCTTCTTGTTCCCCTTGATCAGCATCTGATAAATCATCTAGGTCAATATCAGAATCTTCATTGTCACCATGTTGATCGGATTGAAGTTTTGGGTGTGCTCTGGACTGCAACAGAGAAGAAAGCAGGAAGGGAAGCGGTGGGGGACGTAAACGGAGACCAAACAGTTTTCCAGGAGATGGATCTTGAAGCTTTAGAAGTGAATTAGCTTCAGATAATATCTTTGAAGAGTAACAGAGCAGCAGCATCTGTGGCCTCCATGATAGACCATTAGGGAGCACTTTTTGTCCCTCTCTGTTCCTTCTACAAGATGGATGGTTCTCAACAAGAGCCACTGGATTCATCAGACGCATGTCTCCAGCTGCTAGCCTTATGGACTGCTGAACAGCATGAGACCTTTGAGCCACAAACACCTCATAGCTCAAAGGGGAACCACTTGGTCCATCCGGAGGAGCAGATGCAGCATGTGTGAGAGCAACAATGGCGTTGAACCATATGGATGAACCCAAAGTGCTTGTAATTGTTCTTAGCAGAGGCAAATCATTCTGATCTCGGGTCAGTGTGTCCATTCGGTCCACATACAAAACAATGTCTGGAGGGCATCTCTTCGTGTATTTCTTTATAGATGCCAAGATTCTCCTACTTGATGCTTGGTCCATTCCTGAAGCTCTAAGACCTGGAGTATCTAAAATGCGAATCTTAACCCCCTCAACGGTTCCTACAATCTCTTTGACAGAAGTTGTTTCTTGTTTGAATGCATTGGTTGGAGACTTCTCTTCACCAAATATAGAATTTATAGTTGCACTCTTGCCCACTCCGCTCTTTCCAAGGACTAGAATGTTACAGGAAAAATCCAAATCTGCATTTCCATCCTGTTCTAGCAGCAAAGCCTTCATTTTTGCACTCTCAAGACTATAAGCCCTGCCGGTTTGCCTTCCACTACGAATACCTTCAGCAAGACTCAGACGATATAGCACCTGGGCTACCACCGTGTCTTCAGGTGAATGGCCCAACCTATGAACAAGACGTAGAAACTTCACCCTAATAAGCTCAACTTTCTCATGCAACTTTTTTTGTTCCTCAGTCATCTGATTATCAGGCTCTGCTGCTACAGCCAGTTCAGAAGGACTAAGAAGGTTTGATCTTGCAGGACGAGGAGCAGGTTTCAGAGATGGAATTGAGGACCCCAAACCAGCTGGACGGTCGACCAAGAAGATTCTATTAGCATCTTGAGAAGTGACACTGATACCTCCATCAGCAGTGGAACTGCTTGCCGCTTTCAGAAGTGCAACCAATGCGTCAGAATCAATCATTTCATTTCCTCCGTCCTCCTCGTCAGTCATTAACTCTTCATCTGAATCCAAAATAATCTGGCCATCTACATCCTTTGAGCCATCTAATGCTGAATGAGGGGTGACAGTAGAAGAGCCATCTTCTAATTCATTTATCAGCTGTTTTGCAGTTTCTGAGCTCGCCAATATTGCCACCCTAGGTGGTCCATCAGAAACTAAGTTTTCGTCTTCATCCTCTGCCTTCTCCTGGTCAAGGCCTTGCACATGATCGGTCAAATCTTCACACGGTGTTGGTTCTGGTTCTGTCACTGAAGTTGGTAATCGAGCAGTTCCATCTTCATTGGCACCAGAAGCCCCAAACTCATCTCTTTCGGTCACCCTGTTTCTTGATTCCCCAGCTGTGATAGATGGAGATTGCCTATCTTGAACTGATATTGAATTTTCCCCTTCTGGAACCAACTCAGGCACAGGCTCATCATTGTTTGCCTCAGATTCATTTGCAGCTTGCTCAGATTTTTTTGTTAGCGTCTCATCCACTGTCTCCTGGATAGAAGAATTACTTAAGACAGATCCAAACTCGTCCGTATCAGCTTTGCCTCCGCCTGTCCCTTCTTCAGAAGTATCAAACTCGTCTTTTGCTGTCTTTGACTCCAGTAACACATTGACAACAGGCGTAGCAGGTTCTCCCAAATTATCAACCAAGCTTCCATCTTTTCCCTGATCATCAGGCTCTGCTTGTTCCACATTCCTATCCACATTTCCAGCTGCAGAAGTCTCATCCTCGACTGGGTTTGATTCGATGCGCAAAGTGGGATTCTCTACTGTCTCCATCTCCTCTGTGGCAGGTATACAAGCAGGGTAGACATTTTGATCGGAAACTGTGGCTAAAGCAACACCAATTTTCACCTCATCCACAACATCAGGTTCGGCTCCATGTCTCTCTTCCTCAACAGCATCAATAGTAGGGACAGCAGACTCTCCCGATTCCTCGACCAAGTCCTCATCACTCCCCTCTTGGGCATCGTGGAGTCCGACCTCCTCGTCGCCATCCACACCTCCAGCCACGACAGCACCATCCTCGATTGGCTTCGTTTCGGTGCTTTGCGAAGTGGAATTATCCACCGACTCTTTCACCACAGCCGCCAAAACCTCACCATGTGAAGTCTCCTCTGTCCTAGGGTTTTCACTTGACACCATTTCCACGATCTCATGTTGGGAGTTGTCTTGGACGGTGGCAAAAACCTGAGTCTCCGACGGGGGCTCACCTTTTTCCTCTCCTTCCATGAGTTCAACATCATCCGTCGAGCCTGAAGCTTTGGCGGCATCTGACAACCCATCAACGCCATCGTCGTCCCCATCTTCCAGCGCCTCCTGGAACGCCTCCTCGTCGGGGTCGTCGTCCGGAGTCTCCTGTGCTACAGGAATCGAGGAGGTGGTCGTCAAGGTGTCTCCGGCCGCCGCCGAGGCGGGAGGCGAGCCATCGGTGCTCTCCTTTTCCGGCTCCACGGCGGCACGGGGAGCCCCGTCCCCTCCTGCGTCTTCGTCGGGCTCGCTCCTCATCGGGGCTCCCTTTGCTTCGGCCAAGAATGACTCGCCGCTCGCCTCGGACGCCATCGACAAGGAGGAGAGCGACTAGAGGAGTGGGAGAAGAGGAAAGGAAGGCGAGAGAGGGGGGTTTTGGGTGGAAAGGGTTCCACAATCTATATGACGAGCGCTATCAAATGGATGGATGGATGGATGAATGAATGAATGAATGAATGGGGCTGGGAAGGGGTAAGAAGAGCAGGCGGCATTAGATCGGATAAGGCAGGGAGGCGGCCGTTCTCTTTTTTTCTTTTTATTCTTTTCTTTTCTTCCACAACTTTGTATTCCTTTGGGCCATTGCTGGCAGCCCATATACATCCAAACCTAATTTGGGCTTTCCTATAGTCTCACATCATTTCTAATAGTTTTTTACGATGATGTGGTGAGAAATAACATGATTATGTGATTTTTTTTTATACTATGACAGACAATTCATATTTTTCTTTTGGCTATCCGCCATTCAGAATGGTAAGGGGTATAGAACCTGATGTACATTTTCGTCTCGTCTCTAATCAATTGGGCTTTCATTTTCTCCGATTTGAGAAGCAAAAAATACTTCTTTGATTGACAAAAATAATTGTGTTGTATTTCTATGTTCGATGATGTTGATTTTGGTTGTCCCTCTGATTTCTTCGTTAGGATCGCGAGGCCGCCTCCGCCGATAAGGTAGTTTATGCTACGTACGCCCTCATAATTTGCTACCATCGAATCATCTAAATTGGTTGATCACTAATTTTCTAATGTCCGTCCCAGTCGTACTAAAGATAGGATGAGGACACGATAATATAGGTTAATTTAATTATCTAAATTTCCCCAAATCTTGAATGTGAATATAAATAGATATACCATAAAGAAACAATTATGTCACCGTATTATCCGACTTCAGAATAAATGTACCCTATCTAAAAACATAGAACTTGTAGTAACATTATTCTATTCTGGGGAAAGACTGCTGCTGCCCACGTCTGTCCACCTAAAACATCAAATCCTATAGTTCATCATGATTTCTATCGATGCTTCAATAATCCCAAAAACAAGAACTTTTCATGACATAATAAAATACTTTTAATGATTTTACGTACTAATCTTTTCTTTTCTTTTATTCTGGCATAATTTCATTGTCATCCGAACACGCGTCAATTATCGTGGCCACTAACACGAACTCGAGACCGTACCGAGCTGAGCTCAACACGTTCAACCCCATCTAACCAAACCGCCCGTGCTGCCAAACATGACTCTAATCCCAGTAGCAGCAATTCCGACTCGAGAATTGAAATGGCATCGCGCCGCCGCGCCTATAGAACGATAGAACCAGCGAGAAGCATAAGGGAGTGAGAGCGCGACAGGAAGATGCTTCACGAGCTCCTCCTCGCGCTCCTTGGTTTCACGGGCGACTTCGTGATCGACGAGAGGGAGCAGGCCGAGACCCTAGGTTTGGGCGCCGCAGACAATCCGCTCCACCAGTTCCCGGACGAGCCCACCTTTAGACTCGCCCCCGATCTCTCCTTTCTCCACCCCTCCGAAAGGTATATCTCCGCTTTTCCTCCTATGCGATCATCTTCCTCTGGCACCTCGAAGAATGGCTTCTGTCTTCTCGAATCGTGGTATCGGATGGTTTTGCTTGCAAGTTACTTGCGATCCCAATTAGGGTTCCTAGTTATGGACGTTATCACCGAGGATTTTGCAAGTTTCTTAGTCATCAATGCATCATCGATGGCCCATTCTGGGATGGTTATGATTCACGAATTGAGTTGGTACTTGTCGCTGTTGCAGTAGTGGTGTTGCTGGTGAAGTTTACCTTAGTATGGTTAAGTGTTGTCCATGTATCTAATGGGGAAGAGATTTGGGCTTGCTCTCAACTGCGTAGTGCTTGGTAGTTGCCGATGATGGAGGGTGAACCGGTTCATAGTTTGATTGCCAACGGTGACATAATTAATCTTGATTCCACGATTGCATCAGCACTTAATAGTTGTGATACCAGTTTCAAGAAAAGGCCAAAGCTTGTCAACCATTTAATCTGTTTACTAGCTTAAAAGCCAAGAGGATCTCATTTTTTTTCCTAGTGGTATTTCCTCAGTTTTTACCTCTTGGTTCAATGTTTCTTTACATTATACCTTTCATATAATTTCTTTTCAAAAAATTGGTAATGTTTGCATGTAAAAGGTGTGGATTCTTGTTATCTGATTACCTCTTTAAACTTGTTTGCAGGAATGTTATCCAGAGACTCATATCATTGGGTTTCTACTATAGGGAACTTGATCATTTTGCAACCATATCTCGGAATTTAAGTTTCATACAGTCAACAAAAGATTTCTCTCTGCCTCACAGTCCTGAACTTCTGAAAGGGAAACCGAGGAAAGGAAGCGTCTATCGAAGGGCCATTGCAAATGGCATTGTGGAGATTTTGTCAGTTTATAGAGCTGCTGTTCTTCAGGTTGAGCAGAATTTGCTATCTGATCCTTTGCCAATTTTGGCAACTGTAACCCAAGGCCTCAACAAGGTATCTTGTTCCTTTGAGATTGGAAAACTGAGTTCTTTCATATGATTTTGAAATTTGTTTTATTCATCGTGTATTTTATTGAGTTGTTAACAATCACTGTTAGCTCTATTGTTAATAGTCACTCTTAGGGTTCAATTATCCTCCATTTGCATTGTCTAATCTAGGTGACCCGTATGGGATAATTTAATTGATTTATTAACTTTATCGAGTCTAAATCACCGACACAAAAATAATTAAGCTCAAGTTTACAATACTACACCCATCATACCCTTACAAGTTAATGTTGGTCTTTGTCCACTTCCGATATGGGATTAATTTGGGTAGTATAATCTCTCCCACTTAAGGGTTTGACGTTCTCGTCAAGGCCCAACGTAGTCCACATGCGAGGGTTAGCCCAGTTGTGGGATAGTCATTTCCTACGTGAGTCTCTCACCATGACTAGTATTAGGTCGACTCGCATACCAATTATTGCGATTCGACCATAATGGCATAACTGACCTACTATTGACACTTTTGTATCAATAGCTGACCTAATTATTGCAGCCTGACCTGATCTCTGTACTGACACTTTGTGTTGACTATAATTACCAATGCTTATGCAACAACTATAAGTCATTGATACCAATGTGCTACAGCTTGAGGAAAGACATAATTGCCGCACCATGTGTCGTGATGATGTTGAGGCTAGATCACCGCACCCAAAAATCTTAAATATCATTCCTTGCCATGACCAGAATAAAGAACCATTATGCACAGATGTGACATAATTTGAGGCAAGTGAATCTTGGAAGTACCATGTTGAAAAGTATTGCAAGGTATGATGATGTTGACATATGGGTAAGTTATGGTCAGTCTCACTGATCATGTGGGTTATCAGACTGGAGCATCAGATATTATTGTGACGGTCTTATCCGTGGAATGATTATGTTGGTGAAAGCTTGTACATGCCGTCACGTCAACCTCATCACGCGCCATGAGCCAAGTTTACTAGTTCAATAGTGTTCCGAGGACCTGACAACAAAATGTAGTGCTGCAAGTTTCCTACAGATATACTACAATGCATATACACATGTGGCCGATTCTTGGGTCATTCAGGCCTACAACCCTTATAGAGCAGTCTCTACGGTGACGATAATGGTTCTGGTTGTTGATAATGTAAGCCTTTTGGCTTCTCCGCTACTGAACATACAACCGAAGATCAGAAGCAGTATGGGCTTGACAGAGGGCCTTGGTAATGGTTTAGCAGAGTGGCTATAACAATGACTCAGAATTGCTCCACATATGATGAATATTGATTTTCCCAAATTTAGCAAGGATCACCCATGTTTCTGGTTATTCCAGTAGTCTGTCTGTAACACACTAGCACCACTTTGTTGCTCTGTGGAGATTCTTTAAATTTGGGTCTCCTTTAACTCAGTCTTCGTGGGAGTGTTTATGTGATGATATTTTACTTAAAGGATCTGATTTCACTTTCAGGTGTCTCCCACAAGGATGAGAAAGAAGATAGAGTAAAATATTTATGCACCATTTTGCTTTCTGAAATATATAATTTCTGCAGGTTAGCTGAATGATTATGATAATTGCATTTGCTTGCTTCATGTTGATATGAATAATGATAAAGAGTTATTAAAGATGACATCAAAGAACACAATTGAGAAATCAGATGAAGTTTTTCGCCATTATTTTTTTCACACTTTCAGCTATAGAACCTTGATACCAGTAATTCTTATTGATGATCCTGAAGAAAATACTGATTAAGTCACTTGTTAAAGTTTCACTGACCCATATTGTCTCTTAAAGAATGGGAAAAAAAATCTGGAATGAAGATATACACATTGTTTACCTGGGCTGAAAGATGTACACTGAAGTTTGACTATTCCTTTTGGTGACCTTTTCTGCTAGGTTGTCTCTGTATCTTTTTGATATTCTAATGATGCAGTTCCTAGTATAGCTTAATAGAACATCAGAAATTGGTTCTACCACTTGTGTTAGTTATCTGGAAATATTACCTTAGGATGGGCATAGTGGCATAGATACTAGTATAATAATTGTCTGTTGTTTTTATCATTGTGAAGAACAATATTCTTTTACAGTCGTCATGTAAGTCATGTTATTATTTTTTTAATAATATGATGTTGTTGGTTTCTACATATCAATTACTTAATTTATTTCTGCACATCATAATTAACCAAAAACATTTTAGTTCGAGGTCCTCTTACCTCCTCTATATGAGCTTATTGTGGAAATTGAACGTGAAGATATTCGAGGAGGACAACTTCTTAATCTTTTGCACAAACGTTGCCATTGTGGTGTTCCTGAATTGCAAGCATGCATTCAAAGGTATGCAGTTGGTTTTCTATAAAAAAAGTTTTAATAGCTCATATGTTTCTAGCATTTGTTTCATGTTCTTTCTTGTAAAATTATATCCAGATATTTATCTCTGAATCTTCCATTCTCAAGTGATCAATAGTTGTTGCTCATTTTCATGCACACACAACACACAAGTCGGAGAAAAAAAGGGATGAGAAAGCCTAGTATGTTCTGATTATGATTTTTGATGATCTGTGGGATTATCTTACAATTTTGACCTTGCTGCAACAGGTTTAGGCCTGACACAGATGACTCATTGTGATGCCTCAAATGAGTGGTGAACTATGCATTAGAGTTTCCATTTTGCTATTTAGGCTGTTAAGCTGATTAGATCATCTTGTATTTGCCATTCTCCAACTGAATTGTGTTGATTAAAACCTCTAAATTGTCAAGTGCAAGAATTTGTAGATACATTGGTCTAAAGATAATAAACGAATACTTGTGAGGAGAATGTGCAAGATTAAGCTGTTTTTTTCCTTTTTTTTTTATGCGGTTCAGGGAAGAAGAACATTCTCTTCTTCTTCTTCTAATTTTTTAAAGAAGAAACGTTGGAGTGTGGACCGTATTCTTGGATGACCTTAATATCATGGGGTTAGATGGACACGACCAAAAGAAGAAAAAGGATACATCCATCCTGTAATAGGCTCATGATATAGGAGGTGAACACACACCATTGAAATAATATATTACTCATTTAGGAGAAAATTGTATCTAATTTTAGTTTACTTTTCATATATGCACATGTTCATCCTTTTCATCATTGATTGGCAAATGTCTGGATCTTTTTCTTACTGTTTCATTTACACTTAGAACTTGAACTTATTTATTAAATTAATTTCTCGATTTCTATCTGCAAAAGCATAGGCTCCTTTGGCATGGTCACCAGGTTATGTACAACCAACTCACATACTGGATGGTATATGGTATCCTTCAAGATCAGCATGGAGAGTTTTTCATCCAGAGGTATTTAAGTTTAAAAATCTGTGACTCTTTGACCTGACAAAAATTAATGTCAAAATTTTCTATCTATTCACATATATCATATGTTATGTCTGGCAGAAAAACTACAGCACTTTTCTTTCCTTATTTTAATGTCTGTGAGACATCTAATCAGGCTACTCGACCTGTATTTTCCACTGTCTGATCCTCTACTCAGTCCTTAGCCCTAAATAATATCTTGAACATGCCTTAGTCCTAGTTGGTTGGGATTGAGTTGGCCTTTTTAGCTCATCATGTATCCAAGCTTATTTAAATATTATTCAAATATGTTTGAGCTTGGTCCGAACCCACCCATGTTCAGCTTGTTAATAATACTTAGCACTACATATGGATTTGATTATGCTATAATGCTTTTCAAGCATTTATAGATTCATAACTTGCTCTGCACATGCATGGATGAAAATCTTTCAGAATTTCTGGCGGTTGAACAGGTTAAAGATTATTACTAGTAGCATGTAGGAGATATATTTAAAAAAAATTTGAGTTGGCAACTGAATCTTGAGAATGTGGAACCATGAGAAAAAAGAACATGGCACACTAGTAACAAGAACCAGGAAGTGTGTGGTAAACTATTGATATCATTCTGCTCTGCATTTCATTCTCAGCAGATATTTCTGGTTGCATATGTACAAAAGTCATCTCACCTTCAGCCAATGAACTCCTAATGTACCCGATGATGGTGACAATTTCATTTTCACTGAATCTTAGACCAAGGGCAGCGACCTAAGTGGTGTACATATATATCTAATTGTTTTGGTTAGTTTTTGTGATGGTTTACATTCTTTTTCCTGTCCTTCTCATGAATTAACTATATCTCCAGAAATGATTATTTTGGCCATTCAACATGTTGAAACTCTTAAGCTGTAATTTAATTATGAATGAGATTGTGTAGCAAAGAAGAACTTATGTGATCTTCATCGACTATAAATATATAAAATGAGATTTTAGGTTCACAGTGGTTACATTAGCATTTAAACATTTTGAACTTTTCCATATTGAATATCCCAAGCTGTAACTTGTATGCAAACAAGAACAAATAGCAATAAAGAATCTATGTCATCTACACTAAAATATGAGATTTTAGGTTTAGAAATGGTTGTGTTAGCATTCATTATTCTTTCCGTCATTTTGCAGACAAGATCGGAAGACTGAGGGCCATGAGTTATCTCATCTTGAAGACATCACAAATTTGATGCAGAAATCAACTGATGATGGAGCTTTAACTGATTGGCATTTGGGGTTTCATATATCTTTGGTATACGTTGTTGATCTACTTGGTCAAAATTAGTTTTATTTCGCTGATTTCATTCTATACATAGTGTGGGCATATGTCTTAAATAAAACAAATAATACTTGGGTCATTAATTGTAAATACTAAAGCTTTTAGTGCATGATTAATGACTGACTGAGATATCAACATTTATGTTGTATTCCTCCATTTGTAGAAACATATACCAAAGTCTAAACACTTTAAAAGGATAACATTTGTAGTTTTTTATGGCTTTTTATGGACATAGGGCATAATTGGGTTAGGTTCCTGCTGTAGATTCAGCCTCCTGCCTTTAACAAGTCTGATTAGTAAACTCATGAATTGACAAGATTGCCTTTTGATGGAAGCCACTGCTTTCCAGCCATCAGTATCTGCTACAGGGGAATTTGTACTGATTTGGTTATGTTCCTCTCGGTGATTTAAAAAGGCGCTCGATTAGGCGCTCGGGCGAAGCGAGGCGAGACCCGAGCGCCTCGCTTCATTTCCAGGCGGCACACTTCAAAGAGGCGCCGCTTGGGCGCTCGCCCGAGCCCAGGCGCCGGGCGCTTCGGGCGAGCGCCTGGGTTAAACCAGGCGACCGAACCAGCGTTTGAGGTCTGGTTTGGTCTCCGGTGCTTTAGTTGGTTCAATCGAATCAGCGTGACTTCCCCAACCCTAACCCTGCTCGCTGTTCACGCTACTGCCACTGCTGCCGTCGCCGCTCTCGCTGTTGCTCCCACTGTCCCCGCTCCTGCTGCCGCTGCTACCGTTGCTACTGTCTTCGCTCGCCGCTTTCGTTCCCGCTCCCACTGCTGTTGCCGCTGCCACTGTCGTCGCTCGTAGCTGTCGCTCCCGCTGCTCGCTGTTGTCGGTGCCACTGTCGCCGCTTGCTGCTCCCGCTGTCGCTGCTGCCGTTGCCATTGTCGTCGCTCGTAGCTGCCGCTCCCACTCTTCTCAATCAACACCCTCGGTCTTCCGACTCTTCCCTTACACTATTCTCCTCTTTCGATAGTATACTGTTAACAGTATACTGTATACTAGTAATAGTATTTGTATTTATTAGATTAATTTAATAGCATATTTTTATTTAAAATTTTAAATAATTATATTTATTAATTATATTATATATTTTTATATTTTAGCGCCTCACTTTGCTCGGGCGAGCGCTTGGGTGAGCGCCTAGCGCCTCAAGTGTTTTTGGACCTTGGCGCCTTTTGGCGCCTAGCGCTTTTTAAATCACTGGCAGTGATTTCAATAGGCACTTGGGCGCTCGCCTAGGCACTCGGGTGAGGCGAGGCGAGGCGAGGCTCGAGCGCCTCGCTTCATGTCCAAGCGCCTTGATTCAACGAGGCGCTGCCTAGGCGCTCGCCCGAGCCCAGGCGCCATACGCTTCGGGCGAGCGCCCGGGTTAAACCAGGCGACCGAACCAGGGTTTTACGTCTGGTTCGGTCTCTAGTGCTTTAGTTGGTTCAATTAAACCAACTGAATCACCGATAGGCTCCCTCTTGCGATTTCCTCGACTTCCCCAACCATAACACTTGCGATTTTGCCACCGAGATTTCTTCTCCGCTGTCGCTGCTCGCCGCTGTCGCTACTCGCCGCTGCCACAATCGCTGCTCGCCGACTTCTCACCGCTGCCACAATCGTCGCTCGTCGCTGCTGTTGTCGCTCACCGCTGCCGCTCGCAGCTCCCACTCCCGCTGTCGCTCGCCGCTCCCGCTGCTTGCCGCTCCCGCTACCGCTGCCGCCTGCTAATGCTGTCGTTGCCACAGCAACCTCGGTCTTCTCACACTCTTCTCACAATACTGTTAATAGTATATTAACAGTATAGTAATATTATTTTTATTTATTAGATTAATAATATATTATTTTGATTTTAATACTATTAATTTTTATTTATTTAAAATTATTGTTAGGTTTCAGAATAAATGACAAGTGTACAGAGCAACTCAATAGATTTGATGTAAAATTTTATTGTTTTAATTTTTGAGACTTTTTATTAATATGACATTGTGATTTTGTATCCGATTTTCTTAATTTAATAACATATTTTTTATTTAAATAATTATATTATATATTTTTATATTTTAGTGCCTCGCTTCGCTCGGGCGAGCGCCTAGCACTTTTTAAATCACTGGTCCTCATGGAAAACGGAAAAGGACCAAAAAATGAAAATGAAACCAAAGCCGGAGGCAGGACCTATGAGAGGTGGAATGGAAACTTATCTCATGGGGTTGAAGTTATGTTGTGGAGAGGCCAAGAGGCTGAGAAGAAATGGAGGAGAGCCAACAAGACATGACAGAACACATGAAATTTTGTAGAGAGGTGTATTTGTAAACCACCCTAAACCAAATGTTTATATAGTAATAGGACTTCATTGGTTCCAACCAGATTCCATGATATTCACTCAATGGTTTGGTTTCCAACCAATTGGGTGGTACATCAGGTTCATTGCAGAATGACCATCCATGTTATCACTGATATATTTGAACCAGTAGTGTTTGTATCAAGCATTTTTAGGTTGGTATATGGATGACAAAGGTTCCAGTTGTCGAAACAACTTCTCTACTTTTAAGGATAAGTCTGTGCATATTATCCTTCCAAGGCCTCAAATTGGTATCCTTTGACACCAACATGGATTTTTATTACAGGGTATTATAATGGTTCTTTTGTTTCAAAATTTAAAATGAATTGAAGTATGATATAATTTGATTTATTTGGTGCTTGTACTTGGATGATTCATTTATGGGAAATTTCTTTACAGCATGTGATTATACCTATGTCATGTAGTTCACATCGTGAAATGTAAAATTGTGATGTGTTGATCAAGAATACTCTATCCCATGGTCTGCAGTACCGGACCGTACCGCCTGGTACGGGCGGTACGTACCGGTCCGATAGGCTTCCGGTACGCGGACCATCTGTTACCGTTTCGACACTGTAGCACAGTGCTCGGCACACCTAAATATACCGAGCGGTACACCTGGGTGTACCGCTCGGTATACCGTACCGTACCGGTACCGAGCCCAGGTCGAAACTCCGGTACGGTACGGTATTGTGGACCTTGCTCTATCCTACATGTTGGAGTGGAAAGCATGAAATATTCAATGTCAATTTACTAGCTGAAATCTTTATACAAGTGTTGAATGGCAATGTGATAGTTCTTTATTACAAACATAAAACAAACAATTAATTTAATGATGCTTAATTTGCAAGGCCCGGTTGATCTCTATATATAGAAAAGAAATAAGCCTTAGCAAACAAGAACAAAATGAAGGAAACTAATGATTTAATTGCATATAAAGAAGTATTTATTAGAACATCTTTTTAAAGGTGATCTAAAAGTTACATAATGAAACAAGCCAAGGCAACAGCAGCCCAAAATGAAGCAGCATGAGAATGACTTCTTAACTTGTTGAGAATGCTTACGCCAAAGTTACACTTATGGCAATCCAAGTTTTTGCATACTTCTGATGTGAGACTAAGCCAGGATGTCAGTTCCATCCTGTTTCAGCCATAACTGTCTTCGGTGTCAATGGCATGCTTTCTGATGAGTTTAAACTGGTATGCTTTTGTTTTTCTCTGTGTTTAATTACTTGAAGAATCATGCTGAATCCTGCTACAACTACCTTTATGCCAAACCAAGAGAAACCATAATGCCACAATGTCAAATTGCATTTTCTTTTTTCACCTTCACTTAGTCATATTATGTGAACATTTTTTAATATCATAATCCTGTTATTTTCAATGTTAAGTATGATAAACTTGTTGCTCTTCAGGTCATCTAATTATACGACTCCTGTTTGCTTTCATTGGGATTCACATGCTTATCCTATTAAGCTTAGATTCCAATAGACATGAGAATTTGAGTTGTGATAATTACTAGTGCATGTTTTGTTGTTGTCTTTTAAGTTACTGCCTCGACTCTTTAACACTGTTATTCAGGTAAGAAGCTCATTTATTATTATTACCAATCCACTAATCACCTTTGCGTTTTGGCAATATTAATGCAGGAAATGCTACCAGAGTATATAAATATGCGTGTTGCTGAATCAATTCTTTTTGCTGGTAAAGCAGTTAAGGTTCTTCGAAATCCTACTTCTAGTTTTAGACTACAGGAATCCTCTGTGCGCCAATCAGTGTTAAAAGGATCTTGTAGAGTTCAAGGTTTTCTAGGAACTTTTGGTCTCGAAAGAGAAATACCTCAGAGTACCAATTTGATTGCTGAAGACTTACTTCCACAATCCGAGGCTGATAAAATTGATGCAATGCTTAAAGAATTAAAGGTTTCACATTTTTTTGCATTTTCACTCTTGCTAGTTTAAAAAAACATCAATGCTTAAATGGATGCACCTTAGCCATCTTGTAGCACTATTAAACTTTTTTTCCCATTATATGTAGCAATCATCTGAATTTCAGAAAAGGTTGTTCGAATCTGCTATAAGCTCAATTCGCACTATTGCAGCTAATCATCTTTGGCAGGTAACTTTTGGCCCCAATATGACTATTTTGCATATTTTGGGTTCTTTGTCATGTAGTAATTTTATATTCTTGCTTGTAAAAGCTTGTGGTTGTACGAGCCGATCTAAATGGCCACCTGAAAGCCCTAAAGGATTATTTTTTGTTAGCGAAAGGTGATTTCTTCCAGGTAAGGAACTATAACTTGGGACACATTGGGACCTGTTCCATTCTGTATATGCAGAACAGTTGCATTTTACTGTCTCTTTACTATTCTTAACCTTTTGCTTTTCTGTTTATCTATTACTATAGAGATATTTGTCCAGCGTATATACTTCTTATCTGACATAATTTCAATCTATGGGAGCCATTAGTGTTTTCTTGAGGAGAGCCGTCAATTGATGCGTCTACCTCCTCGTCAGTCAACTGCTGAAGCAGATTTGATGGTCCCATTTCAGTTGGTAAGATTTAAGTACTGTTAATACAAAGAAAATTTTTTATAGCTTTTTTTGTGTATTATTCCGCTTCATCTCTAAAGCTTTTTAACATAGAACAGTATCATGTAACTAACTACTCGGTAGTTAACTGATCTGAACATGCTATATAGGATTCTGTTGTGCTAACTTCTATATCAAAAGAGTAACAGATCTAGTGTTGTCTGATGCAGGCTGCATTAAAGACTGTAAGTGACGAAGATAAGTACTTTCCAAGAGTATCATTAAGGTTATGCCCTTACAAGCTTTACAGTGGTTAATTGAATGACAACCACATTTTTTGTCTCCTATAGATTTTTTTTTTTTTAATTTGAGAGTTAAGTGAGTTCTTGCTTATTCAGAATGCCTTCATTTGGAATTAACATGACTGCCACTCAAGTGGATTTTCCAAAGCTGAAGAGCAATGCTGATGGAAACTTGGTACCTTTGCAAGGGAGGACTTTAGCTGAGTCATCACTAGATGGTTGGGATGGCGTTGCTCTTGAATATTCTGTTGATTGGCCATTGCAGCTATTTTTCACTCAAGAGGTGATATCTAAGTAAGTTTGTAGTTTGCAATTTTGCATTACTTCTGAAGAGAATAACTGTGGTTATAGTGACTATAAAATTCAGAGTGGCGTCAATTAAAGTTTTCTTAACATCAAGTTTGTAGTAACTCATGTTCATATTGGGTGATATATGAAGCATGTGCAAATATATGATGTTCGTCTTATATATGATAGCAGCACATCTGGTTCAGGTATCGCAAGGTTTTCCAGTATTTGATCAGACTCAAGAGAACACAGATGGAATTAGAGAAATCATGGGCTGCAGTAATGCATCAAGATCACATTGACTTTGCTAATAATCGAAGGGACTGCAAGAATAACTCAATACCTCAACATCGTCGTCGACGCTCCTTGCCCATGTGGCGAGTTAGGGAGCATATGACTTTCTTGATTAGAAATCTGCAGTTCTATATCCAGGTATTTGTGATAAATCTGCTTTTCCCATCATGTTAGTGTTGCAAATGCCTTTTTTATTTTAAGTTGAAATCTTGCTACTTGCAAAATTTTAAACTGCAACTTAATGAATATTGAAGTGTATCTACTGATGGCTTGTCATTAGTTGCTTTGATGTTAAGTTGAACTACTTTTTGAGTCCTTTCTGTTAAAATGTAATTCTATCTCTTCACAACTTCTATCTCTTCATAACAAAGTAGTGGCAATTTACAGCATCATGTGCGTTGTAAGCTTTGCTTAAACTATGTCAAACATTTTTTCTATGGGGATTCATGTTGCTTCCTGACCTATTTCCATGAGATTTCTGAATATCTTTTTGGTTAATCTTGAAAGATATTAACTATGATGAAAATTGTCTATGAACAAGCACCTCTCAGTAGTATACCCCACGTCCATATTTCAGGCAATGAACCATTCTTTTCTATATTGCTTAACTACCATGTCTGGCCTTGTCACTTTTCCTGTTCAAATCTCTCTCTCTCTCTCTCTCTCTCTCTCTATTGTATTTCCTTGCATCAAAGGAGTGAAATACATATCCTCATTACTCCTGACACACCTATGCTTTACCTAGCAATTTTGCCACTAACCTTCTGCTATTGGTTGTGTTTCCTCTGTCTGTTGGCTATGTCTCCTTGCCTTGTCTCTCCCTTTCCTCTTCCTCCCCCTTCCCCCCTCCTTTCTTCCTCGCTATCTCTTCTGTTCTGTGCATGGCCAGTACCTTTCACCACCGCCACCCTCTCTTTCTCCTCTTCTTTCTCTGCGACCAACATTGACTTTTGCTGCCCTCTTTGCTCCCTTCTCTCTCCTTTGTAATCTACCAAAAGTTGTTTTCCTTGAAATACTTATCCTATCGAGTATAGATGATGGTCGTGCTCTTATCGCTTTGACAAACAAATTAGATGTTTTTGTTACATTTGTCATAAGATTTGATCACAAAATTGATGTGAAGATAAATTCTAACTGTTGCAACTATAACCCTATTGTTTCTTTTCTAATTACCAATAGAATAGAATGGGACTCAAGTATTGATGACAGCAGGAACGTGGTCTGTCCATTTTAGTTGTTGGATTTTGTGCAATCAAAGGGGTCTTTGATAAGTTTGACCAGGTTGAGACTAGCCTGGCAGGGAATTGCATTGCAAACAAACAGGTCAGTAAAAGGTTGTGGTATTGCCAATGGCCAAGCAATCCTCAAGTGGTTTTGGTTGATCGCCATTTTAAACAAGTGTTCAAGTGTAACCAATTTCTGCTATGTTGAAATATTAGATTCCTTTGTGACTCCTCCCTGTTCTGCTATTTTGTTCCTTGTTCATGATTCAGATAAATTGCTACACTATGGTCTTTTGTTTCTTCCCCAAATTGAGTTTTGGGTGAAGGGTTCTGTTGACCTGATCTGAATATAGCCCAAATTAAACTTGATCAATAGATACCAACAAGATTTTCTTTTTTAAATAAGTTCTCTATGTACTTTATGAAATCATGAGAATGATGAACAATTACTTGTTCTCGGTTATAATTAGCTTTCATAGACGATTATAGTTTATTGCAGGTAGATGTGATAGAGTCTCAGTGGAATGTTCTACAAGCTCATCTGCAAGATTCTCGTGATTTTACTGAGCTAGTGGGTTTTCATCAAGAGTACGTACCAAGTTGTCCCTTCTACTTGAACTTTTCTGTAGTTTTTGTTGTCAGTTGTCTTACTAGTAAAATGAAGCTGTTTTAGTTTATATGAAATTATGAGATAACTAACAAAAACAAATTATTGAAGAACCCTGTTATTCTTCCAATCGTGTTTAAACATGAGACCAAGAAGCTGCTCTGGCACCTCAAGGTCAATTATTAACATGGTTCTAGGAAATTCAGATCCTCTTTTGACTTTTATTTGTACTAAATGGTTTTGTTGCTAACAATGTAAATCTCATGGAAGTTTTTAATCTCACAATTGTCACTGGTTGTAAGATTTTTTCTGTGCATGTATAAATTTTCCTTCAACTTTGACATTTAAATAGTACTGATTGGTATGAATGTAAAATGCTAAACCAGTATGCAGACTAACCGGTTTCTTTCTTGGTGATAGTTGGCCATTAATAAATATGATATTTAATTTTTAACTATATGCAATTACTGGTGTTCCAAAATTTCAATCATATGTTTGTAATACATGAGTTATGCCTTCCATTTAGTTCTTCAACAGGATTTTTATGTATTTCTTTTAGATCTGGGTTGCAATAGATCTTAACCGTATTCGAAATTATTGAGCCAAAATTACAAAAATGATTTAAGATTGTTGTTATTTTAATAGCCCAGTAATGGTCTAGTTGTAAACAATCAATTTGTCCTGTATTGGTCTGGCCAATGACTGGTATCAGTCATCCTTGGTGAGTAATATCTTTTGCTTTTTCAAACAACTGTTCGGTCATAAATGTGTCTGATGTTCATTGTTTTTTTTTTTTTCTGTAAATTTCACTTTAAGCATGGGTATCTTGCACCATTTGTCATTGTTGATGCTTGTATAGTTGTGACCTTCAAGTGTGTGACGTCATTGTTTAAAAACAATTGGTAGATAACATGCCAATGTTTAGGTTCTTGTTAACATGCACATTTTTGTTGCTTTTGACAACTGGTTATATATAATCAATGATCTACAGATATTTGGCCGCTTTGATTTCACAATCATTTCTAGACATTGGATCAGTCTCTAGAATTCTGGACAGCATCATGAAACTTTGCCTGCAGTTTTGCTGGATTATTGAACAGTATGAGAGCAATCCAAATATATCCGAATTGGAGCATATAACTGAGGTAATCAAAATATTTCTTATTCAGACACTTCATATTGTGGGAACCATTTGTTTCTGCAGTACTTTTCTTTGGCTGCAAAATGTTTTCTTGTACTTTGCTGTGAAATGAAGGCCATCGGTTCTTCAATTTTGGGGTCTATAGTAGCGTACAAGAAAATGCAACTATGGACACCATGTGAAAAGGACGTGACTAAAGATATTATCAAATAATGGGCGTGATATTTGTAATAGCATCCGATTTTTTCATTGGTCTCACGAATGGTAGTCTTACACAATAAATACTAAGATGGAAAAATTAAATCGGATTGGAAAGCACTCATATGATATATGATGCTGATTCCTTGGTATTGGCTATGTTCTTCTGAAACCTTTTTTTACCTCAACTATGGCCATTAATTTCCCTTGATTAGATTTTGAAGTCTGAGTTTGTTTTTATGTAGTAGCTTTCTCTTTAAAACCTATTTGGTGTGGACAAGCACTCAAAATACGAATGTACACTGATAAAACCCTAAGGTTTTACCTAAGAAAAGAGATAGGGATTTGATCGCTTCGAGTGGATCAACCTCCAAGTTAGCTAAAGGTTTTGAGTTGTATTTGATTGATTGAGAAGAATAGCTAAAGGTATTACATATTTATAGGGTTATTTAATCCCTAGTCAACTAAGACTAGGAGTCCTAAAAGATAAAAATAGCAATTCCTAATTTGCTATATCAAAAGAATTCTAACAAACTCCTACCATAACTAGAAAAAATTAAATAGGAAAAATAAAGATTAATATAAAATCCCTAGGATTAAGGATTCGTAAAATTAAGGAATTCTAACATTTCCCGCCTCTTCAAAATAATCTTGTCCTTAAGGTTGAGCAGCAATAAATTTTGGAAACTTCTCCAAGTTTTGTAAGACTTCCAAGTGGTATCTTCAATTGGTAAGTTGGCCCACTAAACAAGAACCTCAGTGATAGGATATCTATGACGCATCATGACATGTTGATCAAGTATGGCTTGAGGTAGGATTTGAACCTCACCAGTAGAAGAAATATCTGGCAAATGGTGTTGCACCACATCATCCGTAGCTAACTTCTTTTTAAGAGAAGAAACATGAAAAACTGGATGTATCTTAGAGTTTGTTGGCAAGTCCAAGTGATAAGCAACTGAGCCAATGCATTTTAACACCTTATAGGGCCCAAAGAATCGAGGATAGCTTCATAGAAGTCCGAACCTTTATAGAAGTTTGCTTATAAGGCTGAAGTCGAAAAAACCCCAATCATCCATTGCAAATTCTCACTCATTACAGTGCTTATCAGCTTGTTGCTTCATTCTAGCTTGTGAGACTACGAGATTATCTCTTAGAAGTTGAATAATCTTATCCCTTTCTTGAGGCATTGTGAGCTCAGGGCCTGCCATGCCCCTACTATCATTGTTGATCCATATGAATGGTGCAAATTCCTTGGGATCTAATCATCCTTTTCTGCTAACATCTCTGGGATGCATATGCTTTCATAGTTAGGAAGCATCAAACTATCCCGAATTGCAGCCTTGACTCGATTGCCAAAAAGCAAAGCAATATGGCTGCTGGTTATTTTTCGATCCCCAACTGATGAGGCCAAATTCTAATCTAATTCCAGCATTGTTATAAAGCCAAACCATAATTGATCAGAAGGTGGCGGCTTAATATGTAAGCGCAATGTCCCACGAAGCGAAGCAACTCGTATTGCCAAAGAGAAAGTGGTACCTGTGAAACTTGATCAGCGAGAGAATGTAGGATAGCCTTCCATCTAGACGTGTAACCTGAAGTCCAACTGGTGCTCTTTGAGTTTCTTAGGTCATCTACTTTATCTCACTTCATTTCTATTATCCATTCGACCATTCCAACAGTTGAATTGCTTGAGGATTTCAATTGGTTTCTATAATGCTCAATTCCAAGCACAACCTCATAGTCCTCCAATAGTAGTATACGAGCAATTTTACCACTCATTACATCTCATTTATTGCCTGAAGGATCATTCCACGAGCAATTCTTGGCCTTGCATAACAAGCTTTACTTTGGAGCACTTACTAAATTCGTCCATCAATAACTTTACCTCGAATTTATCACAACGTTCAATGCGATAAGTCAATCACGCAACAACCTTGCTATCCATAAAATTGTTGGTGCTACCAGAATCAATCAAACAGTAACAGAGCTGACATTTCAAAAGCCCTTCAACTTTTATAGTTTGAGGATTAGAATAGTCGGCTAATGCATGAACAGTATGTGTGACAGGTTCAATAATCTCATCATTATCAGTATGATCAGAGTCTATAGCTTCAATCTCTGGTTCTTTCTCAATTGGTTCACTCATCAAAAGTTTTCCTTGCTTGCATCGATGCTCGTTACTCCACTTTTTATCATAATACCAACATAAACCCTAAGCTGGTCGTTCTTTGAGTTCCTCTCGGTTAGTCTTCTAGTATTAGGATTTCGATTACGAATGGTTGGAGTAGTTGACTTGCTAGTCATCTGCTTATTAACACTCCTGGTTCGGTGATTTTTCATATTAATTTTTTCTTCATGCAATCGTACAAAAGGAATTGCAACTGTTATAGTGCAAGGTTGATGAGCTTTAACTTCACAACGAATGTCTGAATTAAAACCTTCAATGACCCACCAATTATCTTTTAGACCAATCTTTAGCCCGATTTGATAGTCGTTCAAATCAACTTTGATACTCTAAGACAATAGAAGTTTGACGAATCTTAGCAAGCTACCCATCAACATTCTCATATTCAGATGGTCTAAAACGAACAAGAAGTCCTTTCTTGAACTGCTTCCACGAGGGAATTCCATGATATGTTTCATACAAATCATATCATTGAAAGGCATCTCCATCTACTTGGATTGAAGCTATTTCCACTTTAGAATCTTATGGAGTTCTATAAAAGCGAAAAAAATTTCTTTGCTCTAGAAATCCAACTGGTGGGATCTCCATCTTCCCATCTAGGAAATTCTACTTTCATGTGGGAGGGTAGCCATTATCATGCTCTTGGTAACCTCTTCTTGTGAATTCGGATCGGTCAGGTTATTTTCTTATAAAAGTCGAACTTTTATCTTGTTGAATTTTGCTAAAACTCTCAAGCAAACTCTTTTTGAAATCATTGAAAGTTTCTTGCAGCCTGCTCTCAATTTTTGCTTCGAATGCTTCAAATTAGGTTTTCATAGAATTGTCCGTAGTCATTGCATATGATTATAGATCTATAATTCCTAAGTTTTGTTTTTAATTTCGGGTCAAGGGCATGAGCACTACTTGGCGTTGAAGGTGAAGTCGTTGTTGGCGATGTGGGCGTCGAGGCTTGTGGCAGCGTCGGAGACGAGATTGAGGGAATGCCGAAGAAGCACCGCATGAACTATAGGAACACCGAGGAAATGTCGAGGACACACCACAAGAACTTTAGGAACGCCGAGGAAACATCAAGAACACACCGTCAAGAAAGTGTCGAGGACACACCGTAAGAACTTTAGGAACGCCAAGGACACGTTGCTGTGATACAATACGATAAATTCCTAAGTTTTTATCTAAGAAAAGATATAGGGATTTGATCGTTTCGAAGGGATCAGCCTCCTTTTGATCACTTCGAAAGGATCAACCTCCAAGTTAGCCAAAGACTTTGAGTTGTATTTGATTACTTGAGAATAGCCAAAGACATTACATATTTATAGGGTTATTTAATCCCTAGTCAACTAGGACTAAGAATCCAAAAAAAATAAAAATAACAATTCCTAATTTGTTATATCAAAGGAATCCTAACATACTCTTACCATAACTAGGGAAAACTAGATAAGAAAAATAAAGATTAATATCAAATCCCTAAAATTAAGGAATCCTAACATACACCTAGTCAGGATCGAAACTAAAGATATTATTTGTTCAGATTATTGGCCCAGATATGTGGAATAGAGAACAAAAGAAGCCAAGTGAGACATGCCATCTAGGGTTATTAAAGAAGGGGATTTATTGCTGTTGTTCACAGAAGAAGTGTCATTTCTTCTCTTTGTTTTCTTCCGCTTTTGTGCTTGGGGATGGATCAAGGATTGTGCGTCTCCCTAGAATACCAAGGAGACTGAGTACCTAATTAAGAAGCCAAAAAAGAGAAAAAAGATGAATGCAGTCTTAATATCATTTTAGCTTGTAAGTTATTTATTGTAGACTTAATAGCATAGAATAAGACAGAGGAACATAATTGTTCTCGGGAAATAAAGAAAGGTATACAATGTAGTTTGTGAATAAACTTTTAATGTCTTTTTCTCGTATGAAATTTTTACATGTTTAGTCTAATCAGATCTTAGATTTTGAAGTAGACTAGCTTTCCTATTTTCATGCTCATTCTCTATTACTGTGGCTGGCAGGAGTTCAATAAGAAATCCAATTCTCTTTATACAATATTACGTAGCAGTCGTCTTGCCGGAAGTCAACGAGCACCTTTTCTACGACAATTTCTCATGCGCCTAAATTTCAATTCCTTCTTTGAGGTATCGCTGTTGAGTTGTATATTGACTGATAGTGGACAACCCCAATATAACTATACATCCAAAGGTACTAATTTGGTTCTCCTTCCAATTACAGCAAACTGCCAGAGGTGTGCTGAATGTTGTCAAGGCACGGCCAGCCATCCCTTTTGTGCAGCAAGAGTAAGAGCGAAGCCTGATTAAAAAGGCAAATAATGGCAAGTGTATTAGTGGTGAGTACAGTATGTTTGTATTAGTATTTTTCATGTGTTATATAACCAGGTTGATGGGAGTTTTTTTACTGTTTGAGAGCATAGTTGGGAATCTGGAATGCAACTTATATTAGAGGAGGTTCTCAAGTAATTTTTATGTTAACAGGAACTAGCTAAAATTCCCAGATGCTAAGAATGGTGAAAATGATATGTTTTTTTAGTCATGAAGACCAAAAGATACTTATTAAGGAGGTTAATGATGGATGGAGAACTTATTTCCATAATTTACTTGATGAACATATTTTATAAGTAACTTAGTTTCAAATATAAGCTTATTAAATGTTTATGGTGCTTGCATGGTATGGTTTTCTCTCCTTTTTTCACTCCCAAGGTGGAACAAGCCATGGAACTTTATTTTCAGAGGTGGAAGAGAGAAAGGAAGAGATGGGAAGGATAGAATGGAAACAACAGCCTGGTGGTAAATACTCTGTATCCTCCCAAGGAAGAGAGAGAAGAAGCCATGGTAAATGTCATTTTGTAAGTATCCCAGTCTCTCCAAATCGCATGCTGTCCTCCGAACCGTACCATACGCGTTTATGTTTTCCGTAGACTATCTATTGATACTTGGTGAGAATAAGAGCCAAAAGTCCATCCATCATAGCCATCGCCATCGGAGGTTCCGTTCTCCATAAACAAAAGATGTCAAACCCTGTATGTATTTGTTAGGGGTTTTGGTGTCAAAACAGTGCATTCGATGGACATACTAAACCTTTTTCTAGATTTTCGAAATGAGTCTGAATCAAAGCTAGTGAGAGTAAACATATATGAAATCGATTAAATTAGAGGAGGTTTATATATAATACACATCACTCAAACTATTTCAATTGCATGAATTTTCTTTATATATATATATATATATATATATATATATATATAATTCCTGTATGCTCGATTGTATCAGAAGTTTATATGAATGTTACTGTTTTATCATCATTTTTTAAATTTATTTTAGGATCTTTAATTGTTGGGCCTATCTATCTAACTTTTTTTAAATAAAATAAAATAAAATATATTTTTATTATATTAAATGGCTTATATGATGTGCACACATGATCTTCTTGAATCTGAGATTCATGATAATATATTAATCAATTCGGATATTTCAGTAGAGACAATCTATCTACGTAACTTAACTAGCTTACATGAACCAGATGAGGAGCCTCACCCCCCCACAAGAGCTCTAAGGTAAGGTAAAGCCAGCAGGAGAGATGAGAGGTGTACAGCCTCACTCCTCGTGGTTCGTGTAGCACTCACTACACGAGTTGTTATCTCCGGTGAGGAGGAAGAGGCGGTCGAAGAAGACTCCCTTCGGCAATTGAGCCCCAAACTAAACTGTGGGCATAAAGTTATGATCGGAAGGTGGGTCACCATGCCCTTTGCATTGTCGTCTCTACAGCCTCTCACTCGCTCGGTAGCAATTCATCGTCGAAACGTAGAGAGAGAGAGTTTTCCTTTCAATTAGAATCATCTTGGCCTCCAAATTAATTTCCAAGACCCCTTGCATAGGCATATTTGGCTAAACAGAAGAGCTCTGTTCTTGTACGTGAATTGGAGGATGAGAATCAAATCTTCCTCCTGTGTCGACGAAAATCTCACCTCAAAATATTGAATACACAAAAACAACTAAGCTTTGTGCTGGGTGGAGTATCCATACTACTTTTTTTGATGCATTCTGAAAATTTTGATATTTGATGCATACATGTATACCAAACCTCACGGCAATAGATAGGTTAAGGATTGGAAGGACATATTTTTAAAGATGTCAATTAACTTAACGGATAAAGACTTTAATTATATATCGTAAGGTTCTGATCTCAAGTCCCATATTAATCATTTACCCTTTGAAAAATTGAAAAAAAACATCTACAGATAAATATTGTTAGTGAATAAAATTACCGTGACTGATGAGTCAGCACGGTTAGGTGCACGGGTCGATGTCGGGAGCTTCTTGCGGAGTGAGTAGGATGATGAGGTGGCCGCGCCCTCAGGGAGGAATGCTGGTCGGCGTTGGTCGGGATTCAGGCCGGCTCACTGCTCTCCCTTGTGCGACAGAAGGTATCTCTTGGGTCCAGACGCTCGCCGCTCGGGGGTGGCCGCCTTCCTGCAAAATGGCCTTCGTCGATTGCTTTCCAACTTTGGCCCCTCCAACGAGCAAGTCAGTGGAGTATTTTTATATCGAGTTTTTTTCTCCCCCTGGCCGGGTGTCGGACAGAGGTTTTTATACTATCGTGTGAGGATTAGTTGCGCCTCAGTTTAGTGCAGCCGCTGACCTTTGTGGGATGAGATGACTTCTTTGATGAGCTGGCGTCTTTGGGGATGCCTGAGCGGCGTCAGATGGCACCGCCCCAAGCTCTTGGGATGGTCATGTCTCATAACATCTCGGTACGAAACCCGACTTGGCGTGCATCACGGGGTTTTGATGGCGTGTAGCGTTGGATTCTAACATTGGTTGGGACATGACGTGTGACGTCGGTGATGATTCATTCGGGAACCAAAATATGCCTTATCAGATATGAAACCACACACGAGTCTACTGACTGCCAATATAAAATTGGTTGAAAGTCTTCGTATCCATCACCTCTAACAATAAATAGAACGAGCATTATTCTCAACAAGTGCCATAAGAGAGCACTGCTTCTCTGAAAGAAGTGGCAAAGGTGCAACAGATGCCTTCTGCGGCATAAACTTATTTTGGTGGTAACCTATGTAGTATTCCAGAATCTAGCATGTTTGGCAGGCACACCTGGACTTCAATCCACAGAAACATACAACAGAAAGTCTCAGACGTACGTCAAACTTTTGGCCTCAGCTGATCTATTGCACACCCGATCATCTTTTTCACAGGCAGCTTATTGTTGTCACACGACGTAAAGCCAAACTCTGAAGCAAAGAAATAGTCTGAATTACTTCGCGGACATGCATGAGACAATGGCATCAAAGAGACAATTCATCGATGAGCGATTGGGACTGCTGATGAGTTGAGCTGATACTGCTGCAACGGCTGACCTTTAGTACCTCCAAAGCCTTTTGAATCTCCAAACTCATGGCGCTGTCCACACTGCCAGAAGACAACCTTCTGTGAGACTTCTGGAGATGGAGTTTGAGTGAGCTGCTGCTCAGACCTGCATCCTTCCCACAGATGGGGCAAACCTTCATCATCGGCTTCCGTTGCTGCCATTCCATTGATGCCTTCCCATGCAGTTGCATGTCAAGATCCAGAAGAGTCTTAGCGAAGCCATCGTTTGGCTGGGCTCGGCGATGCACCTTCCTGAGCATACTCCACGCTTCTGATAGAGTGAGGCCCCTGGAGCAAAGAATTCACTCAAAACTGACCGATTGAATGTATCTAATTCATGTACAACTGAAACATTAGATCTTTACTTTCGCAGCATTAGATATGCAAGTACCACAGTCGCACTCCGACTTTTTCCTTCAAAACAATGGACCAATATTTTCCCTCCCGAGTGTTCAACATAATCAATGAAATCAGAAGCCTCATCAAAGAGGTTGCTGATATCTTCATCATCACTATCACTTATCTGCAACACAAAAACCATGGACAGCCTTGCCTCTTTCAGTAAAGACTTTAGTACAGAGAGGAAGGAGTTTTCACTTGGGAGAGCAATAAAAGGATGTAACATGGTGGGGATTGAAATTTTCTATGAATTTTCAAGCAGCAGATTGTTATCTTTGCAAAAGAATTATAAAAACTAACAATCATCGACATCTCCAGGAGGTAAACTCTTGGAATCTTTTACTCAAAATCTTCTCAAGTTACAGGAAAAGGGTGACACCTTTAGAGGTTGATCCTTAAGTTTGCGAATTATGATCCGTTAATGTACTCTAACCTAGCATGAAGCCTTTGGACTAAATTGGTACAAAAACAAACACACATTTCACCAGATAAATCAGCTTAACTTTCACAAAGAATATCTTTTTCCTCTATTGTCCTTGTTTCTCTGTTACCTCTTGTACAATTAACTGTGTGAATATCTAGTGCAAGACTCTCTGACGATAATATGAAAAGCTTTTGATAATAAATTGGTGACTGAATTGAGGCCAATACCATATATCCAATTAGATATTGACATTGCTCATGCAGTTCCTTGCCGTTATTTAACTTGGCAGGCAAAAGAAAACTCAATTTGTCTAGAAACCAAATGTGGTGGTCATGGATCCACTGGTTCACTTAGAAGCTAGACTAATCATGAAACACATCTGATGCATAATACCTATGGTATGGAAAATTCACTGGAGCATTTATAAATCCAGAAGATCTCAATGCATTCTGAATCTTAGGTGGCAAAAATAGTACTTGTGTAGTAGTACTTCATTGTTTCCGTGTACTAATCATCCTGATAAATAGCAGGTCTAACTTTCTGAGATAAGGAAAATAAGTGACCCATCTTAATAGGATAGATGATGTCATTATTTTTGCATAGTAGTGGAGTAGCAGGTATGTACCGTGGCAAATCTAAGCAGACACCTTAAAGCAGAAAAACCACAGACTTGATAGAAAAAATCCCAGTAGTCTACTGTTCCATTGGACAAAGAAAGAAAATGCTGCTTACGGAGAAGTTTTGGTACTCAAAGAGGTAAGGATTTTGAGAATCTGATTGCCCGATTTCATTTGCACACAAGCACAATATATGAGTGATACCCAGGTGCTGAAGGGTGTACATAGATTTTGCAGCCAGTGCTCCACCAATATAGAGATAATCTGTAATAGGAGAGGGCCGCTCTGTACTGGCTGCATCAGAGATAAGTGATATTCTCTCAAGAATGTGCTCGAGTCGGACCTGGAAAAGGACTAGCAGTCTTAGATTTTGTCAATTGGAATGGACATAGAAGCACATTACCTTCAATTCATAAGCATCAACAGCGATGTTGTTATCATTCCCCTCAAAAAAGCCTGTAATAAAATTGTTCTCTTCACACAGTTTCACCACATCTGTTCTAAGCATTTCATTCCACTGTTCCAATTCCTTGCTCAACTCAGCATCTACCTATGGCAGGCGGTATGTTAATTAAAACTGCAGGCAGCAGCAAAATGCTGGTAATTCAAGAGTCAAACAACAAAGCAGTAGCCAATGACATAGTTTATACTACTTCTTACTTGCAAGAAAGTTCCAATACATAAAATTTCATAAGTTGAAACAGGGTGTTCCATAACAAGTATATTTTCTTAGCATGTCCAGTACTCTATATGTTTTATCATTAAGATCCTTTCTAATGACATAGGCTTCGTCAGGTACTAGAGAGACAAACAGTGTCTATCAAACTGGATGATTTAAAGAGGAGGAAAATGTTTTATGCAAAGAGAACCTTGTAAATGAATTACAAAGATATTCCTTATAGAAAAGCCATGGACCGATCAATGGGAACTACCAGAGGTCTGGCTCCAGAAAAACTTTCAAAGCCTTCTTAATTGGCAGTAAACCTACCCTTGGTCTTACTAATAGCTGACTTCACCCCTTTCATATCTTTCACAACATTCACATTGCTACCAAATTTAAGCTTCTTTCTCCTAAGATCTATCTTTAACGCCAAATTTAATTTAATTTGATCTTATATAGGCCATTCTCAAATGAGTTACAATGCTAATAATTGTTAACAGTTATTGTCCTTTGGCATGATTCTAATTAGAATTTTAATATATATGTATATACAATATAAATTGTAGTTTAAATTTGGATTCTATACCAAATATATTCACACATGTTTGGACAAAGATTGTTAAATTCTTGTATTATGTAGTGTAACAAAAGGACCATAGCATTTAATTTATCAATGAACATGAAAAATGTAGATTCATCTAATGGAACTTAAGATCAATATGATCTTAGTTTTCTTGGTAGATTATTTAGATTCTATCATCTTGGCTCTATCCTGATTACACAAGCAAGTCGATGTAGCATTTTAGGAGGATATCCTTCTAAGATAAGTTAGAGTCTCCACTCCCCTATAGATATCAACCAGCCTAACTCAAATGCCCTTCAACCATAGTTTCATGCTCAAGATATTATTGACTTAAGTATGATATAGCAAGCGCAAAAGCACTTCTAACCTTAGTCAACTTGTTAAAGTCACGAAGCTTCATTGTCAACCGCAGGCGAGGAGCTTCTCCACTTCCTTTGAAGTACCTACAATTCCAGTTCTCTCGAGAACCAGGAGATATGTCAAGGCTTTCTCGAGACCCTAAAGATTTGTGCAAACATCTCCGAGATTCGGAATCACTAGAATCTGCATGTGTCTCATGTACACCACGTTCCTTGCATGACGGGAATTGGGAGTTGAAGTTGCACCAGGCATATTGTAATGGTGACTCAGAAGCCCCAGAATCATCCTTGTCTGACTCACTAAAACTTTTACTTATAATGGACAGAAACATCCGTAAGATACCCTCTAGTTTCTGGTACAATGTCAGAAGAAATATATGGAAACCTTGCAGGTCCCTAAGAGCACTACGAAATCCTGCTCTGAATGCATGAACGATAGTTACCATATCAGATTCAGACAAACAAGAACAAGAATCACCTGGTGCATCAGTGTGCTCAGGTCCAGGAATTCCCAGCTTTCCAAAAGACACTTCGTAGAGTAGATTAGAAGAGAACTCCAAGTTATTGATTATAAGCTCAACCACCTTAGGGTAACTTTCTTGATCTCTTGCCCGTTTTCCTGCAGGAGGTCTGCGAGGAACCCCTGAGTCAATGGCCACAATACAAAAATCTGAACTTTTTCCACATTCTGATCCTTGATTAAATGTGGATCTGGTAGTGAATGTGATGCAACCATCAGAGCCCTCAGCTGTAATCTGAGGACCATAAGAATCTAGTCTGCCATTCACAGAGATTGCTCGTCTCCCTTTCTCCTCTTTTCTAAAACTTTTCACTATCCGCGGTTTGTATCTTCTAATGGCAGAATCATAATCTTCATCAAGTGCATCCATGTTTGAAGAGGTCATTTTATTCGAAAACAAGAGGTTAGCTTGATTCCCACGCCACCCAAGTTGAGGACAGGGAAGTCTATCCTCATTACGAAGTATAAGGTCCAAGACGAAGACCCTGCCAAGTGCTTCAGCAGTATTTTCAGCAGCTTCTCTTGAATCAAATGCATTTGGATTTTCCGCCAGAGGTGAGCCATGAACATAACTACCACAAGCAGAAATTTGAAGAAGAATTCGATAAGATGTGGTTCTATATTAATAAGTAAGAGATGAGTTAGTGGGCCTACTTCATAAGGAAAAGGCACCGACTCAACTCAAGTGCTTCTAACAACTCTGAGCATGTAACCTCACCCACTTCATCTCCACTAGCAACTGCCATATCACGTGCTTTTTCTGCAGCATCCTTGATCATTTGCCATTCTGTGCTAGAGTTGTGGATCACTCTCGCCTGAAGAATCAGAGTATTAGAAGAAGCAAAATTGTAATATAACTGAGTAATCAAGATGGGATAATCAACAGAAAAAAGGTGCACACTTGAGGCGTCCTGACTCCAAGCAACTTTGCAAATTCATAACCCAGGCGTTCTGATTGTGTTGCCATTCTTGAGGGTGCAATTTTAATGACTGCAGCAGTGTGTTTTGGTGAAAGATCATCGTCGTTCCATGTGTTAAACAGAGCAAAGAAGACTACACCTCCAGAATTTACTGTCACCTGTATCACCAGCCAATGATTAAAAGCAAAAAGATCACGAGAAATAAATAAATAAATAAAATTTTAATAAGAAGGACAGCTAGTGGCAAGTTGGCATATTTAAAATAACAAACAATCATCTCAATAAATTTTCTCAGAAACTGCTCCTTCAATAAGATTTCAAAGTACAAGTTAGACACATTGGACTATGAATCTTGCGTGCGATACTCAAGATCAAAGAAAGATAATAGTGTCTAGGTAAACACAGACAGCAACCATTATTAGAACTCAGCTCAGTAGAAAATGCTTATGCTAACAAGTCTTTTTGCTTGCATTATCAACTTACAACTCTTCAGTTCAAATTTTCTTAAACCACTTATGAATGTTTTAACATCACCAACTCTAGAAAATCAAATGTCTCGGGGACATCATTTCTAGTATATGATCTAAAAATCAAAATAGCTTCTGTAAAAGGAACTGTTACAAAGGTTTTCCCCTCTAGTGATGTCCGGTCAATTGTTCTCAGTGAAGTGTCATGAAAACCAGCCATTGACCTATATACGTTTGTTTCTCATCAAAGGAACAATAGAGATGGCAAAACATAGTGTTTGCATCACTGGTGATGGGAATGCCGTGTAGTAGTTTCACTAGTTAAAATGAATCTTTATCGATGTCCAAGCCCAAGAAGGAAACTAGATCATCCTCAGAAAAAATGAATATATAAAACAAAAAATAGCACAAAGTCTTTTAACTTCAAAATCAAAATAGTCAATCTTGAAGAATTTATAAAAGGAACAGAGGTAATCAATTCCTAATAATGTGCAAGGATCTTGCAACAACAAACCTCCAAAGCTTTGTTCAGTTCATCTTCAGAATATTCGTTACTGCTTGTGTGTTTTGTGTGGTGTAGGGAGTATAGAGTATCCCAGGAGATGTCACTTGCTCCAACATCTAAAGTAGCAGCATTTCCAAGCTGATCCCGCAAACTAATTTCTGGCACAAGGCCTGGAGGCTGCGATCTTGTTGCAGAATTGTTAGGTTTGTCTGAATCTGATACTTCTGCCCTGTAGGAGGAAAGAATATACAAAAGATTCCATATTTTTTGAATTAATAATAGAATTACATCCTGGCAAATGAGTGACCAATTTAAAAGCATTAATTTTCCATCACGCATTCACCATTGTTGTAAAGGGTTATTACCTTAGGAATCGGGTTTAACCTTTTGCAGTTTTATCGGAAAAGATTAGGAACGCTTGAGATGCAAAATTGGCATGAATTTGTGGCATCAAATGATAAAACCAAATCAGCTGAAGAAGAGAAAAAAAAAAAAAGTCCCTTTCTCGGTAAACAATGGTTTCCATACTCTACATTCCAAGCAAGAAGCACCTCAAGTTGCAAGCAATTTATTTTCTATGGGCTCAGATACTGAGAAGAAACACCTTCTGGATAACATATTCTTTAAATCAAAGCTTTTTGTCAAGCGACGATACATAGTAAGTCACTAATCTGAACATTCCCCGAGCAAAGAGTGAGGAAGAAATGAGCTGCAAAGCTAAGAGATTGCAAATGCTGAAAATAAAGGGTAAATGCCGCCATATTAAACCTTGTCCGTGTACCTGCAGCCAGGGGATGAAGTCGAGACTGGAAACTCGGGCGGGAGAGCTTCGAGCGTAGACAATCCACGAAGGTTACCCGAGGACAGACACTTGCCGCTGCGCCGGCGGACCACTGCCACCCATTCCTCGCATTCCCGCCCCATACCAGACTCCGCTGAGTCTCGCAACTGCAACCAAACATCTCTACTAGCAATCTTGCCGATGAAAACAGAAGAAAGATCCCCATTTTTGGAAAGAAACGTTGCAGGAGAAGAGAGGATGTGGTGGGTTTTCGTCTACTTTTTTCCTTCTTCTCTCTCGACCGATGGGTTCCGTCTCTTCCTCTAGGCCGATAATATTTAAATGCAAGGAACAAAGACGGGGCAGCCGGTACCTTGTGGTCGATCTGCTTTGGTTGTTCCTCGTGTGCCATCGCAAAGAAACGAGAGTCTGTCTTCTGTTCGTTGTCTTTGTCTTCTTCGTCTTCTTGTTGCGGTTCTGCTGCTGCTTCTCGCACGCATAAATTTCCCCGTCTGGTGGGAGAGTTGGGGAGAGGCCAACGGTCAACGTCATTGCAGGGGAAGGTTGGCCGCTTTTGTCGCCCAGAAGCGAGGGAAAGAAAGAATGTCCCATTTCCGCTAATGCCTCAGTCCATTCGGACGATGATCCACCAAAAATAACGACTTTCGAAGCTTAGTAATGGCGGAGCATGATGTAGTGGTCTTCCAACACTTTGCGCACCGGCGCCGTGGCTAAAGGGACGGATGACCGACCAACAGAGCACTATTATATCCCCCACCTGCCATCAACCGGTGAGTTCTGCGGTCGACTTGATACCCCATTGGGATTGCTGATCGCTGCCTTGGCATCATAGCGATGATTCAGAAAAGTTAAAGCGAAACAACCAGCATTATTTGGAATCCACTGTTTAGCTTAGTATCTCAGCAAAGATCACAAACCCCAACCAGGTAAGTAAAGCTGTTGAAACAGGTCGTTGTATAGTTACACAACTTGGTGTGGCAGATTTACACCACCTCACTCCACACGTCAACCATAGTCACAGATATATAGGGCAATCGACGCAGTGGATGGATGGAAGATGATGCATCGACTTGAACCATCACAAAATTTGTTTCACCGATCAATGCATTCGAACCAATGGATGGTACAGGTAAGAAGACGACTTCATAGAGATCAGACACTTGTTTGGTACCGCATCTTAAGAGGGAACTAACTGCCCCTTTCACATCATGGAAGTTGGCTCTTACTGGGCCAGAATGGTTTGGGATTCTTGTTCTGATCACAGATTCCAAGTTTCACCATAAATGTGGCAGTGCAACCTTTCCCTATGCCTTCACTTTCAAGCCACATCTGTCCTTCCATGAGGCTTACGAACCTGATGATGCAACTGGGAATTGTTATTGAAAAGCTAATCACAAAAAAAAAAGAAAAAAAGAAAAATCAACAAGGCAAGATACGATCCATGTACCAGTAGAGACAAGACACAAATCCAGAAGAGGTCCATTGGAAAATAACAAGAAAAAAAACAGAAAAAAAAAGGCTTACGCATACTAATTTCAGTGGACAAAACCACAATCTCTAACTCAAGGCTCCCATCCTCCAGCTTAGAAAGATCCAAAACATCACTGATAAGTAAGTGTCACCAGCAGATCTACTACTTTTTAACACCCATTTGCCGTTGTCCAGAAGTTAGCTCAGTTTCGAGAAGTAGAGATGATAGAGCAATAATTGGTAGCATGTGAAAGTGAAAATGCTACCAGGATACCACCAAATTCATAGAAAATTCAGGCTTACATAAACAACTATATGCCAACACAATTGGCATAACTGAAGAGATGTTCGAAAATGACATTCTTATAGGTTTTTTCGGATGAGTTATCCCCGATCGATGTGGAGAATGGGGTGTTCAACTTGGAACACGCACACGCGCGCGCGAAGACCAATTTGGCTAGCACGAGTAGTTCAACATGTTCTTGCAAGTGGGGGCTCTTCATCAGCAAGTATATATCTTGCCTGCGGGAGCGCTGGGATTGTCCGTGCATCGCACGAGTGCTGCGGATCAGGATAGGATAGCGCCCCCATCACGGACAAAAAGGTATTGTTCGAGTGCCAACGGTTAGTGGTTGCTTTGCTGTGGCCGTACTTTTCGTTAAACAAGTGACATGAAATTTCTCATTTTTATTATTATATCGTGTTGGCTGACCACATTCCCATACAGGCAGACTTGCATGGACTGATGCATCGACTTGGATGACGTACAGAGGTTCGTTTCCATGCTCAGTGTTCAATTCTTAATCTATATTGTCTCTTCTACGGACAATCTGGCGAGGGAATGACAATTGTAAGCTGGACAGCGTTGGAGTCGAAAAGGCGCCCTCGCTACTCGGGGGATCGATTTGGATTCTTCGATTCTCGTACACACGCGGACACGAGATGATAGTCTTTGATATATATATATATATATATATTATTTTTCTTGACAATTACTCGCCTACGGAACCATAATTTGCCACGTTTCGTGCAATCAGCAGCTCATGAGCTCGCTCTGGTGGAAACAGGAAGAATCAATAGTCTTGGTGATGTCGATGGTCAAAAGCATAGACTGTTGTTTTCTTTTGAGCAACGCCTTCTAATTTCGCTCGAGCCGATAAATAGCTATTTCTTTTGTAGGAGGAGGGGTAGATATGCTAGGTCGCATCTCTGCGAGGATGGACATGTAAAAGAGCACCTAATTTAATTATATGATGATTTTGATCTTGAGAGTTTCGCGAGAAGAGTCCTTGTCTTGCACGACCCGGTCAGTAGCTGTGTTAACCGAAGAGTAAAGTAATAAACACGATCGCACCGTCAAATTGTTGTTATAAATCGAGACCCTTTGGCTCGGCTCGTGCACGCAACAGTCGCGAGCGGAGAAAGGAGAGACGAAGAAGGGCTTCTTTACCCGCGACGTTGATGGCGGTAAGGGTTTCCTACCTCTCGATCTAGACCCTCCTCTTCCCCTCGTCTCTTCCTTCCGGATCCCTAAGAAACCCTAGCCCGAATTCCTCCATCCCTCCCCCCCCCGGTTCGGATTCCAAGAGAAGCTGCGGTAGTCACGAATCGGCGATGGGCGCCCAGGGCAAACCCTCTAGTTCTTTGAATTCCCTGGTAAGTTCGTTTCTGGGGCTCCGAAAAAAATTCGATCCATGCTGCTTGATTTTCGTGTAAAAAATCTTTGTGCCCTAGACTCGTACTTGTTATTGGCACGTTCTTGACGAGCGGCTTACTTGGCACTACTCTGGGTGATTTTTGCGGTCAATGGTTTTTCAGTCTGTCGAGCTTTTAGTTTGTTCGTACTTAATACTCTTGATTTCCGTGAAAAATTTCCTTGATTACTAGTTTCTTGGCAGCTTAGTTGACCCTCTTGGTTATTCCAATCTTCCACTGTACCGTTGTGTTTTTATGTGTGTGTTGCTTGTGATTTCTTGCTTTATATCCTGTTGAATGTACCTTATGATTTTTGATGTGTCCTTGGAGTTAAGAAAAATTGACATGCCAAGACTTTTATTAGCTTGTGGTGAAATGTGATGTTCACCTTGGAGAAACAGAGTGGTCTACTAGCTAATGTGTATGGGACGTGGACTACTGCTTGGCACTATTATCCCAAAGCTCGCGTTGGAAGAACCTGAAATAATAATGATATTGTTAGCCACGCAAATTACATCCAGCAAAACATCCAACTGTGCTACTTGTGGGCAAATCTTCTTTAGTGGAAGAAATGAACCATCAAGAAGGAAACATATTCGACCGTGGAGTGTGACAATGGAACGCATCTTATTTATCAAATATGCACTCTCTTGATCTCTTTGTTTGCAGAGAAGCTGGTACAAGAGGAGAGAAGACAAAGAGAGAGAAACAAATCAATTTATTTCTTCTTCAGGCAAAATAATGAGTACAGAAGCCATTTATTTCCTTTTCTTTTCTTTGCATCCTGAATTGCAGGAAAGCTGCAATCATTTTATATTTTGCTTAAGACAGATGAACTTGTGACAATATAGGATGCCATCAAACTCTTTTTGTTTAAGATGTCCATTAGCCATTTCCAAATCATCAACCTTCATGCAAGAGTAGCACCTGCATAAGTGGTTTGGCGATGTCAATACTACATACTAGGCTTTACTTTGCAACAAAATGCACCAGGAGGTTTCATGAGAGCCATGCCACATCAGGCATGTGTTTGATGCTGTTAGTTTTTGAAGCTTATAAGAGTAATTTGTTCTTATCCAGACCATTCATATTTTATCTTCAAGTGCAAGGGTGAGATATATACTGAGGCTTAGCGTCCGATAATATTTGGTACTACTATCTTGAGCTGAAGTGCATTCTCTTTATTCACTTCATGCTTTGACAACTTTTCAGCATATGCCCTCCTTTTTCTGAACTTAATTATCCTAATTGTTTCTTTTAATGCAGCAAAGAAGAGCCTGGAACAATTTATGCTGGGAAATCTGTTAACTTTTGAGAGTTTTCCTGCCTTAAAAAAGTAATTTAAGGGTTTATGTGTGTCACAAATAGACAAAATTCAGCGAGTTGTCCTGATCTATTATTTTATGACTTTCTCATTTAGTGATATCTGAGCACCCTAATAGACTTCAGTTTGGATCTATATCGGCTGATTGTTAGAACCATAGATTAAGGATTGAATTGATAGGACCTAAGGTAGTCATGCCTGTTTGTTAAAAAAAAGATGATCAGAAATATAGGATGTAACCAAACAAAATTGTGTTTCTACAGGTTATTCATTGGCATCACTGGTTGTCTTTTGTATTGTTATGATGCTAACAACTTGACAATCATTGTTTAGTTGAGACACTAGTCCTGGAAGATAAAGCACTGGTATTAAATGCTAAATTCTTTTATGTTCTAAATGTGCACCATGAGCATCCATGGATTCTCCTTTTCCTTAAGGTTCTAAGATGTATGCTCATGCTATTAATACTCAGTAGTCAATTTAGGCAATGCCTCAAACTATTGGTTGATGGTCCCTGGCCTCTGTATTGATGAGATGTGAGGCTAAATATATTTTGGTTGAAAAGATATAATAGCTCTCATTGAGATGCTATTTGATGCCAGTGTTTCATATTGTGCCTTCATATAGAGAAAACCCATTGTTGAGTTATATCAAATTGCAAAAAATATAATAGGACAAGTGATGTCTTGCTTTAAGCTTCTAACTGGTTGTCACTTGTGTTGTCCCTTGCTGTTATTGATTTTCGAGTCGGATTGTGAGCTTAACTATATTAAAATGTTCTTATGTCTTCAAGGACTTCAATAAATCAGAAATTATAAGTGTGCCAGAATTTTTGATGCTAAATGTACTTATTATACAGTTTGTCTTTTAGATGTGGGAATGTGCTATATTTTGTTGAATGAAATTGTGCATCAACACTATATTTTACTCCTTTCCATTATCTTTCGCCTCATAACCTCATCTTAAAGCATACTATATTTTTGTACCATCATTCTGTTAGTTGAGCTTAAAAATCTGGTGTCTTATTTTGCAATATCTGAAAATATGTATATTTGATATCATGGCTTCATTCTGCCCCTTTATTTATCCCGAATCTAGTCTGTGTGCTTATATTGCAGATGTAAGGAATTAAGTACAGTTATCTGATGGTCTAAAAAAATTGCAGCTTGTTAAGGTATACCGCTTGATTGATGAGGGCAAATGGGATGATCAGGGAACTGGGCATGTTAGAATTGATTATCCAGAGGTTTAACCCTACCTTTTCCTACTTTTTTCCCTTGACATTGTTGTAATGTGCTTTTTTCAATGTATCCTTTATTTCTGGTTTGTTTATTTACCTTTATAATATCTTTTATCTAAATATCATGGTATGCGAATCTTCTTTGTGGTTTTTATTTCTTGCTGCAATGATCTTTGACGATGAGAAGTGGGAATCTACTTTATTGATGGGGTGACAGATAGATTAAAAAAAGAGAGCATAGCGTTTGTACTCGTAGTTAGAAAATAAAAGTCATTCACTGCATCGATTCAGAAGCGAGAAATTGGCTTTGTCAGATGTATCCAGAAATTAAGATTTTGCTTGATAGATTCAAATACTAGTCCATTATTTGGAGCTTTCATGATTAGTAATTGAAGAATGTAAACATGTGCATGGAAACTAAGTGGGAAATTATGCTTGTATCAATGCTTGGTCCCTTGTATTAATCGCTCGGCCCCCACGTTGAAGAAAATTGGATTGGCATAATAATTATTTAGATTAAGTGGGTATCGCTGTTACCAGTGTGTAAACAGAAGTTCTTATATAATATGTTGATTGATAATTTCTTCATTAGTGTTTGCATTTGTAATATGTTGTGTATGTGATAGTTTTGTATCTCCAGTAGTTACTAGGATCTTGTTACTAGTTTTATTGAGCAGATGTCACGTGTTTTAGAGGTTCTGGGATAAACTTGAATTGGTTTATGGATCTGATTTCTGGGAAAGTACAGAGTTGAGTGGGAAATGGATTTTGTTGTAACTGCAATTATAACCATATGCTGCATGCCTTGTCCTTTGTACTTTGATTCCAGACTTATATTTGTGCTAAATATTTTTGTATTGACTGAAAAATATTTGCTGTTTTCATAAGGTGACAATGGACAAGTGATATCCATGCGCATGTCAATTAAGCTCTTCCTAACTGTAGTTTGTTTTTGGAACAATGTGGTTCATGGCTGATCCTATCTGTTTCATTATTGTATAATCCAAGGTTCGTTGTACCGCGGCATACCGCTCGGTATGGGTGGTACATACCGGTCCAACAGGGAATCGGTATAGGCGGTACGTCAATACGCCTTCATGTATCATATGTCGGTATACTCGGTATGGCTCGGTATAGTTTGGTACATACCGTATCGATAATTGATTGGTACACTGGTAAAGACCGGTAAGACGAACCATGGTATAATATAATCATTGTTTCATGTTTTATTGGCCATATGACCTCATATTATTGGTTTTAACAAAAATAAAGAAGTAACCAAAACCATTATCTACTGTAAATAACAGTAAAAATCATTGTTTAAAGTGTGTTCCATATATAACATCATGGTTTTACCATGGTATCCTGTAAATAGTTGAGACCTATGCCTTCTCATTGTTGCTGCTTTCTGTAGTATGCATTGTCCTTTTTGCTGCTTCCATTGAATGTTTGTGATATAGGTAATCTTTTTTGGGTTCATCATCCCGTGTATTAATATCTTACATTAATTCTATTGCACGAGTGATCTCAGGGCTCCGAGGATCTTAGTTTGATTGTTGAAGAAGAAGAAAACAAAAACTTGATTGTGCATCGCATCTCAGCAAGTGAAATCTACAGAAGGCAAGAAGGTAGAATGCCTTTTTCATATTTATTTGAGCTTGCAAAATTTTCCCAGTGTACACCTTAATTGGTGGCTAACATGACTTTGAACTTTTAAACTTGATGTAGACACCATAATCTCGTGGAGAGATTCAAAATTGGCTACGGATTTGGCATTGAGTTTTCAAGAGGCAACTGGATGTTCATTTATATGGTAATTTACTTTTATATCATTAATCTGGACTTCTGTCGATGTCAAGTTATGCTATAGGCTATTAATTCTTTTATCGCTTATTCAGGGATCAAATATCTGAAGTTCAGAGAAACCTTCACTTCAGTAATCTGGCAGGCAAGTAGCTTCTTATATGCTCGCCCTGACTCCCTTATGGTACAACTTGCTTATATATGATATGTATGCGATTCAGTAGGTCTTGAGATTGGCTCCCGTCCAGCATTGGGAGCTCTAGAAGCTAGTACTATTATGCCTTTAAATGGTAGCTTTCGTCACTTTTTGTCTTTGATTGCTGCTCATGTTGTATCATCCATTTAATCTTTTGATTAAAATGTAGTTCATTATAAGCAATCTAATTTTATTTAAACATGGGTTAAGTGGAACAAACAATACTCTGAGGAGATACTGTTACAATGTAATGATGTCCACAATATTGCTTAATGGACATGGTGAAAGCATGAAATATGTGGACATGTGCCATGTAATATGGTTATGGTTTTGGTTTTGGTTTTTGGACATGATGTCAAGATGTGCTCTCATTGTCTGTCCTTTGGCATTACTGTAACCACTAGTAAGCTGAAGTTTGTTAGGATGGCAAAATTGGTGCTTTTAGGAACAAAGCCAGACAGCATTTAAGGGTCATGCATTATCGGAGTAGTGTAACATATATACAACAAAGAGCGTTAAGGTATCGGAAAGATTCTTATGCAGATGCCCTTAAGCGATCTGAGAAGGGATGCTATAAAATCATGGTGCTGTTTAAAATCTTTTATGTATGGTTAATCATCAACCCAGGGAGTTACTATTTTTCTGAGATTGATAAATTTTTATGGGATATGTTATGTTGGACTGTGGCCAAAATTTTGAAACAATTGTGATTGCAGTATGGCTTGCTGGAAGTTAGTGTCGAACTATGTCATGGATCATTGAAGTTTGCTGATGATCAATAGACTGGACACGTTTGAAAAGAGAAAAATTATCTGTTTATAATCTGTTATAATATATACTAGGGTTTTGAATATCGGTCTGTACCGACGTACCAAGCTCAGCTCGGTATGGTACGTACTGCTATGTACCATCGATACGCTAGGGCGTATTGATGGTACATCTTAAAACCTTAAAAATACCTTTACTTACCACGCCAGGGCGTATTGAGTGGTACACCTCGGTAACAATCGAAAGCTGGGGCGGTACCAGTCGGTATGCCTCGGTACCGATCAGTCCGCCTTAGCACTAGTCAAAATATTAGTACCGCCCGATAGAGGGCAGTCCGCTTACTGGTATCCTCTCGGACCAGTACGTACTGCCTATACCGGGTGGTACACATCGAAATTAAGAACCCTAATATATACATGAAAAACAATTAGCATTGGGAGAATTTGTTTTCTGTAAGATCATTATAATCTATATCATAACATTATGTTACTGTTGCCAAAACTTTTGATATAATAGCAGCATGGTTTGCTCGAATTAAGTGCCTGATGTTCAATTGTCTAGACACATCTGGAGAGTTAATAAATGAGTTTTCCAGTAAGACTGGATTTTTGTGGGCACCTTCCATGTAATTTCTTGTGTGCCATTAGTTGCTGCAGTGCAATTAGTACAAAATGCTTTGCTTCAGACTTAGCTTGAGCCTGTTGGTTTTATTTATTATTTAATGGGATTATTTGGCATAAAAATCCATGCATGGTCAAATGCAAAGTGGCAAGTAATTGGTACTAGATAAGTGGTTTACAAGACATCATGTCATCACAAAAAATTACAGTTTGGGTTTCAGTGTTACATCATTTGGATGACCAATCTTAACTTTCTCTATGCATTATCTCAAACTTCTTTGCTGAGTACCTACTTTATGTTTGTGAGACCTCTTTCTTTCTTCAGAACCCCTGATCTCTTTACAGTAGAATTTAAAAAGAAATTATAGAGATGCTTACATATCAAAGATGAATTTCATGTTGGTCCAAAATAATGAAAATGTTTTTGAGCTCTAACTTCTGGCTGCAGCTGGTTTTAACTCCCTGTCAACAAACATATAGCTCATTAGGGATGTTGACGAGATTTTTTGACCAAAGCACATGGTTCATTTCTAAGTTATTTTTCTTGATAAAACCTGTCCTTTTGTAAGCTAGAGCTACAACTCACGTGGGCTGGTTGGTTACGAGTAAACCCAAGTTCAACCTGAGAATTTATATGCTCAGGCAACAATTGAACTAACTTGATCTCTAAGCTGGAGTCATGACCCTGATCCTGACCAAGGTTGGGTTGAGTTTGTCATTGGTTCTGCCATGTTATAGACAACTTAAAAACTAGACTTAAGTTTTTAAAACAGAATAGATTCTTTAAACAAACAATCGATTTAAAGAAATAAATTTTTCACAAATTGATTACTTCATAGTCAGGGCTGCACAGAAAAAAGAACCAAAAAAATAAAATGTAAAATGTTCTAGAGCAGAACCTTCCAAGACAAGAGTGGAAGCAATTTTGATGCTGTGTTCATTGAAGGTGGTTGGGTAGCCAAGTGGTTTGATCTGGCAGGTATAAATGGATTGCTGCAGAAGCATGGCATCACTAGCGGCATTTGGGCGTGGCAAGCAGATGTTCAAGCAAGCAGAGGGAAGTGGAAATAAGTTGTTTGCGCACAATGATGTGGCACTAGGTTTTAATTGGGTTTGGGATTTGTTAAGAATGAATGTGATGGAATGATTGTGTGATATTTTATTGTCATATTATTCTAATTAAACTGTATATGATGTATATTAAGTTGGCATCAGGTAGAGTTGCCCAACACCTCAGACGAATCCTAAGCCAATGGATTGGACTTTATCAATCAATGACAAACCCATCTCGAGAAATGTCCAACCTGAACTTCTTAAATTGATAACTTGCACTCAGGTAGGGCTTGAGTCAGGCTCAAGTTTGAGACCTAGTATAAATTGATGATATCTATTTTCCAACATAAACTATATGTTTGAAATATGCCAAGAAGGTATGTGCCTATTGACACTCTATGCCTGGGCCAGACTGTGTTGGTATGTACTTACTGTGGCATGGAACCTGTTATGGCATAGTGTTCATAGACTATCATAGTCCATCAATCTCCAAGTCAAGGTTTACAATGTCTACCATCTACATACTAGTTTCTGGTCAAATCTGCTTGCTGATCAACATTTCAGTCAAAATCCTTAGAAATAGCTTAAATTTCTTTTTTGGCTGGAAACTTGTATTGAATTCGACTAAAATGGGCCTTGAAATGTGGTTTAGGGCTTGGGTTTGTTCTTGGTAAGCTTCACTAGATAGGGTATGGCAAGCCATTGGATTTAGCATCAGAATTTTGCCTAGTCGGTTGATTAGGTTCATGCGATTGTGTTTCTATAACTGGTTGAATACCATTGGGAATGATATGATCAACTAGAAATTGCGTTGAACTAATTGATGGTGGTCAAAACTTAGTCCTTGATGTGACGTGTTTGTGCCATTTAGTGTGCAGACTTGCACCAACAGTTTGGTATTGTTAACATTTTTGCCATTTTGAAGGTCATGCAACTGGTACACTTCTGACATTAACTTGTGAAGCACATGGTTTGCAACATTTATGGTTATATAATAGATAAACCTAAAGAAAGCATTCTAAGTGAGATGCAAATGGAGCAAGATTGAATTTTAAATTGAGTAATCTGCATTTCAAAAGTCTTCCAAGATGCTTGAGAAGATAGCTTAACAAAGAAAGCATTTTTTGGGTGATTGAGACAACAACATAATAGAATGTTCTTAAGAATGTGTTTTGTCAACATTGTTTTCGGTATATTCCATTTCTCATCAGTAATCTAGCTAAGCACTTTATCATGGTTGAGTGGCTTAATTGTATTCCATCACATTAGTTGATACTATGAGAAATAAGTAGTTGTTAGTAAGCCACACGAATCTTAGTTACTTGTGTGAATTTGACCATTTATTTTAAATAATTGTCCTTCCCTTTTCTGTGTTTTAGTTCATCTTTGTAGATGTGGGATTGTTGAAAGCAGGGTTCTCAATTTCGATGTGTACCGCCCGGTACGGGAGGTACGTACCGGTCCGAGAGGATACCAGTACACGGACCGTCATCTACCGGGCAGTACTAGTGTTTTGATCGGTACTGAGGTGTATCGATCGGTATCGCCTCGGATTTCGACCGTTACCGAGGCATACTGATCAGTATGCCTTGGCATGGTAGGTGAAGGTATTAGGGTGTACCATCTGTACGCCCTAGCGCCGGTGTATATACTGGTATGTACCGTATTGAGCAGAGCTCGATACGATGATATAGACCAATATTCAAAACCCTGGTTGAAAGACATTATATTCTTGGTCAACTTCTTTGTTGTTTATCTAAGTGAGCACCATGTTAAAGTGTGTTCTCCTAGTCAAGGTTTTTAATCTTGTACCGAATCGGTGTATCGAGCTTTGTTTGATATGGTATGGTACTAGCATACGGAGCGGTACGCTAGGGCATACCGCAAATATATTTTGTAACATGACCACTTATCGACATGCACGGTTTGATGAGTCCATGTGGTTTGGTTCGTATTTTTTGTCCATAAGTAATTGTTGGGTCGACCCTCCCCACTTTGCTGCACCTGCCGCCTTTTCGAAACCTCGACGATGCACACCAGTGAAACCCTTGTTGTTGCACTCTTCGTTTGGGGATCACCCCTCTACCCTCGCCTCGCCTCCCTCCCTTCCTTGCTCTCGAGGTCCGTCGCCTTATTCTGAAACATAAATAGTTCTCTGATCCCTTGATTGTGCTTGAAATCGTTCTTGTCGTTGTTTCTCTTGAATAAACGGCTCGACTTTTGATTTCATTTCCAGCTCGAGCTAGGGTTTTGCTTTTATTGTAATTTTTTTGTTCATATTTACAGTGTTGTTGGTCATGTTATGAAATTGACATGTATTGCTCGGTACAGATTAGTCACGGTTGAAATTTCGATCGTTATTGCTTGGTACAGTCCTGTATCGCTCGACGGGGCCAAAAACCTGATACCGCTAGGTAGTGGGCGGTCCGTGTACCAATTTGCTAGCGGACCGGTACGTACCGCCCATACCGAGTGGTATGGTATGAAATTAAAAACACTGCTCCTAGTTTTACTCTTGATTTATTCAAGATAAGTAAAAACACATTAATGCAAGCATAAGCACTAGGATAGCTTTTGGTAATTTGGTATGTACTATCAGATCCATCATGATGTGGGACGATCTTCAAATGCTAGTGCTCAAGTGAATTGAGGATAGAAAGGGATGAAGAAATTAAAAAAAAAACTTGGTTAAAGGATGTTTAATTCTTTTCTTGACTGCTCCCATCTCATCATCTGAATAAATTAAGCATCCTTTTACCAAGTATTCTTTTATTTTACATGAGTGATCTTAGGTCTCCGACGATCCTAGTTTGATTGTCGAAGAAGAAGAAAATAATGGAAACTTTCTTGTGAATTGCAAGAGTGATCTTTTACGTAGGGGTAGTGTCATGAGGTTATAAAAACATGTCTGTCAATTACGAAGGAACGAGATGCAGATGATGACATTGGATGATGAGAAACATTAGACAGGAGCATGCTTTGGTGGAGAAAGGGTCCTAGACAATGAAGAGTAGATTCCAAGTACCAACACAAGGCAGGGTGGTTGCCAAGGGGATTCTTATAGTCTATGTTGGAGTGCCTATAAAGATAGCTAAAAGTGGGGGACTTCGGATCAATGCAACCGTGGTTGACTAGGGAACTAAGTAGGAAAACATACATTTTTCTACTTAGAGGGTAGGTAGAATTGATAAAGGAGGTACAACCCCACGAGGACGATAAACCTATTAGAGGCTGGCTTAAGTCATGACAAACTTATACTCTTTTAGGGCAAAACTTCTTGTACTTCGAAAGTGTGAAAGTGTGCAAAGCTCCGTTGCATGATAACTTAGAGAAATGGGATACTCGATTTTGCTTAAACATATATTTTAGAAGTGCAAAGCAGAGAGGAGGCAAAGCTAGCTAGCTTGGTACAAGGAGTGTATCTCGAGGGGCTGAACGTAGTTAGGTAACATTGTTCTCCTCAATCCTTGAGACTTGAGAGTATAAGCAAAATCGAGGATCCCATTTTTCTTAGTTACCATGTAGAGGAGCTTTGCACACTTTCACAATTTTAAAGTCCCTTTGAATTATCCCAAGAAGATCAAAGTGACAAAAGCGGAGTTATGTGAATCTCCTTAGAGGAGATGGTTAAGCAAAACTTTACAAAGGAGAATACCTTAAAAGTTCTACAAAGTGTTGCTCGTTAAGCTCTCGCAAACATATATCCATCAAGTTCAATCGTCACGAAAGATGTAAAAGAGGCAAAAGAGAAGGCTTTCCTTTATCAAGGGGTCCACAATTATCAACACTGATCAACACATCTAGATCGACCCCACATGAGAGTCATTGTAGAGGTGCATCAGTGTTGGTGGATTAAAGTTGACTACTTAAACAACAATGTCGAGAGACCAATTGCATTGCAACCGAAGGAGGATTAAAGATGCAACTTTCAGTGAGGTGCAACATTCACGAAGGTTTCGGTGTTGAAGTCGAAGGAATAAGTGGGGCAGATTGCTACCAAATGCTTACATAGGCTTGTAACACACAAAGACTTGTCTGCGTAGTCGTTCGTGTTTGTATGTGCCTTAGGTAGCATGTAAGGGGCTTACAATAAGTTTGGTAGACTGATTTTGGTTGGATCTTTTGGTCATTGAAGGCTTATAAACGGACTTCGCTGATGGTTGTAAAGAGACAAAACTACCAAACAACGGAGCCTTCATCCCACACCATGCAGGTATTTTCTGGTGTAGAGAAGGTAACATTAGCCATCTCAACACCTTGGAACCACCGATGGTGCATGGCTAGGTAGGGCTTTGAGATAGCCATCTAAGCGCCTTGGAATCATTGATGGTACATGACTAGATTGGGCTTTGAGATAGTGTAGGGCAAAATCAGCTAAGTCCTTTTGCAGATCCTTAATGGATTCTATGAGGTTTTGGGGAGTTTGACTATGTGAGCAGGTGTAGGGCAAAATCAGCTAAGTCCATGATCATGTGACAAATTATTAATAAACTCTCCTAAAATAATATTATTGTAACAATTAATGAAGATATGATGACAAAAAACAAAAAGAAGTTCAAGTCAATATGAATCAAAGTTTAGTGGCAATCTGATGGAATTTGGATTGATCTTTCGTGATTTCATCTCTCCGCTTAGTGGTATCCCGATTTCCTTGACATGGTTCCACACGTGCAAGAATTGACTCTACATTGTTATAACGATTGCTAATCTGTACAAGGAAAAGACACCTAAATCAACCCTATTGGTTGTGGATAAATGAACAATAAAAGTTGCTTTTGCTCCATGACTTGAAAAGAGTCAGATGACCCACAAGCCATATAGTTATGGGCTTTTGGTCATGCCATAAGTATCTGCTTTAGGTGTATGCTGGGCTAAGAAAAAACAATTATTTGTTTGTTGTAACTTAATTTTAGGAAACTGTCTAGTTGCTTATGCAATTGTGTAAAATTCATGTGGATTGAGACCAAGGACAGTAGAAATAGCACTCTACTGTAGAAATGTAAAGAGAGGCTTAATTGTAAGGTTCCTAACTAGAATTTAGTTCTGTGAACATATTATTGGTATTTCTTCTATAAGATGGAAGTCAACTTTTGTTTACTTTTGTAACATTTCTTAATTTACAACATGAGAATAATTATCTGCAGTTGTTTTTGGTTTTTTGCTACTTTTCTGTCTGTAATGGATATAATGTTTTCTTCAAAATTTGCACAAATGTCAAAATACTGCTGAAAAGATAAGCATTAATTGCTTGAATATTTTTTGTGGTTGTTCTATCTCTTTGCTTCAGTTAACTTCCGATTAGATAAACTTGAAATGGTATTTGTAGGAAAGATATAATTAATCTGGTTTCATTGGACTACCTTGATTTTATCTCCAGTTAATGCACCTTTAGATATTCTTTTCTTGTTTGTTTTTTTGTGTCTCACTGCTTCCATTGAACGGCAATGCACAGGCACTGAAATTCTATTTTGTACCAGCAAGGATAAAGTTATTTGTTTCTGTTTGTTGCTTCATGTCTTGTATGACAGTCAGTGAAATCTATTGTCAGAGCCTTTTCTCACTTTAAGTTGTGTTGTTCATCAGCTGAGGGCATTGCTCTGTGAAATAGTTAGCTTCCTAATTTGTGTTATATGAAACTGCAACTGCTGTAGTTCTGGACTTTTGTTTGTTGTTACCTGATTTAGTTTTTCTTGGATTGATAATCTTTTGTCAATAATGCAGCCTGTAGTTCTCATAAACAATGGCTGCATGCCGTTCGCATATTGTATAAGCTAATGTATCATTTTGTTGAAACTAATTACTTAATTGTTATGCACATGATCAATTAAGTGTCTATGTGGTGGGCATGGTTCTGATGTCTATCTGGTGAATTTAATGTCATTTTTGTGGATCCATTTAGGTGTCCAAGTAATACCAATTTGAAGAACCTGTGCAAGTTGGCTATGTATTGATTAATCATTTTGATTGTAACTGCAGATGATTCTTTTCATACTATCAACAGTGAATTAAGAGATCTTCCATCTGTTGAATTGTCCAGTCTTCCTTTTATTTTGAAGGTATACTTATGGAAGAGAATACTGTCTCCAGTTTTGTCCACTCAGCCTCTGTACTTTTCTCCTCTTTCTTTTTGTAATATGTACCATGGCAGGTGGTATTTGTCATGCATTTTCTTATTTCTTGTCCTTTCATAGGTGACCTTTATTGTTGGTCTTTATATTTGGTGATTGGTTTTTTGGTCATTCAGTTAGTTTTGCTTTGTAGTGGATCTCATTATTCCTTTGAAAAAATGAATGTATTGGGCCAACCATTTAGGTTCAGCTGTTGGATTCTTTATCACCTTTCTTAAAATTTTAAGTTCATTTTTTCCTATAACAAACTCTTTATAAGCAGATAGTAAAAGAGGGCAATCTTTGTGCTGTATAATTTATCAAATCCATAGGCAAAAGTGGCTATGAGATCTCATAACTTTTGTTAGGACAAAAGCCCTAGACACCATGATTTTATTACTAACTAGTATTTGCATGTATCCTGAGTTATGAAATGCTATTTGTACTTAAACTTTTTTGTCTAAGTCATCCATCGACGTCCTTTGTATATGTTTATACCATCTTTAGACATTTAGAGGTTTCCTTTGTTTGCCCATTATACTTTTCCTTTCTTGACCTTTATGTTAGATGTCTTTCTTCTGCCTTTAGTACCTGGAAGCCTTGTATTAAGCATGGTTTGCTGTGCCGACCTATAATGGGTCGTATGAAGGGATCGACGTGCGGACTGCTCTGTACTGGACGGTCCATAACAGGGGACCCCGTATCGCTCGATACGGGATTTGTACCGGTCGTAACGGTCGAAATTCGATCGTTATTGACTTGTTTTGGTCGGATTTCAATTGTTACTGATCAGGATTTGTTGAATTCAAATGATTCATTTGGTCGTTTGAACTAGATCTAAGGCTTTTTAAACCTTTTTTATCTCTCATTCTCTCCTCTTTCACTCTCTCTAACTCATCTACTCAGTCACTTTCACACATATATTTCTCTCATTCTTTCATTTGTACTCTCTTGAACTCCACAAAGTTGCGATTTGTGGATTGGATCAAGCTTGAGAGGCTAATTAGAGAGGATTAACGCCTAAGTTAGAGGAAGAATATCTAATTAAAGGTACATAGATAAATTTTTTCAATCGTATTCAGCAACTTGCTCGGTCTGGAGATATGGCAGCAATGTGGACAATAGTGCCTTGACCGACGATGGCGGTGATGTCGAGGAGTCAATGATCTCGTCTATATAGTTTGAGGTTGGTGCATGGACCGAGGAGTAGTATTTTATGCATGCCACCGAAGATTCAGATTATGGAGCTCGATATGATATTTGGTCATTCTTCTTCGAGCATCAGGACGACGATCGATCTTATGATATGGAGCATCAGATCAATGCCGAAAGTAGTTTTGACATTTTCCAAGCTCCGCACCAATACATGCCATAATCGTACTTATCTCAGGAGTCACTTTAGACACGTGTGGTTCACAACAATCAAACTACAATCATCGCCATATTGATGCACCAATGACATATGGTGTATCAGTATACTATGTCATGAGATCAATTTCGGGATTGGGTCTGACAAACATATCATATTGATATATAGATATATAAGATCGAGGATCTTGATCCACCACCCATGGAGTCCCGTCGTTTATTTTGGTGGTAAAACTAGGTACATCCATCGATCGGTTACTTGATTTATTTGAATATTAAAGTTTTAGTTATTTAACAAATAATCTAACAATTAAAATCATTTCTTTGTAGATGGTTCAATATCAACGGAAGAATGGTTCGGATGTACTACTAAGTTACTTCTCAAAGCTTGAAAAAGATATGTGCCATTATTATTTCCTAATTTAGATTATTTGTGCTGAAAGTATACTAAATTTATATTTATTTCCAACTTAAAAACCTTAATTTTATTTTTTTTATTTTAAAAAAATTTTGGAGCTATTTTCCGTCATTTTTTCGTATCGTCGGTACGCCTTGCTGTACTGCCACATGGTATGTTGGTATGGAGCGGTATGTATTGTACCATCAGTTGGTTGGTACACTAATACAGGCTGGTGAGGTGAACCTTGGTATTAAGTCAATACAAATCTTCTCAATTTTACAATTCTAATGAGTTTTTGATATCCTCCTTTTATTTCAATTACTCTCTAAACTTCATCACACCATCATCAGGTCTCCTAATGCAACCCCCTAACCTTCAGATATGCTAAAATCTTTTCACGTGCTATAATCTTACTAGTAATCGAAGCTCAAGTGGTATTAGTATAATTTTCTCTCAAGTCACAAACATATTCCTTTTCCATCATATTGTAAAAAACTTTATATTATTACCTTTAAAATTTCGCCATCTAATTTTAGGCAACCTATTTACTTGTCTTATTATGGAAAACATAAATCCAATCAAGGATTTAAATACTGGTTCGATTTTGGTCTCAGTAACTTAGCAAATCGGTATCACCAATAGACTCGGTGGTACAAATCAGTTACTGTCTGTTAAAATAATATAAAGAGCAAAACTAATGGTATATATACTGGTATCTGCTAGCTCTATGTTCCAATACTGATACGAGAATACTGATACTTGGTTAGACTGCATCAATTGATCTGTAGACTGGGTGGTACAAGTCAGTATACTGTCTAATAAAATAATATAAATATTAAAGTAAATGGTGTATTTACTGGTATTTGTGAGCTATATGTTTCAATATTGATACTTTGTTGGACTGCACTAACTGGTCTGTTCAGTATTCAAAACCTTGAATACAATATCATCAATATATGTTACTATTCATGCTTTGTTACATTATAACTTTACCATTGTTATATGGAAATTTATTTATTCTTACAAGGAAAATGCCTATTTGATCATGCTCAAGATCGTCTCTTTGAAGGAATCATCAAATTTCTCTTATTTGCTTTGGTAGATGAGCTAGATTTATCAAAACACTGTATGCAGATGAAACTTCTTAAGCTAGGCATTCCGATACTTCTGGGGCCTTCTTTTTCTTCTGAATTTTATTTCTTCTTCTATTTTTCTTTCTGTTTGTTGAACCAGCCATTTGGGACTATTATATGCTAATATCCATGAATGTATCTTTTAATATGAAATGAATGAATATCTGAAAAAATTACAAGTAAGAGATAGTTTATCACAATCTGCAAATGATGAAATAGAAACAAGGGAGAGACTGTTTTGGTGGCATCAATTAATTCATATAGCAAAGTGTGGGGATGAACTGAGAAAGGTGCGTTCTTGAGCAGAGAATGTGAGGAAAAAGAATCAAGGGTATGGATTTTGTCAGATGGGAATTCAGATATTTCTGTGCTTAACCAACTCTTTGTTACTTTTTTATCCTTTCTTTATTCAAGAATTACAAATGCTGCCTTATCCTTTTTTTTCCTCATTGATGATAAACAGAACTTGTTTTGCAGGTAGCAACATGTTAGGTTAAATTAAATTGACCCAACTTTAACATTCTCTAAATTTTTTATTCGACTGTATACATACATTTACATATGGTTTTCATGTACAACAGGAAACATCTATCTTCAATTTCATTCAAATAAACTAAATCCTGATACTTAATTTCTCAAAAGATTAAAAGTAACTACCTAAGATATCCTTATTTTTTCTTTAGATTAAAGTTTATGCTCTCTTGAGGAAATTATTTTCTGATTTATGGACTAATAATGGTTCAAATCAATAATGATCTAAATCATCTAGTTGGTTGTTCTAAAATCTGTGATGTTGATTTATCTCTTTCTTTAAAAGACAGTCAGACAGTGTACAGGTAGTGCTTTTTGATATCTGTAAATTTTCATGGTTAGAATATTAATTTAATTTTATCTCATTTTCCTGTTATTCTGCCATTGTCTAGGTTTATGGGCCTGCTTATGGCTATATCTTGATTATTATCTGCAGATTGTCGTGGAAAGTGGCATCACAGATCAGTTGCGCATTGCAGAACTGATATTACAAGATGTAAACTCCTTGCAAACTTTTGTCCTTACATCGATGCTCTGAAGTCAATAAATGTTGCAATAGTTAGTTGGATATTTTAAGTAGTTATCAGTTATTTCTGTTTTTCTTTTTGTATACATAAACCCTAAACAGTCTTATTCCTTTTACGAGGAATTTGTTACTGTCTAAATTTGAGATGGGGATGTGGCATTTAGCAAGGATGAAGAGAAGTTGGGAGAGCATGTAGTCAATGATTCATGCATGCTAAAAAAGATACTTCTTGTTTGAGCACTTGAAGAATGTGTATCTACTACCAAGTGTTTCTTGTAGGATTTCCATCAAAAAGTGAAGAAGGCCTCTTTCCTCTCTCTCTCTCTCTCTCCTTTTTCTTCTTCTTTGCTTTCCCTCTCCTCACTTTCTTAAATTCCCAATGAGCAGCAGAAGAGTTTTCCTCTTCACTCATTCCTCTTCCATTTATATCTATTTCCTTCAACAATTATATGATTTTAGTTATATATTGTGATGGCCAATGTTTTATTCCATTCCATTGATCCAATGTTACATCATTGTCATATTTTTTTCTGTTTTGTTTGCAAAGCATTTAGGTGTGTATTGACATTTTGTTTCATCATAAAATATATGATGATGCACTTCCACATATATGCAACTTTTTTATAAGCACGGATATTTGTTTTTGTCGCATCCACCAGGCTAGAGAATGGCTGGTTTGGGATGCGACATGAGCATCAAATGGGGCAATTAAAGAATTAGGAATGAAAATCTTACTTGGTGCCACAAGCAATCTTCTCTTGCCACTCTATTGATCACTATTCAGCAAGTCCAGAAGTTAAATGAGACTATGAGAGGATTTAGAATTGTGGAAAGTAGGCGTAGAGGTGCTATCAAAGATCACCGTTTACTCTGTTTTTTTTTTATATACTTGAAACCAGTTCTCTTTCTCTTTGTCCCTTTTACAGATTTGGTTACTCCTTTTGTGATAGAAAGTATTATTATGGCAAGTTTATTTAGAGAGCAGAAGCATTATCTTGATTTGGGGGTTATAGGTGCCATTATTCGATTGAACTATGCTTGCAGCCTATTAGGCAGCATACTGAAAGAAGTTAAAGAACCTTTGTGTCTCTTGTTCTACACTCTACAGCCAGGCAAAAGAGTTACTTTTGGCTTGGTATTGCAGAGGTTAAACCTTTGTGCCATGATAATGTTGCCTAGGGTACTGTTCTACTCAAGGTTTGAAATATCATACTATATCAAAGTTTCGATATTCTCTCGGTACGGTATGGTACTGTATACCGAGCGGTATATCGCTCGGTATATCATTCAGAATATATATATATATATATATATATATAAGAAAAAAAATTTCGGTGATGTCGCTTTGGTGACATCGTAGAAAAATGAGGCGATGTCGCCTTTATATATATATATATATGTATTTATATATAAAAGTTCAAAAAAAAAGCGATGTCGCTCTCTTCTCCCCAAGCGGGGCGACGTCGCAGAAAAACGAGTCGACGTTGCTTATATATATATATATAATCTTTTATTTATATATCTATTTATTTATATATTTATATATATTTATATTTATATATATAACTTTTTAGAAAGGCGACATCACCTTTATATATATATATATATTATTTATTTATTTATAAAAAAATATCACCCGGTAGCGAGTGGTTCGCTTACTAGTTTACTGTCGGATCGGTACATACCGCTCATATCGGGCGGTATCATTCGAAACTGTATATCTTGGTTCTACTGGTATAATGGAACATACGATTATGGATAGGGCAAAAGAAAAGAACCATAAAATTGAAAAGCCAGTAATGCGAATGTGACTTCTGCCAGAATGTGCTAGTTTGCTATGAAGAAAGAGGAATATGGGGAGAGATGGTAGGTTCTGTACAATTTATGGCATTTTTTTTGTTTGGGGCTTTGTTAATTATGCTTCAGTAGTTAAGTCAATGAAGTTACCTTTTGAGAGTGACCTTTCAAAAGAGTATTGTATGTTTTATCATGGAAATGATCAAGACAAACTTGGTTTAATTTCTATCAACCAATTGATCATTGGGACCTATGCAGTTAAAAAATCACTGGTTGTTTGGATCAATGCTAAAAATGGTTTCTAGTTGACTGGCAATTGATGGTAGGTTAATAGTTAACTGATGGTGGTCCTCAGTGTTTATTAACCAGTATTGACAGTGTTTGTGGCTGTTTGGCCATCCAATCAGTGACTAGCATTGATATAGTGTCTCAACCATTCTCATTGATGGTTGATAATATTGTTTGTAAGTAGGTAGGTTATTGATAACTGGTTCATCGGCAGGTCAAATGTTAGCTAATGATGATCATTGTTGGATTGTAGGTCTGCCATTTGAGTTGTTTGCTCAGGGTTAAGGAGTCTTAAACTGGTGGTTACAAGTTTAACCTGCCAAACAATGTATCATTAAGAACAAGGACGTTCCATAAAAAAATATTTAATCTGAATTACCTGGGATAAAATGACTCGCCAAGGGGGTAGGTTAAAATAATCCTCTCCTTTTCTTTTGATAATGAAGATTACACTAGTTAACTAATTGGATTAGTAGGTAAGAACAAAATTAAGCTGGATTAGGATAATCAACCTGTGTATTCTTCTAAAACTCAAACTTTAATCTGCCATTGGTGGTAATTAGTGGGTTGAGATTTGGTAATAAACAATAAATAGTCAGCCAGCCATTGATTGCCTGTTGCTGACTGTAGTGTTAAGCAGTTGTTGACTGGCCATCAACTACTCAGTGTTGCTGGCTATGCAGTACAATGACTGTAGCCAAATCTCATGGTAAGTTGTTGATAAATAGTGATAACTTGACTTTTAGTTTATCGTTCGAAGATGCCTTAGCAATAACCACTAAAATGTGAATTTGATCACTGAGTAGTTAGTATGAAAAATGACTTTTTAGATGACTTGGTGTGGACCAAACAATTTGAAGTTGGCAATTTTAACAAAATGCCACTTCCTGCTTTTGTCCAACTAGACATTTTCGGACTAGACTTGGATTAAGGATAGAAGCTTTGTATTGGGAGGTGATTTAGTGTTGTGTTTTACTCAACTGATTTTAGTACAGCGATTCTATCATATTTTGATTATTTTTATAGCTTGATGGATTGGCTGTGAGCAAGGTATTCAATAACCAAAGTGAAATATAGTAGTATACTGTCATATGTGGCAAAGGAAACTAAATATGAATAATGCTAAATCTTACAAACTTATCCATATATGGGTTATATTTTTTTACTACATATTTTTTTTCCATTCTATGCTGCAGCAGGAGTTTTTCCCAAAGCTAATAGACCTTTTCAGAATGTGTGAGAAGGTAAAAAATATGGATGGTCTTTACATGATTTTCAGATTGGTGAAAGCAATATGTGAGTATCTCTGCTTCTTATGATATTTCCTTTTCTTGTGTTCGTGATCTATTTCATTAGTAACATTAATAAGTTGATTGTTCCATCATCTGCAGTTTGTCTGAACAGCCCTCAGGTCTTTGATAGAATTTTTGGAGAGGAATATGTCTTGGACATCATTGGATCCCTTGAATGTAGGTTCAATAAATGTGATATAGTTTTCTTATTTCTTATTTGAATAGTATGGATGATCTGAATAGTTATGTAACTTTGATGCTTGATGTGATGTTCCATCCTTGTTAATTAACTCTAGATCATCTGGATATTTGTTGCTATTTCATGTGAACATATGTATACCTGATAGGTTCTTTATGTCTGTCCTGCATTTTGAATTGTTTATGTTTCATCACTGTTTCATGTACAAACAAATTTTATCATTGGAATGGCTTTAGAAGTATATTTATTTTCTAGATTTAGCTGCAACCTCCTATATTTTCTCTTGCATGTCAGCTACTTGTTTCTTTCTTACTGATTTTCTTTTCCTTGACATGTTAAGGGAAGTAACTATTAGGTTAAATTAGAAAATTATTTCTTAGTGTACTGTCGAAGCAAATTTGATCTCATTGAGATGTTCAATTCAAGTAAAAAATTTTGGTTGAAGTTGATTAACAGCTCATGCACTGTATTTGCTTCTAGGACTTGATGACATATTAATATTGTCTGATTGTACACATCTCACAAGTGCAAGGAAGTTTTGATATTTAATTCTTGTCATACTTGTGCAAGTAATTAAGTCAAAAGATGGCTAATGCTGACTTCCTGTGAAATGTAATATCATGCCTCTAATAAAAGACTTTAATACTGCAGTGCAGTCTGCGCTTCCATGGTTCAAAATGATGCATGGGCATGGAACATTGGCTACCTTAAGTCTGCATTTCCAACTTAAGCTTTTAGCTATCTTGTCTTGATTTTTATCCTTAAAACCATTGAATATGATATTGATAGGTAGGATACTTAGAAGTTAGAACAGTAGTTTCATAAGTGAATGAAATATATTTTCCAGAAACTTTATAGGTGATGACTTTGACTGACCAAATATATGCTTTTCAGAATTTGTATTGATACCTATATAAGTAAACCAATGGTCTCAAAGTTGAGAAGGTTTGGCCCAATGTGTCCAAGGATCCTTGCAGTAATAGCCTATGCTATTCTTTCTGTTTTCACCATAGTTTCGAATAAGATTTTATGTTTTCTTGTTTGAAGGTTTTGAATAGGTATGTTTAGAATGGTTTGCAATACCATACCATACCGCCCGGTACGGGTGGTACATACCAGTCTGATAGAGAACCAGTATGGGCAGTATCTCAGTATACCTTAATGTACTGTATGTTGGTATGTTCAGTATAACTCAGTACATACCGTGTCGATAGCTGATCGGTATGCTGGTACGATATGGTATTCAGAACCTTACTTTGGATGGATACTCTTGTTTAGGTTCGTGAATTAGTTTCAGTTGTTTTTGTTAGATTAGGGACAATACATAAGTTGGTCTCTTGTTGATCTATAATTTTTTAGTATCTGAGGGGAGTCAAGTTATGATCAGTGATTTCAATAGGCGCTCGGGCGCTCGGGCAAGGCGAGGCGAGGCCCGAGCGCCTCGCTTCATGTCCAAGCGCCTCGCTTCAACGAGGCGCCGCCTAGGCGCTCGCCCGAGCCCAGGCGCCGGGCGCTTCGGGCGAGCGCCCGGGTTAAACCAGGCAACCGAACCAGTGTTTTACGTCTGGTTCGGTCTCCGGTGCTTTAGTTGGTTCAATCGAACCAACTAAATCACCGATAGGCTCCCTCTCACGATTTCTCCGACTTCCCCAACCCTAACACTCGCGATTTTGCTGTCGAGATTTCTTCTCCGTTGTCGTTGCTCTCTGCTGCCACTGCCACTGTCGCTACTCGCCACTGCCACAATCGTTGCTCATCGTTGTTGTCGCCGCTTGCCGCTCGCAGCTCCCGCTCCCACTTCCACACCCGCTGCCGCTCGTAGCTCCCGCTCACGCTATCGCTCGCCGTTCCCGCTCCTGCTGTCGTTGCCTTAGCAGCCTCGGTCTTCTCACACTCTTCTCACTATACTGTTAACAGTATATTAACAGTTAACTGTATACTAATAATAGTATTTTTATTTATTAGATTAATAATATATTATTTTGATTTTAATACTATTAATTTTTATTTATTTAAAATTATTGTTAGGTTTCAGAATAAATGGCAAATGTACAGAGCAACTCAATAGATTTGATGTAAAATTTTATTATTTTAATTTTTGAGACTTTTTATTAATATGACATTGTGATTTTGTATTCGATTTTCTTAATTTAATAGCATATTTTTTATTTAAATAATTATATTAATTATATTATATATTTTTATATTTTAGCGCCTTGTTTTGCTCGGGTGAGCGCCTGGGCGAGCGCCTAGTGCCTCAGGTGTTTTTGGACCTTGGCGCCTTTTGGCGCCTAGCGCTTTTTAAATCACTGGTTATGATAGATCCATCTTCTCGGAGTTGGCATCGCCAAGGCTTTATCCTTTTCCAGCAATTAAGGTAGTGTTATTGATGGTCATGGTTGCCCAGAGTCTATTGTTGTATGGTGCTCTCCTTGATTGTTGGTTGTATTAAGATCATCGGTGGTTGTGATACTAACTAGTAAGATCATCATTGTTACCAATGATAACACAGCACAGCCTAAGAAGCATGCTATAGTGGATAGACTAGCTTCTCGAATGGTTATTGGCGAGATCCATAAGATCTAAGCTAGACCCAGATGGAACTTGCCTAGATCAGCAGAATCCAAGGTTAGATCCAACTAGGCTAGATTTAGACCTGAATGGTTCGTAAAATCTAAGCTAGACACAAATGGATCTTCCCTATATCTGTGGAATCCAAGGTTAGATCCATATGGATCTAATCTATTTCAGCTGTGATGAAATTTAGATCCACGAGGATCCAACTTAGAACCGTGTAGATGTAGGTTAGATCTGCAAGGTTAAGGCTTGATCATTATTAATCAAGCCCCAAATATAGTGCAAACTAAAGATGCATGGAAGAAGTGACACTAATTGTGACCTGATTGAATCTTAATTAAAGTAATTAAACTAACAAAGTAGTTTCGAATTTAAAATATTAATCGTGACCTAATTGAACCTAATTAAATAACCAAGTAGTTTGGTTTTACCTAATTTGAAGAATCCAGTCAAATCTTCAATTTCAACTGTCTCGAGAGATTGGACCTACCCTTCTGATTGGGATTTGTGAGAATTTAGGTGAGTTTTGGGGGAAGGGAGTAGGAACAAGAGGGGAAAAGAAACTGGAATGAGGACCGTTCAACCCTCTTGATTGACTCAAAAAGAGACCCTGACGAGTCCCTATGAGTCATCTCACCCTGCATGGGCTTATTGTCCGGTCTAGGCCTGGTAACGGGCCTGAACCAGGTGGTAAGCCCAGTTCACAGGACTTACTGGGTGGTATATACTAGTTCACCCAGTTTGTTAACCTATGGTTAAGATTCTATGGCGAGTGAAACTCAACAACATAAGTATGACCATTCATGCTGTATATACACAAACAAACCTCATTTCTTAAACTGATGAGAAAAATGACATGAAGAAAGGTTTTCATATTTCGATATGGATCCAATCAGTTTGGTGTACAAATATCCATGGGCATCTCAAACAAGCATTGACAGCCACATTGGTAGAGGTTCACTTTGGTTTTTTCCTATTAATTAGGGTTGATCCCTTGGGTTGAGCACTAGTGACTGGTATTAGAGCTACCATATATGCTACCAAGGATAAGATTTTTGCATGGGTACCAGTAATAATATTTAAAGCATTGTTACCAGCATACTGTACAATCCTACTGTTATTGCTAGCAATCAGAAAGAAATTTTTGTTTGTTCAACCTTGGGTTGACAGATCACAAACTGTTATGATACAGATAGTTTTTTTCTAGCAAGAATTACCCATCCTACATGGGGATTTTACACTTAGGGTGTCTATAGTTCCATGTAATTGGTCTTGTAAGTGATGAATTGTGGGAAGTAGGAAGTCGTGCGGTTCCTTGTGTTTGGTTCATATGAGGATGAGAGGTACTGCATATTTAAATTGACTAAAGATGCCTTGTTTAAATGGGAATTGTAGTTGAACTTCCTGCGTGGCTTTGGTGAGTTTTTGGTATCATGTAATGCTTATATTACGTGTAAACATATTCTAGACCAAGGTCTTCAATTTCGAATAGTACGTACCAGTCCGCTAGTAGACTGATACACGGATCGCCTGTTATCGGGTGGTATATATATATATATATATATATATATATATATATATATATATATATATATATATATATATATATAGGCGACGTTGCCTCATTTTTCTGCGACATCGCCTTGGTGACGTCAGTGATTTCAATAGGCGCTCGGGCGAGGCGAGGCCCGAGCGTCTCACTTCATGTCCAAGCGCCTCGCTTCAACGAGGCACCGCCTAGGCGTTTGCCCGAGCCCAGGCGTCGGGTGCTTCGGGCGAGCGCCCAGGTTAAACCAGGCGATCGAACCAATGTTTTACGTCTGGTTTGATCTTCGGTGCTTTAGTTGGTTCAATCGAACCAACTAAATCACCGATAGGCTCCCTCTCGCGTTTTCCCCGACTTCCTCAACCCTAACACTCGCGATTTTGCCGTCGAGATTTCTTCTCCGCTTTCGCTGCTCTCTACTGCCGCTACCACTGTCGCTAGTCGCCGCTGCCACAATCGTTGCTCGCCGACTTCTCACTGCTGCCACAATCGTCGCTCGTCACTGCTGTCGTCGCTCGCCGCTCCCACTCCCGCTATCGCTCGCGGCTCCCGCTGTAGCTGCCGCTCGCCGCTCCCGCTCCAGCTACCGCTGTCGTTGCCTCAGTAGCCTTGGTCTTCTCACACTCTTCTCACTATACTGTTAACAATATATTAACAGTATACTGCTTACTGTATACTAATAATAGTATTTTTATTTATTAGATTAATAATATATTATTTTGATTTTAATGCTATTAATTTTTATTTATTTAAAATTATTGTTAAGTTTTAGAATAAATGGCAAGCGTATATAGCAACTCAATAGATTTGATGTAAAATTTTATTGTTTTGATTTTTGAGACTTTTTATTAATATGATATTGTGATTTTGTACCCAATTTTCTTAATTTAATAGTATATTTTTTTTATTTAAATAATTTATGTTAATTATATTATATATTTTTATATTTTAGCGTCTCGCTTCGCTCGGGCGAGCGCCTGGCGCCTTGGGCATTTTTGGACTTTAACGCCTTTTGGCGCCTAGCGCTTTTTAAATCACTGGGTGACATCGTCTTGCCTGGGGAGAAGAGAGGCGACGTCACAGATTTTTTTTCTTATATATATATATATGTAGATTTTTTTCTTTTATATATATATATATACACATATATATATATATATACACATATATATATATATATATATACACACATATATATATATATATACACACATATATATATATATACACACATATATATATACGCAGCGGTATACCGAAATATATCGCTCGGTATACAGTATCATACCGTACAACGTATCTCGAAACTCCAGTATGATACGATATTTCAATCCTTGCTCTAGATTGATTTTAGAGGTGATCACCATTTTGTGATTTTTAATTTGGTTCATGACTACATTTTCTCCATGTAATATTTGCATATTGGATGGTCCTATTTTGTTTAGTCAATTCATACTCTTGAACTACTTATGTAACAGCATAAGATCATGGTTACTCAACTGTGGTAGTGTGGTTGCTGTTCCTATTCACTTTCATATTTTTATTCATTCCTGGTATCCTTGTCTCTTACAATGAGAAATTTTATTTGTTTAACAATTGGGTTTCATTACCTTGAGCTTTTTCTATGGGGTTGAGGTGTCATTAGAGAAGTTTTATTTATGAATTGAATACACCTGCTTCATCAGTTTGGTGGGCTGCAGTAGGTTAAGTAGGTTTCGGATCATGATTTTTCAACCATTTTGGAAAACTGACCCTTTATGTTAGCATACACAGACCCAACTAACTTGTTTTAGTAGACCACTTTGCAAGGTAATGTGTATTTAAGGCTAACCCTTTCTATCGTGTAATTTACTTTTTCCATTGACATGTACATATATATCCTTTATAATTACATTGAAATATTAAAATTACCAGTTTGTATGAAAAATTGTGTTCTTTGCAGATGATCCTGAGCTCCCTCAAGTGCAACGGCATCGTGCTTTTTTGAAGGAGCATGTTGTTTTCAAGGAGGTCATATAATTGAAAAATGCATCACAACTGACTTGCTCATGAATTTGGTGAATTCTAAGTTCCTTGTTTCTTTTCCAGGCCATCCCTATCAAAGACTCGTCTGTCTTGTCAAAGATTCATCAAACTTACAGAGTTGCTTATGTAAAGGTCATTATTTTCCTTGGTTATTGACTTGGATCTTTCTTACTTGGGGCCTTATAATTGTTGTAATAATTTTAGGATGTGATTTTGGCAAGGGTGTTGGATGAGGCTACAATAGCAAGTCTTAGCTCAATCATTCATGGAAATAATTCTTTTGTGAGAATCTCAATCTTTGTTCTTTGATTATTTTTAAAATAGTTGTGAGATTTATCTGGTATTCAAATTGTGGTAACGATTTCGTTTTAGGTTATTTCTTTGTTGAAAGATGATACTTCTTTTATACAAGAATTATTTGCAAGGATGAGATCAACATCCACTTCAGCTGAATCAAAAAGGGAGTTGGTATGATAATATCTTTTCTAGATCATTTGGGAACTTTCAAGTAAAGCAGAGGTTTCTCAATATGTTTTTTTAACCTTGTATTATTCACCGTGCTGATATGTAGTATTGTGAATTGAATATTTCTGTCAGTAGTTTTTTGATAAAACTAGTAAATCAATTGCTTACAATGCGTGCCTTTTAAGTAATGATCAGTGTCAAATTTTGTCCTTACTGAATAGCTTTGCCTTTTAGCTTATATTCTAAAGTATTTTCAGCTAAATCTGTTGATACTAATATTTTGCATCGTATTATATTTTTGTTGCGGATAATGATTCTTTTTCACAACTGCTTATGGAGTAAAAAAGTTATAATCTTGATGCATTCCAGTGGAAAGATGCAATCCGAAAATTTTGTTCTTATGGAATAATTTTGCTTCTTAGCTTATATTATAATATGTTTTTAGCTAAATTTGATGACACTTGCAATATTCCCATTGTATTATATTTCTGTTGAGTATGATCTTTTTTTCTCAACTACTTCAACTATTGATTTTTTTCTCTATTATATCTTTTCAATTATAAATAAAATAGCATTTTGAATGGCCTGGTCCTTGATGGGTAGAAAATGGCCTTCATGGACTCACTATGCCTTTTGCAGCTATTATTCTTAATAGTTTCCTAATGTATTATTGAGTTGTGGTGCCAACATAATGGTGACTTGTCAGACTGGTAAATATTGCTCATACCAAACTGTACCAGACTAACAGGCTGATTAGACTTGTATACAGTTTGGTACTGATTCTAATGAACTACCCAACCGCTTGATAGTGCACCACCGATTCATATGGATGTTAGTGGCAGGTCATGATATTTCGTGCTCAAATATGCAATCAGTATTTTTCTAAGAGCTGGATAACAGATAATGAGAGAAACTAAAGCTTACAGATGGAGATGCTTCTTTAGATGGATTATAAGACTGGAAATAAAAAGAAGAAAACTCAGCTTTATTTTCTATTTCTGCTTAGTTTAGGGCTTAGTTGTATTTAGTTTGACCCCAATGATCAAATTGATTGTTGGGGCTTATTTTGGCGCTTTAAATCCACCTCCCTTGCCCTTTATTCACTCACACTCAATGACTAATCGGTTGATTCAAGATCAATGAGAGCAACTTCCTTGATAGAGCACTCTTCAACAAAGTTATTCCTTGATGAATCGAAAAGATAAATTCAAAATTTATCTTCTTATAATCAAGAATTTCTATTCATTTATGACTTATATACACTTTATTCTTAGCTAAATATAATTTATATTACCAATAAATTTTTAAAAAACTCTAAAACTAAAATTTTATTTTCCCACCATTTTTTGGTCATTTTCTCGAAAACTAGTACACATCAGTGATTTAAAAGCGTTAGGCGTTAAAAGGCGCCAAGGTCCAAAAACGCCCAAGGCGTTAGGCGCTCGCCCAAGCCAAGCGAGGCGCTAAAATATAAAAATATATAATATAATTAATAAATATAATTATTTAAAATTTTAAATAAAAATATGCTATTAAATTAAGAAAATCTATTAACCATATTGAAAATTAATCATTTCAAATAAACTTAATATTAAAAGTATACTGTATACTGAGCCTGCTGACTGAGAAACGAGGAAGCAGCGGCAGCGGCGAGCAACGGTAGCGACAGCAGTAGCGGCAGCGGGAAAGGGAGCGGGAGCGACGAGCAGCGGGAGGCGCGAGCGACGACAGCGTTTGCGAGCAGCGACAGCGGCGAGCAGCAGGAGCAGGAGCGGCAGCAGGAGTAGGAGCGGCGAGCAGCGGGAGGTGCGAGCGGCGACAGAGGCAGCGTTTGCGAGCAGCGGGAGCAGGAGCGGCGAGGAGCGGGAGGTGCGAGTGGCGACAGAGGCAGCGTTTGCGAGCAGCGAAAGCGGCGAGCGGCGACAACGGCAGCGTTTACGACCAGCGACAGCGGCGAGCAGCGAGATCGGGATCGGGATTGGGAGTGGCAGCGGGTTAGGGTTGGGTAAGGGTTAGGGTTATATCGGTTTAGTTGGTTCGATTGAACCAACTAACCAACCGAACCAGACCTAAAATCCTGGTTCGGTCGCCTTGGTTTACCCAAGCGCTCGCCCGAAGCGCCCAGCGCCTGGGCTCGGGACAGCCCCCAGGTGGCGCCTGTTTGAAGTGCGCTGCCTGGGAGATTAGCGAGGCGCTCAGGCCTCGCCTCGCCTCGCCCGAGCGCCTAGGCGAGCGCCCGAGCGCCTTTTTCAATCACTGGTATGCATCAACAAACCAATGCACGTTTCATATCAACAAACGAACATGGTATGCATTGGCAAACCTAAACCCTAACTACAAAAGGTAGAATAAGAAATATTTGCATTCGTGAGTATTTAGTGTATTCAAAATTAAAGTGTTGAAACATGTATGTATATATTTAAAGAAGTCCCATAAACGCACGAGTAATATTAGGTGGCAATTTTTGAATAGTGGTGTGATGAGAGATAAAAGACCTAAGAAAACTATAATAGATACTGTAACAAATGATTTGATTGCTCTGAGTCTGACTTGCGAGATCGCTCTCAATGGAGCTAAATCATGCAAAAAGATTAATGTGTCTGAACTCAAAAGTTCAGACATCATTACTTGTTGTTTTTGTCATAATTTTCTGTTGATCATGTCTTTTTATTACATAGTGGCTGAACATATATATATATATATATATATATATATATATATATATATATATCTTCTTTTTGACTGAAATTTAGAATGAAGTACTTGGTTTGTTACAGATTCATGTTATATGAATAATGTTTGTTCCAAAATTGGTACCATGGCAAGGCTTAGACTGCTTACATTAACCCTTTTCAGATTCCATTTTGGTGATGGCCTCATGCTCAGGGCCTGCATAAACTTACCTAGTCTAAGATTCCATAATGCAAGTAGTTGGCCCTTTATTGGGATAATGGCATCCATATCATATCTTCTCTTATGTATTGTCTATTCTGAATACAAAAGACTGATGTTATAATTCCTTTTTTATAAATGTGATCTTACACCAATAAGATCATATTATGTACTTTTTTGCTTTGATGTTGATCTGACTACAGTGTTAAAATTTCATATATGTTGCTGATTATATGTTCTGACTTTTGTTAAATTGATTCTTTTGAGAGATAAATTTTCTTCATTTCTAGGTATTGTTCTTGCATGAATTTTGCAATCTGAGCAAAAGTTTGCAGCCAGTTCAACAATTGCGGCTTTTCCGGTAGGTGTTTAATTATGGCCTCATAGATGTATTTTATGTTGTAAATTGGTCTAGAATTAGGCAACGGATTGATGGATTTATTGTGGTTCTGGAGTTTGGTCAACTCTTTGTGAATTATGGAATTATTGGTAAGAATCCTCTTGCATCATTGTTTGATGTTTAATTTTGTCCTTTTATTATTGTTTAGTTGAATTGAGTCCTGTTCATTGGACTGTTGGACAAAATTGTTGCCTCTGTTTATATGGCTGGTGTTCAATCACTAACAAAATGGATATGCTTACAGCACGATTGTGCTTTCGTCTTCCTCTTCATTCTCCTATGTTTTCACCACCACCACCTTCTCATCCTTATCCTCTGCCTCTCTTGCAACCGAGGTCTTCCCCTCTTTAACACCGGTCACTCCTTTTCTTCCTCCCAGTCACATTCAATTTTCTCTAATCCTCACCTACTGCCACACAACCTATTTCCCATAGTCGCTTATATGGGAGCGAAAAAGCAAAGGAAGAAGAAAAGATAGGGATGGACCTGCACATCTTTTACATTTCCGGCTATTGTTGTGCCTCTCCAGTCAACACCAACAAAAATTGAGGAGAAGAGTAAGGTTTTAGCATCCTCTATTATAACCAAAGAAGGAAGGGAAGTGGCTGTAGTCCTATTTTGTTTCATCTCCAACATGGGCCCAACATGGCCCTAGCAAAACTTTCAGAGGTGGGGAATAAAGTACCAACTCCAGCTGTCTTCATCCTCTTGTCTCCAGTCACCCTCTCTGACTGCACAAAAAAGGGCCGAAGAAGAGGGATTGGTGGTGTTGGTGAAGAGGAGGAAGATGAAGAAATGAGAGATGTAATTGGAATTGTGTTAGATGATGTGGAAAGTTTGGGCTCGGTAGGTACAAGGCAAAATATGATATGTGGTGGGCCAGCACCAGCAAAGATTATTTTTTTAATTAGTATTTGATGTCAACAAGCAATGATGCGGTGCAACATTGTTCTCATAACCATTTTTCTCTTGTAGCTGTTTCTTTTTAATTGTTAAATGAAATTTTTTTAGCTGACGGATCAATTTTGATGTACTTTTTTGTTGAATGATAAAATAATCCTACCTAGATTATATTCTTCCTGTCTAGAAACACTTCTATGGTTAAATTGTAAAAGCTAGCTGTATCCCTAATTTTGTCCTTGTACTAAAAAGAACCAGTTGTGCCTTTTTCTAATGTTTTATTAGTTAATTAAAAAGTCTCAGTTTCTACATATATATCTTTGTTTCTGTTTAACAGTATTTATTGCTTATAGAGATCTTGCTGCTGAAGGCATATTCGACATCGTAACAGATGCATTGCAGAGTCAGGACAGAAAGCTTGTTTCTGCCGGGTAAATGGTAGACCTTTTTCTCTTGTTGTTAGAAATACAAATTGCTCCACTCTGTATATGTTGCATCGATAATGCAGGACAGACATCCTTATCCTCTTCCTCAACCTAGATCCTAGTCTTCTCAGAACATATGTCATCCAGCAAGAGGCAAATTCTCTTCTTGGGCTTCTGGTAAGCAGGCTGCTAGTTGCTTGGTCTGGTAGAACATATATCCTTGTTTTTTCTCTTGAAAGATGTCAGAATCATGGACTTATGTTAGTTGAACCTGCAGAATGCATGTCACATGGATATTCTTCTAATAAGTGGCACACCATAGATATAGGGCCATGTGCTTTTCAGGTTCTGGTTCGGGTTGCCACTGTATTGTGATGTATGCCCTGTTGCGATGATCACATGCTAAGGCACATGACAGGTTTTATGCATTGGCATCATATATAGGATGCATCAATGTAACACTTTGGCATTCTGGGCCAGAACTCATTGGCACCAATCAGCACCTCAATCCATATGTCAAGATGTAATTGTTGTGTTATCTTTAAATATTTGACTGGCCTTGACTTGTGCTTGGTGTGTGCCCAAAGATTAATATCAGGTATGAATTTGATACGCACCACACAAGTTTGAAGTCCTTATATGGTTGATTTAATATGCCACCACTCAGAATGAGAGTGATATTTTTAGCATGTTAAGGATACATGTTATGTATATTATTCAGCCAACCTCTGCTATTCTAGTAAATTCTATAATGATTCCTATCTGAGTATGTATTGGAGAGTTTTTGGATATTGGTGGATTATTAATTTTGAGGAAACAAGGTAAAGGGGTGAGTTTTAATTTTGGTGAAAAAAGGTTAAGTAGGGGAGCATAGGTCTTTGATGTCTATCCCTCCAATAACTTCTCATGTGTACACCTTAAAATGGAAATCCATCTTGATGTGTTTTGTTGTTGAAATATACAATTCATTCTGGAAACCTCGTCTGATGAGGAAATGATACCTGATGTGTTCTCAAACTGATGTACATGAAACATGCTTCACAGCAGGTTTTGGACCAAGTTGTTCATCACGCTAATCATGAACTGGACAGTACTAGCACAAAACATATAGATTGGTGCTGGTACTGTTCATTTATACTCTTTTATTATTTTGTTCAATAGGACAAGTGTTACAGGTCAAGTCTACCGTTCTTGTACCAGTAACCTATCACAACAACTGAAAAAAAATCCATTGGAATAGAAGAAAAAAAATCCATTGGAATAGAAGAAAAAAAATCCATTGGAATAGAAGAAATCAGTAAAAAGGTTCCTCGATGGTCATACAAATTGACCGATGAATTAGAAGGACTGGATCAAGAAAATGGAGAAGAACAGAAGGAAGATTATGAAATTAGTTCAAGAAAAGCGAAACGGGTGGTGATCTATACTGATAAAAATCTGGATACCGATACTGATAATATTGATCAAGCAGAAGCAGAAGCAGAAGCAGAAGCAGAAGAGGTGGCTTTGATACGTTATTCGCAACAACCAGATTTTAATCGGGGTATAATCCAAGGATCCATGCGTGCTCAAAGACGTAAAACAGTTATTTGGGAAATATTTCAAACAAATGTTCATTCCCCGCTTTTTTTGGATCGAATAGACATCTGATAGATTATCAAAACTGGTGTCTGACGAATATTTAACCTTAATATCCATTGCCGACTGTTCCATCAACAGGTAAGACGGACAACACATCTGTTGTGTAGGTCAATATGTTCCTTATCACTCATTCAAAATATGGGTAGGAATAATGAATACCACTTCTCTTTGGTTTTAGAGATTGTCATGTTATAAGCATTTACTAATCTGGTCTACATGTCCTTTGGTAACATTTATTCATCTTTCTTTTATCTAGCTGCAATTGTTTTCATCACCAAAACAGTGTACATGACTATAATAATTGTATTTATTTATAATATTACAGAGAAACTCTATTTTAGGTTTATAGGCAATAATTCAGTCAGAAACTTCTTTGTACTATGTTACCCATGAAACCAGCATTTAATTCTCTTTTTTTTTTTTGGTAGAACTTGTTTGTACTATGTATCCATTAAATCTGTACTAAGTTAAATAACAGATTCAGATATGGGTATTGCTGAAATAATACCAAGTAATTCATTTTCTATGCCACTAAAAATGATTAGTTTATATATAAACAGAAATTTATATGTCTGTATTCTTTGGTGGCTTTGTTTTTGTTTTTCTGGTACGAATCTTATGGAACTTCTTTTTCCCCTCAGGTTGAAGGTATGATAAGCAATTTCACAGAGGATATGCATTGTCAGTTCCTTGAGATCATTCGCATATTGGTGGATTCACACAATGCTTCGGGATTGCAGGTGCTCTAAGATTTAAACTTCTTTTTAATATCTCATCTATTTAGTATATTGTTTTATCTTTTTGGCTTGAAGTTTGTATGAGTTTTCATTAAAGATATATATCCATGGATAAATTCTGAAGCAGCTGATAACGTCTATCTTGTTTTTCTCTTCATTGGGGTTTCTCTTTCCTTGTTTTTGACATAATAAAGACTTAATTGTTTTAATGAATATAAAGTTCAATTTTCTTTGTGCTTATAATTAAAATAGGAAACAGCAATAGTGTATCGTCAATGGTTATATCTGCTGGGTTTAAATTTTCCTTGTGACCATCTGATAGAACCCCAGAGGAATTCTATGTAGATTGATCTTTGAGGGAGATTACTCCTTGGAACACTATAGGGGTTTCACCCTCGTAGAAGTCGGCCAAATGGCTGCTAGCTTATATAGGACTCCAAACTCTAGCCCTAGGGGCTGTTTCCTAAGTGAGTTACCCCTTTTGCCCTCAGCTCTAACCAATTGGCCCAATAAAAGGAGGCGGCAGCTAGGATTTCCAAAGGCCCAATATAAACCCTAGCTACTCTTCTTTATAGGATAGAGGCGGCTAGGTGAGGTTTATTATAATCTCATAAGGTTTTATTAGCTGCTTCTTGGTTGAGTAGGACCCAACCCTGCTAGGGTCCTATCACCGTCTGCAGCCTGTTGCTTTATTCTCACATGAAGACCTTGTCCTTTCCCTATAGACAGCACCTTCTAATATATAACATATAAGGAAATAGTACATTATGATATCTAATTCCTATTAGGTAATTCAATGTGTATAGTCCATGTAGTACATTCTATTCAGGCTGCTTGTCCCAGCACAGCTGTGTGTGCCATGGGCCACAGCCAGGTTGGACAAAACATAAGATCTAGGTTGTCAAGACCAAGGTTTAACTCATCGGTCCGAGCTGGCATGCCAGCTGGCCGGCAACATGGCACGTGTCACCCCGTACTAGTGTATTGACACATAGTACGCTGGTGCATACTGGTGTTTCGATGAGAAAGAAAAAGCGGTTGAAAAGGAAGGTCCAGTGGAGAAACAAAGGAGGAAGGAGAAAGGAAGAAAGAAGAAAAGAAGAAAGAAAAGAGGTCAAAGTGCAGTGATACCTGGGAAGCAGCGATAGCGTCGAAGGGAGGTAGCAGCATCAGTGGCGAAGTGGCGAAGAGGCAGCGCTGCGGCTTCGTACATGATAAGAGCCCTAATGCCTTTTTTTTTTAATATGCTGAAATGGACTCACATTTTGATTATTATTATTATTATTTTAATTTGGACCGCCCAAAACGGGTTGGTCCATATATCGGTCCATGCCCGGACGAGTATGTACCGCCCAAACCATACTGTTTCGGGTGGTACAGCAATCCTTGGTCAAGACACATCTAGGTGCTTAACTAACACCAACTAAAATCTCTCTGATAAACACTCTATTATCTTGGAGTGCCATAATAGTAAAAAATTGGTTATATATTGAACTGCAAAGAATCAAGGATTTAGTATAGTTTTAGCGACAAGTTTGTAAAGATTTGTTTAAATTGTTTATTGAATCTTTAAGTATGATCTTTAGCTTGGTTTCGTTGTAGATTTTGAAACTCTGTAATATGAGCTTAACTTTAAGAGTTCGTAGTTTGTTTCACATGAGGCATAAAACTAGCTATATCTTTTCTTGTGTTTTGTTTCGCTATTTATTTATTTTAATATATATAAGCAAATTATGAAGATTCTGTATGACACGCATGGTTGACCTAATGCAGACTTCAATTTTTACAAGCCTTACCTGTGTAATAATCAGATCTATCTTGGTTCTTTTGAAGGACCAGCTGCTCTGACTCTCTTAATTTTCTGATCATCAATGCTTATTTATACATGACCCTGCAATTGAGTCCCCTATGAACTATTGCTGTTCGTGAGTCTTTTGTGGTTGGAAGATGACATTTTGTAGTAAATTATTGCCAGTATTTATTAAATAATCTTATCCTCTCTTAAAAAAAATTAAATTATTGAATGCAACTTTGCTCATGGCATGTTCATATGGGATGACTGTGATTTATATGCTATTATTTTTGGCATTTGATCAAATCTACTTTTGTACTTTCTTGTTATGCATTTGGTGTCGCCGACACTATTCAAGTTTATTGATGCAGGTAAAACATAGAAAGACCATTTGTATTTGGTAGTTTTTCCTGGTCTGATTGTTGGAAATCATATGTTGAAATTAGCTTGTAAGGATTGTTCTGTCCTTTATCTTTCTAACTGTTTCTCATATAGTTTTTCATTTTGATTTTACTATTTACCTGCCTAATACTTCTGATTGTTGCAGAGAGATGCAATTATTGATATTTTCTATGAAAAACATCTCAATCGATTAATAGATGTTCTTGCATCATCTTGTCGAACAAGAAATAATTCTCCCACCATTCCGAGATTGGTTACCTCTTGTGGTGGAGTTGAATCTCATGCTGTCACTAAGCCTGAAATTTTATCGAACATCTGTGATTTGCTTTGCTATTGTGTGGTTCAACATCCCTACAAAATAAAGTGAGAATGTATTTCAAGTAATCAGATTTTATTTTTGTTTATTATGGCCAGAGAAACTAATGTTCTTTCTGTTTCTGGTTTCAGGTGCAACTTTCTTATGAACAATGCCATGGAGAAGGTCTTGTTTCTGACAAACAGAAGAGAGAGATTTTTGGTTGTGGCAGCTGTTCGTTTTATACGAACTGTCATCTCTCGCAATGTGAGTGTTTGTTTTATGTAAAGGACTTCAATTGTGAAAAAGACCATATACCCATAAATCTATTTTTCATCATTTTTGTGTGTGATGCCTGGAAAGCGTGTGCCTCAGTCAATTCAGCTGCTGCTTACTTTTAAACTCTTCACTAACTGAAATTAACTATAATCCATCTCTAGATATCAGGATAAAGATATATTTCCAAGGAATGTGCAACGAATGTTTGAAAAAGTGAAGTAATAGCTTCCTTTCCTTTTACTGGTATAACATGTTACAACAGTTTATTATTGGCTGTTCTCTGTGGTCATTTTGTCTTGATCAATTTTTTAACATGTTTTCTGTTCAGTGGCTAGGTTCAGACACAAATGGACAAATGTTATGCATGTAGATACATGATATTCTTTTTAAATTTGCTTTTACATTCTGATATTGCTACTGATAGTCTATTGTAGAAAACGTATCTAGCTAATTACCCTATCTCTCAAAAAAAAAAACTCTTTATCTCTTATCAAAAACATATTATAATAGGAAAAGGGTTGTTGCCATATTACTTAACAACGGCAGAAACCATAAAATTATTATCTAATCATGTCAAATGTAATGGTGATAAACTAGTTTTTGTTGGTACCAAATAGTAGCTTCTCTTTTGCCTGATACTGCATACATGACATTTGACTCTTGTCAAGCCCTAATTGGCAAGAGTCTCATGCATTTGAGTGTTGTTTTTGTTATGGCAATGTTGCATGTGTGTAGCATTAATGAGCTGAGATTTTTAGCCCTGGACCACTTGTCATGATTTGAATTAATTTGTAGTTTCTTTTGTTACATTTGGTTAGAAAAGTTTGTGGCAACCTTTGAGAGAAGGTAGGCAAGCACATCAAAAAGCTCTCGTTGAGAAGTTCAATAAGATGCATATCAAAATTCTCAAAGTAGTGTTTCTGCCAAATGTTGATCTCAAGTCCAGATTAAGACGTTTAAGTTTTAGGTTACTGGCAGCCACCATTAAACTGTATTAGATATTATGAGCATGGCTTTTGGCTGCTTTTATTACAGGACTAGGTTGTTACCAGGAGTGACACAAGACACTATCACTCAGGTGTATCAAAGTGTAAAGGGTGTAAAGGGTGGTGGGTTCTGAGATTGCTCTAACTGACCTATCAAATCATCCATTCACACATTGTGCAACTTAAGCAAGAATTCTTGTATTATTCATAGTAAGGGTAAAAATTCTAAGATAAAAGACTAGATTGGTAACTCAGAATAGCCAAACACTTTCAAGGAAAAAGGATTACAACTATAGATACAATCATTAGAAGAAGAATTAATGGAATTTGTTTATGAAAGATTTGAAAAATCTATAGAGATTGATATCAAGGTAAGCAATCTCGATTGTATTGATATCTGTCATTGGGCGGGCAACTATGGTACTGGTCCATACCAATGTACCAAGTGTCAGGACAGAATTATATATCAGATTTCGATAAACACAATAAAATAACTCTAGAAATAAAAAACATATTTTATTCTAATTACTTCCCATTTATGGCTGTATACAATCAAATTAGACATGTTTGGAAAAATGAGAAATAGATTATTGAAACTCTCTCATCCAGAGTGGCAATACAAATGGAGGCTTCTTCTTATAGAGAATTGAGACTTGTTTTTGCCTTGTTAGCCGATTTAACTCCAATGTTACCAGAACCTTGTCTTTTCTTGTAGACCTTTCTTGATGAATCAAGTTAGATGCTTATAAACTAAATCAGGTTTATAAAATACTAAATGAGATGTAAATCAAAGACAAATACTTGCTTGGACCCGTATCGATACATCTAGGATCAATTCGGGTTTGGTACCAAGCGTTGAGATCCTGGTAGTGCTCCTATCATCAAGATGAATTATGTGACTCAATAGTTGGTGGATCGGGATCCTCGACATGATGGGTACTCTTATGTCAATATTGCACGTCTCTAAGACCCATGCATGTAACTGCTCACATGGCATTTGATACTAGTAAACATTATGCCATTGATGCAATAATGTGGTCGCATTTGTCGTCGCATCATCGACTCTTTTGGTAGGAGGCTCTTGTAGTAAGTACGATCACAACTGGTATGTCATTGGAGTATAAGAGTGTGATGGAGCTACGATTGTCATCACTGCATTATTGTTGTGTGTCCGACTTGGAGAAAAATGACTAATTTTCATCATGCATCTATTGTTCATCATATCCACCACAATTGTAGGAAGGTTGTGAACAAGATGAACCGGTATTGGTGTCAATGGGTGATTTGACACAAATCAAATTTGACTATTACCGACCAATATTGGTCAGTAATGGCCAAATCCCGACCAGTACAACTGGTAAGCTATGTATACTAGGTAGTACACCTCCAATTTTGATCGGGACACCTATATCGGGTGTGAAACCAAGGTTTGACGTATCGAAACGTAAGCTCGGTACGGGCGGTATGTGCTAGTTCGACATAGTTCGATACGTCCGGTATAGTTCGATACGTATCATACTGATAGGTTGTTGGTACCGGTGTCTGTCGTACCGAGCCGTACCGCTCGGTACGGGCGGTACGTACCGGTCCGACAGGTTGTCGGTACGTGGACCGCCTGGTACCGGTCCGCACTGTAGCGCACTGTAGCAGTGCTACAGTGCTCGGTACACCTGGGTGTACCGCTCGGTACACCGTATCGTACCAGTACTGAGCCCAGGTCGAAATACCGGTACGGTACGGTATTGCGAACCTTGGTTGGTACACCAGTACGAACCGATAATGCGAACCATGTGTGAAACAATCAAGATTTAGTCTATGTCTTGGTGGTAAAGACTAGTGATTTTGTGTCATGCAGATTGAAGTTGTAAACATAGATATTGTTGTAGATAAGAATTTTAAGGATGATCTAAAATCTGATGATAGGATTATGGATTTATAATTTGTGTTTAGGGAAGAGATTTTGGATGTATAATTGCTTATGCCCCCTCAAATTGATCTATATGATCAAACAAAATGGAATTTTGGAAAAATGTAGATGAAATTATTCATGAAATACCTTCAATTGAAAACTTACATTGGACAAAATTTGTGACTTTGGATGTAGGGGAATAAAAAAAGTGGTAGATTTTAGATTTTACTATTTATGATATCATAATTGTTATATTTACTTTGAGAGGATAGATGATCATGAATATTTTGATTTCTTACATGAGTGACATGATCATAGTAAGAGACTCTTTATTGTTACAAAGTTAGAATTTCATGCAAGTGTTGCAAAGAGAAATCATGAGGAACATGTTCATGCAAGAACTTCAAAGTTTTATTGCTTGCGTACAATGATTTGATGGTTGGTATATTTTACCTGCTTTTTTTAGGATGAGCATCTTCTTCACCATATTGTGAAAAATAATCTTCTGAAACCGATCATTGAGGCCTTCATCAAGAATGGTGATCGATACAATATGCTGCATTCAGGAGTACTGGAACTTCTCGAGTATATCCGGAAGGTACTTTTTTTTATTGTGCTCTTCTAAGCACAGAGCCCCTTGAATTTTGCTCTTACTAGTGTATTGCATTTATGTAGGAGAATCTCAAAATTCTGGTCATTTATGTGGTTGAGTGTTTCTGGGAACAACTACTAAAATTTCAGCATCTGGGGATAATTCAGGCCCTAAAGATTAAATATGAGCAGGTATGAACTCTACGTTATGGTATTTAGTGGCTCTTCTATCCGTAATTGTTGATACACTAACAATAAAGCAGCTAAATATACTCTGAATTTGCAATTTAATTAGGGTGTTTTGATGCTTCAAAACAGTGTCTGGAGAAATCTGAGGCTAACAACACTAATACTGCAGTCGACTCTCAAAAAAGGATAGAGGAGCGGACCCTTGAAAAAGAGGAGGAAGACTACTTTAATGAAGACAGGTGTGATTAATTAACCTACTGTTGCTAGAAATAATTATAATTACTTAGTTAAGTATATTTCTTGTGTTTCTGATGTCCATTTCTTGTTCAGTGATGAAGATTCTGGTGCTCAGCATATGCATAACCAACATGCACATGCGACGTTGCCTAATGGAACCAAAGTCAACTACTCATCAAGGTACCTATTAGTCCTTTTTATTTTTTTAAGAACTTTACCCTAAAAAAACATGCATGTATCTAGTAAATGTAGCATTTTAATGACCCAATGACACATCATTATCAACAAAACTAAACACCCATAGAGTTTTTTTCCTCCCATATTTTACACCATGATCAGCAAAACTAAAAATAAAAAAATCTGAATTAAACTTTTAAAATATAATCTCAAAGTTAATATTAGATTTTTGTATGTGTTATTGTTGCAAATATCTCAATATAGAACATGGAGAACATTTAATTCAAGTACATTTGACGGTACAAGAATAAAACAATCATGTTGGATCTTACCATCAAAGGTATTATTTCATTCAGGATTTGGATTGTTTAGCACCATCTAGGTCCATTACAGAATTTGGATTATTGAAGTCTAAAATCCTGACTAAACTGGGGAATCCCAACTCATATTCTTTTAATATACCTTGACGACAAAACTTGTATTTATGAAGCACAAGGGGTCTTTCTCTGTATCTTATTTTTTGATACTGTGCTGTTGTTGAATTGTTGATTGTTTCTGACATCTGATACACTTTTCATATCATTTGATTTTGATCCATAGGAACTGATAATGCATCGTGGCAAAGCAATATGGCATTCTTTGTGTATTAATCGTCTTTAGAATGTTACTGCTTACTATAGGTTCTTTAAAGATATAATTCATCTATAGTTTTTATGTATGGATCATTGAATGTGCTTCATGCATTGTTTTATTTTTTGTTACCATATATTTTTGTAGGTCTGGATCTGTTGGACTGGTTGATTATGAGGACGACGAAGATGATGATGACTATAATCCACCTCCTAGGAAATCAGAACCTTCCATGGACAATGATGATGATGATGGTTTTCCCAAGATTAAACGCAAGTCATCAACTACTGTTAGTTTGAAAGATGAGAAGCTTTTGGTGACAAAGAAACAGAAACTGGAGGTTCGTTTAAATGATGGTGAGGATGCTTCTGTGGCTTCGACCTGTGGCAACCATGACTCACCCTGTAAAAGTGAGCCCTTGCATGACTCTCCTTCCCAGTTAGATTCAAATGGAAGACCAGATGAAAGTGACATTGAAGGTGAATCTGCAAACCCTCAAATCCATCGTTTATCTGATGCTTCAGATACTGGGCAGTCAAGTAGAGATGACTGTCCATCGGTGCCCCACAACAATCCATCGCCCAAGAGGGTGGTGAATGACAAAAACATATCTGGTTCGGAGCCATTTTCAGTACGATGAAGTGACGCTCCTACCGGGGCATAATTTGTCACATTTGATTTGAACCAAGGAACATCCGGATAGAATGTCTTCCCTCCAAGAAAAAGTGATGAATTAGAAGATCTCAACACCAGTATGGTGACACGTAGGTTCCAAACTTCAGATGAACTTTGGGATTGCATGAGCTGTGCAACTTGAGCAAGTAAACTGACATGACAAAACCATTCTGCAGCCTGTAATATGCTTGCTCATTTTCATGACATTCACAGATCTAATGCATCTTTACATGATCTGGGCAAACCAAAAAAAAGAAGGGAAAGAAGAAGAAGAACAAGAAAGAGAAGAAATTGTGGCCCTTTTTTTCCTCAGAAATTTTGTGGGAATGTTTTTAGTATCATTATTGTAAAACTGAACAGATTATAATTTTCTCTTGAAATGTCAATAGCAGAGCAGGGATAGCAGAGTTAGATGGCCATTGTAATTCATTTGTGGCCTGGATATAAAAATTACCCTCTTGGCCCGAGGTGTTGATTTTTCTCCTCATCCAAGCCACAAATTGGCTCGCGTATTGCCGTTTAGCAGGTATAAATTTGGTGGTGGTAGTAGTAAACATCACCAACAATCTCCTGCAGTGTCAGAGGCTCAAGAAGACAAGCTCTTAATAGTTGTGTGATAAAAGGTCAAAGTCACATTGAGGTACAACTACCTTGGAGTCCTATCCAATCCTGTGTCGCAATTGGTTGGGGTATTGAGATGATTGATATCTTGCATTGTTGATATCTTTGCTCGTCCTGAACAAGCATATATTGGTGGAATATCTTATGACGGCTATGCATGAAAAGATCATAATTTACACTATTTCAAGTAAAATTTAGCTAATTCTCTGCATGCATGCTACACTTTTTAACTGAACGAGCTTGACATGCTATTATCATTTTAGAATTCTCTGCATGAATGCTAACATATGTGATGACCTATGATCTATTTGCCCTATTTACTATAGGGAACTCTTTAGAGAAAAGTAATGAGGATAAACAATCTTGTCCAGGGATATATTGGTGGAATAGCTTAAGACGGCTATGCACGAAAGGTCATAATTTACACTAATTCAAACAAAATTTACCTAATTCTCTGTATGCATGCTACACTTTTTAACTGCATGAGCTTGACATGCTATCTTCATTTTGGAATTCTCTACAAATTTAGCTAATTCTGTGCATGCATACTACACCTTGTTGTGAGAAATTGCCCGCCCAATGTTAATGCAAAGTATCATGAATCAAGACTGTGTGTTTCTATTATGTTCTGTTAAATAAAAGGAGGAAAGCTTTTTGGCCATGGTAAACACTTAATATAACTTGTGCATACTATCTTGATTCACGATACTTTGTGCACAATCATCTGGTGTCGCTAGTGTTGTGTTATCTATGTGCCACTGGTTATATATTTTTCTGGATATTCAATTCTTCATGATCAATCAGTAGCCTTAAGGAAACCAATTTGCGTGAATCGGGAGATGCATGCACAAACTACCAACTGAAATCTCATAAGATCCAGTATTATATATGAATCTGAGAGTATAATTTACCAAGACTTATTCACTACTGATTCATACTTCCTCAGTTTCTCTCCAAGAAATCATAATTTGGAATGTAATTCTCTTTTTTTTATTTTGTTTCTTTTTGCAGTTTATATTTCTATCATAGTGGTACTTCTTGATGAATGATACCCATGAGATTTCTTTCGCTTGTTACATAATAAGCTTTGAAGTAAATTCACTAAAACCATGAGAGAAGTTGTAACAGAGTAAAATCAGACAACCTTTGGTAAACCAAGTACAAAGGAGCGTACCATCAATGATCACTGTCCGGAAGAGCCCTTGTTTCTTTAAACTCTTGATGGTGAAAGCATTAGGGCCACCAGCCTGCTGATAAAACCCTTACGAAGCCAAATTTGGTAGAATTATTGATCCTGCTTCCGAAAGGTTTATGTCGATCACTATTTACCTAATCCATATGTGTTATCCTGCATATCTACCATGAGGCTTGTTACTTGCAGCAGCCAAATGAACGGCAAAGTCTACCGCCTCTTTGTTGCACCTCTACCAATGTCTCCACTCATAGGCCGGCCATCCAACTATTGTAATGCAAGTATATATTTACAATGTCATTTTGTTGGACAGAATAACAGATATATAAGAAAGGCATTATACACATGTACACGAGTACAGAGATAATTTCAAAATAGCAAAACACAAAACAGAACACTTTGGAAGCAAAAGATATATACAAATATGGATCATCATCTGGTATATCCTAGTACAATTTGATAGGACCATTGTGCCAAGGTGTAAATATAATATATAAACGAGAACAAATGACTCACATGGATATGGAATATGACAAATTGTATGACTTGTATGTATACATTCTAGACCTCCATATGGCCATTCATAAAAATCTAACAAAGTCTTACTAATGTATAAAAACAATGATATTCATTTTATTCTGCATTTTTATCAGACTGCATGTAGTTCAATATTTTCTCATAACACATTAATGAAATTCATTTCTGTTCCTAGTTAAATTTTTTTGTTGCTAATGATACTTAGTCTTCTTTCTCTATTTGGCTAATTTCTTGATACTTCACCTTGGTATAATAGGATATAGGTAGGAGCATTTGCTTTATCATATTTAAGCTATCTAACTAAACCAGGCTAAGATTTAGAGGTGAAAGTATAATGTAACATGGATATCATCAGGTCCATTTCAAAACATGCTTGAAAAACTTTAATCTTGTGATCCAGTAAAACTTGTGAATGACACCCTGGACAAGGATCCAAAAACAGCAAATACCAAATATTTAATGTTAATTTACAAAATCACCATTGTATACTGACGATTGTAGCATTTAATATAAGGCTGCATTATTGCATATATTATGTGTGTGCGTATTGTGTTATGAGTTGTGTGTATAGTGTGTATTGTTTGTGTATATCGTTTGTGTGTATGTTATGAGTTATATGTGTATGTGTGTGTGTAGTGTGTTATTATGAGTTGTGTGTGTTATGTATGTTGTATATGTTGTGTGTGTAATGTGTGTAGTTATGAGTTGTGCGTGTATTGTATATATTATGTGTTTGTGTTGTGTATGTTATGTGTGTTTGTATAGTGTATATTATTTATGTGTGTGTATGTGTGTGTTTTGTGTATGATATGTGTGTGCTGTGTATGTTGAGTTGTGTGCGTGTATGTGTGTATGAATGTTATGAGTTGTGTGTATATGTGTGTGTGTGTGTTGTGTATGTATGTGTGTGTGTGTTTTGAGTTGTGTGTATATGTGTTGTGTATGTTATGTGTGTGTGTTATTATGAGTTGTGTGTATATGTGTTTGTGCGTTATGTGTAGTGCGTGTTGTGTATGTTATGTGTGTGTCTTTGAGTATTCTTTTGTTGTTTGTGTATGTTATGTGTGTGTTGTTTGTATGTTTGTTATGAGTTGTGTGTGTGTGTGTATTGTATATGTTATATTTGTGTATATTGTTATGAGTTGTGTATATATGTGTGTGTTGTGTATGTTGTGTGTGTGTTGTATGTAGTGTGTATTGTAATGAGTTTCGAGTGTATGTGTGTGTTATGTATATATTATGTGTGTTTGTGTATTGTGTGTGTATGTTGTGTTTGTTTTGTGTGTGTTGTTTATGTGTGTGTTATGAGTTATGTGTATTATGTTATGAGTTGTTTGTGTATAGTGTGTTTTTTTGTGTTGTGTGTGTGTAGTGTGTTATGAGTTGTATATGTATGTATGTGTATATATATGTATGTGTGTTGTGTATGTTATGTGTATGTGTTGCAGATATTATGTGTGTGTAGTATGTGTATGTGTGTGTTATGCATGTTGTGTGTGTATAGTGTTTGTTATTATGAGTTATTTGTATATGTGTGTGTTATGAGTTATGTGTATATATGTGTGTATGCGTGTGTGCTGTGTATATGTGTGTGTGTGTATTATGAGTTGTGTGTGTATGTGTGTGTGTGTTGTTTATGTTGTGTGTATATGTTGTGTGTATTTGTGTGTTGTGTGTAATGTGTGTTGTGTTATGTATAATGTGTATGTGTTGTGTGTGTAGTGTGTTATTTGTTATGAGTTGTTATGTATATGTTATGTGTGTTGTGTGTGTTATGATTTGTGTGTTTGTGTTTATATGTAGTGTGTTATGCGTGTATTGTGTGTGTATGTTATGTGTGTGTTATTTGTGTATATGTTGTTTGTGTGTTATGTATGTGTAGTGTGTGTATTGTGTATATTATGTATTGTATATGCATGTGTGTGTCTAGTGTGTGTTGTGTATGTTCTGTCTGTGTAGTGTGTGTTGTTACGAGTTAAGTGTGTGTAGTGTGATGTTATGAGTTGTGTGTGTGTTATGTTATGTGTGTATATATGTATTGTGTCTTAGTGTGTTGTTATGTTTATGCGTTTAGTATGTGTTTGTTATTAGTTGTGTGTGTATAGTGTGTGTTGTGTGTATTGTAATGAGTTTCAAGTGTATGTATGTGTTATGTATATTAGTTGTGTATTGTGTGTATGTTGTGTGTGTTTGTGAGTTGTGTATGTGTGTGTTGTGTATATTATGTGTGTGTTGTTATGAGTTGTGTGTGTATTGTGTGTAATGTGTGTTGTTAAGAGTAGTTATATATATGTGAGCGTGTTGTGTATATTATGTGTGTTGTGTGTGTATTGTGTTGTATATGTTATGTGTGTTGTGTGTGTATTGTGTTGTATATGTTATGTGTGTATGTGTTATTAGTTGTGCGTTTATGTTTGTGTGTAGTGTGTGTTATATGTGTATTGTGTGTATATTATGTAGTGTGTGTTATTTGTGTGTAGTGTGAGTTGTGTGTGTTTTGTATGTTATGAGTTGTGTGTGTATAGTATGTGTTGTGTTATTATTAATTTTAAGTTGTGTATGTTATGTGTGTGTTTGTTGTTTGTGTGCAGTGTGTGATATGTGTGTGTAGTGTGTGTTATGTGTGTAGTGTGTAGTTTGTGTGTGAGTGTGAGTTGTGTGTGTTTTGTATGTTATGAGTTGTGTGTGTATAGCGTGTGTTATGTATGAGTTGTGTGTGTTGTATTAGTTAGTTGTATGTTGTGTGTGTTATGTGTGTTGTTGAGTTTAGTGTGTTGTATATGTGTGTGTATGTGTGTTATTGTTTATGTTTTGTGTATGTGTTGTGTGTGTTATATGTGTATTGTGTATGTTGTGTGTGTTGTGTGTAGTATGTGTTATGAGTTATGTGTGTTGTGTATGTACTATGTGTATGTACTGTGCGTTGTGTGTGTTTTTTGTGTTGTGTGTTGTTATGAGTTGTATGTGTCTTATGAGTTGTGTGTGTTGTGTGAGTGTTATATATGTTGTGTGTGTAGTGTTTGTTGTTATGAGTTGTTTGTGTATGTTGTATGTGTTTTGAGTGTTGTGCGTATTGTGTGTTGTTATGAGTGATGAGTGTAATATGTGTGTGTAGTGTTGTTTCGTGTATGTTATATGTGTGTGTGTGTTGTGTTATGAGTTGCGTGTGTGTTATGTGTGTGTGTGTGTGTTGTATATGTTATGTGTTGTGTGTGTTATGAGTTATGTGTTTGTGTATTATGTGTGTGTTGTGTATGTTATGTGTGTATTGTTGTTTGTGTTTATGTGTAGTGTGTGTTATGTGTGTGTAGTGTATGTTGTTTATGTGTGTAATGTGTGGTATGTGTATTGTGTATATTATACGTATGTATGTGTGTCTAGTGTGTGTTGTGTATGTATAGTGTGTGTTGAGTTGTGTGTGTAGTGTGTTGTTATGAGTTGTGTGTTATATGTGCATGTGTGTTGTGTGTGTGTTATGTTGTGTGTATATGTGTATAGTGTGTGTTGTTTATGTTTGTGTGTTTAGTGTGTGTGTAATGTGTTTTATGTATGTTGTGTGTGTTTGTGAGTTGTGTATGTGTGTGTTGCGTGTGTTGTAATGAGTTGTGTGTGTATTGTGTGTAATGTGTGTTGTTAAAAGTATTGTGTTGAGCGTGTAGTGTATATTATGTGTGTTGTGTGTGTATTGTGTTGTATATGTTATGTGTGTTGTGTGTGTGTAGTGTGTTGTGTGTGTATTGTGTTGTATATGTTATGTGTGTTGTGTGTGTGTATTGTGTGTATGTGTGTTTGTGTGTTATGAGTTTGTGCGTTTGTTTGTGTGTAGTGTGTTATATGTGTATTGTGTATATTATGTAGTGTGTGTTATTTGTGTGCGTAGTGTGAGTTGTGTGTGTTTTGTATGTTATGAGTTGTGTGTGTATAGTGTGTGTTGTGTTATTAAGTATGTTGTGTATGTTATGTGTGTGTGTTTGTTGTTTGTGTGCAGTGTGTTATGTGTGTGTTGTTTGTGTGTAGTGTGTGTTATGTGTAGTTTGTGTGTGTAGTGTGTTGTGTGTATTGTTGTTTGTGTTTATGTGTAGTGTGTGTTATGTGTGTGTAGTGTATGTTGTTTGTGTGTGTAATATGTTGTATGTGTATTGTGTATATTATACGTACGTATGTGTGTCTAGTGTGTGTTGAGTTGTGTGTGTAGTGTGTTGTTATGAGTTGTGTGTTATATGTGCATGTGTTGTTTGTGTGTTATGTTGTGTGTGTATGTGTATAGTGTGTTGTTTATGTTTGTGTGTTTAGTGTGTGTGTAATGTGTATTGTGTATGTTGTGTGTGTTTGTGAGTTGTGTATGTGTGTGTTGTGTGTGTTGTTATGAGTTGTGTGTGTATTGTGTGTAATGTGTGTTGTTAAGAAGTATTGTGTTGAGCGTGTAGTGTATATTATGTGTGTTGTGTGTGTATTGTGTTGTATATGTTATGTGTGTTGTGTGTGTGTAGTGTGTAGTGTGTGTATTGTGTTGTATATGTTATGTGTGTTGTGTGTGTGTAGTGTGTTGTGTGTGTATTGTGTTGTATATGTTATGTGTGTTGTGTGTGTGTATTGTGTGTATGTGTGTTTGTGTGTTATGAGTTTGTGCGTTTGTTTGTGTGTAGTGTGTTATATGTGTATTGTGTATATTATGTATTGTGTGTTATTTGTGTGTGTAGTGTGAGTTGTGTGTGTTTTGTATGTTATGAGTTGTGTGTGTATAGTGTGTGTTGTGTTATTAAGTATGTTGTGTATGTTATGTGTGTGTGTTTGTTGTTTGTGTGCAGTGTGTGTTATGTGTGTGTTGTTTGTGTGTAGTGTGTGTTATGTGTAGTTTGTGTGTGTAGTGTGTTGTGTGTATTGTTGTTTGTGTTTATGTGTAGTGTGTGTTATGTGTGTGTAGTGTATGTTGTTTGTGTGTGTAATATGTTGTATGTGTATTGTGTATATTATCCGTACGTATGTGTGTCTAGTGTGTGTTGTGTATGTATAGTGTGTGTTGAGTTGTGTGTTATATGTGCATGTGTGTTGTTTGTGTGTTAGTTATGTTGTGTGTGTATGTGTATAGTGTGTTGTTTATGTTTGTGTGTTTAGTGTGTGTGTAATGTGTATTGTGTATGTTGTGTGTGTTTGTGAGTTGTGTATGTGTGTGTTGTGTGTGTTGTTATGAGTTGTGTGTGTATTGTGTGTAATGTGTGTTGTTAAGAAGTATTGTGTTGAGCGTGTAGTGTATATTATGTGTGTTGTGTGTGTATTGTGTTGTATATGTTATGTGTGTTGTGTGTGTGTAGTGTGTTGTGTGTGTATTGTGTTGTATATGTTATGTGTGTTGTGTGTGTGTATTGTGTGTATGTGTGTTTGTGTGTTATGAGTTTGTGCGTTTGTTTGTGTGTAGTGTGTTATATGTGTATTGTGTATATTATGTAGTGTGTGTTATTTGTGTGTGTAGTGTGAGTTGTGTGTGTTTTGTATATTATGAGTTGTGTGTGTATAGTGTGTGTTGTGTTATTAAGTATGTTGTGTATGTTATGTGTGTGTGTTTGTTGTTTGTGTGCAGTGTGTGTTATGTGTGTGTAGTGTGTTGTGTGTATTGTTGTTTGTGTTTATGTGTAGTGTGTGTTATGTGTGTGTAGTGTATGTTGTTTGTGTGTGTAATATGTTGTATGTGTATTGTGTATATTATCCGTACGTATGTGTGTCTAGTGTGTGTTGTGTATGTATAGTGTGTGTTGAGTTGTGTGTGTAGTGTGTTGTTATGAGTTGTGTTTTATATGTGCTTGTGTGTTGTTTGTGTGTTATGTTGTGTGTGTATTGTGTATAGTGTGTTGTTTATGTTTGTGTGTTTAGTGTGTGTGTAATGTGTATTGTGTATGTTATGTGTGTTTGTGAGTTGTGTATGTGTGTGTTGTGTGTGTTGTTATGAGTTATGTGTGTATTGTGTGTAATGTGTGTTGTTAAGAAGTATTGTGTTGAGCGTGTAGTGTATATTATGTGTGTTGTGTGTGTATTGTGTTGTATATGTTATGTGTGTTGTGTGTGTGTAGTGTGTTGTGTGTGTATTGTGTTGTATATGTTATGTGTGTTGTGTGTGTGTATTGTGTGTATGTGTGTGTGTGTGTTATGAGTTTGTGCGTTTGTTTGTGTGTAGTGTGTGTTATATGTGTATTGTGTATATTATGTAGTGTGTGTTATTTGTGTGTGTAGTGTGAGTTGTGTGTGTGTTGTATGTTATGAGTTGTGTGTGTATAGTGTGTGTTGTGGTATTAAGTATGTTGTGTATGTTATGTGTGTGTGTTTGTTGTTTGTGTGCAGTGTGTGTTATATTTGTGTAGTGTGTGTTATGTGTAGTTTGTGTGTGTAGTGAGTTGTGTGTGTTTTGTATGTTATGAGTTGTGTGTGTATAGCGTGTGTTATGAGTTGTATGTTGTGTATGTTATGTGTGTGTAGTGTGTGTTGTTGAGTTTTGTGTGTTGTATATGTGCTGTGTATGTGTGTGTATTGTATATTGTTTGTGTATGTGTTGTGTGTGTTATATGTGTATGTGTATTGTGTGTGTGTGTTGTGTATGTTGTGTGTGTTGTGTATGTGTGTGTGTGTTATGAGTTGTGTGTTTGTGTTTATGTGTAGTATGTATTATGTGTGTGTTGTGTATGTTATGTGTGTATTGTTATTTGTGTGTATGTTGTTTGTGTGTTATTTGTGTGTAGTGTATGTTGTTTGTGTGTGTTATGAGTTGTATGTGTAATGTGTTGTATGTGTATTGTGTATATTATACGTGTGTATGTGTGTCTAGTGTGTGTTGTGTATGTATAGTGTGTGTTGAGTTGTGTGTGTAGTGTGTTGTTGAGTTGTGTGTGTTATATGTGCAGGTTGTGTATTGTGTGTGTGTTATGTTGTGTGTGTATGTGTATTGTGTCTTAGTGTGTGTTGTTATGTTTGTGCGTTTAGTGTGTGTGTGTGTAATGTGTGTTGTGTGTGTGTAGTGTGTGTTGTGTATGTTGTGTGTGTAGAGTGTGTTGTTATGAGTTGTGTGTTGTGTGTATGTTAGTGTGTGTTTTGTGTGTTGTGTATGTTGTGTGTTGTGTATAGTGTGTGTTATTTATGAGTTGTGTATGTGTGTGTTGTGTATATATTATGTGTGTATAGTGCGATATTATGAGTTGTGTGTGGTATGTGTATCCAAATATTATTAATTTAAAAATTTATATTATAATAAATTAATATTATTATAAAAAATTATAATAAAATAAAAATAAATATAAAATTTTACTTATCCTTAAAATAAAATTAAAAATTTATCCTAAAAATAAAATATGATTTTATCCTTAAAAAATAATTTTATCGTTAAAAAATAAAAAAAAATAATTTTGTTTATCCTAAAATAAAATTATATCCGAAAAATAAAAATTTTATCCTAAAAATAAAATATAATTTTATCCTTAAAAAATAAAATTTATCGTTAAAATAATATTGTTTATACGAAAAATAAAATTATTTTTTTAAAAAAATTATATTATTGTAAATTGAAAAAATTATGCAACAAATTAAATATCTAATTTTATTTATCTTAGCATTATTAATTTTATTAATTAAAAATAGATATAATAGATAATGAGATAATTTTAAAATTTAAATTGATAATAACGGAGGACGTCAATGATGACAAATGATATAAATGATGGCAAATAATGATACCATTTAAAATAACGACCATTATGAATGAGAGATATAAATGATGGCAAATAATGATACCATTTAAAATAACGACCATTATGAATGAGATAAGTAATGACTAAAAGTGAGTACCGTTTTATCAACTTAGATATAATTATCAAATGATCTTTTGAAAGACATTAATAGACGAGAGACACAAATTAAAATCGTTACTTTACGATCCAACTCGTGATAGGAGATGGAGGAATCAAATCATTAACATGACCGAATATCAGAGCATTTGAGAAGTCATGATTTGCTAAAACATGCATCGATGACCAAACTAAGTTAGCCATTCTTCTTTAGTATTTTAAGGATTATTTTAAAAAAAATTAAACTTCTATTAAGAGATAAAACGATAATCAACATATCGATTTTCTTTTAAAAAATATGAGATACTAAAAACATAATAATAACTCTAAAATTTGTCAGATAGGATTGAAAAAGATCCAAAGAGCTATCTCCTCCTAGACACAATATCCTTTACATGAATCCATCTAATATTTCTATGAATCATCACTACATGAGAAAAAGATGTAATGACAATGAATGATATATATACATAGAGTGGAAGAGAGAGAGAGAAACAGAGAGAGATAAAACACAACGTGTTGGATACCTCGTTTGTTTACAACACATTGAGTTATCAACTTATTTAAGAGAAAGAGTAAATAAATAAAAATAAAATGATGAAAAGTTGTCTGTTAAAATCATGCACACTCAAAATTGTTCTCCCAAACCTCTTGGATTTTTGTTCCGTACAAAGAGAATTTTTGAGCAAAAAATATAATAGAAAATTTTCATTTATAAGATGGATAATGCTTTGAACGGGTATAATTTTGTCTGAAACTTCATATGACAATGGTCTTTCATGATAAACAAATATAATGTTTCAATCCCAAAATGGATGATTATCTTGAATAGTTCGAGATGGTTCAGGTTTCTATTCTAGCTTCTCATTCTAGTATATGTCATAGTATATGTGGCCACGGTCATGATTCTTATGCAGCATCACATTCCGACGTATATGTTTACACGATTTTTAAATTTTGCTTCTCTTGCCTAAATCAACTCAACATGTTATCATCTAGAATAAAATTGTGATATAGAAAAAGAATTTATAGCCACAAAAAAAAAAGTATGATAATGCTTACCTCATCACTGAACCCATGAACTCACAAAAAAAAAAGTACGATAATGCTTACCTCATCACAAAAAAAAGTGTAAGATTTTGATATCTTTATACTGGGAGAATACTTGCATGTACTGTAAGACAAATTGGCAAACTATTTAGTAAATCTCTTGAACTCTTCTAGAGTACATCAGTAAAAGCTTCAAGCATCTACTTATCTAATGGAAAAAAATAAAAAATAATCAGATTCATGGGTCATGACTATGTCTGATTAACAAACTATAAGACAAAAAAGTAACAAAGTCCATTAAAACACAAACACACGTTTCTAGAGCTTGTATAAATAAGTCGGTTCATTGCTCTGCTTTCTTTATCAACAGTCTTTAGAAGAACACACAGAACATGGACAACAATAGAAAGATAAGATTTAAGGTTCCAAGACTACAATACTGAGTTGTCTGCTTTGTAACATAACTTTGCTTAGTTGATACCGTTAGAAAATGTGCTCTCACCAAATGAACAGACAATCTCATCCTACCACCATTATTATTATCTTACACCATTAAAAAATCAAAATTTAATCATTAGATGAATGTACCATCTGCTCAGTGCTTTTTCTGGGAAATTGGATGAAACAACGGCTAGTTGTTTCATTGGATATATTGCATCCTTTGGAATGTGCATCAAAAAGTTGAAGATTAAGTAAAGATTCCTTCACTTGAATCCATAATAAAAAAAAGTTATATGAATTGAAAGATATGTATGAGCTGTTGAAAAACTGCACGAGATGCCAAGTATTGCCTATTGATACAACAATATCTTTACATGTTTGGGCACTGACGGAGTCTGCAGGAATGAGTACTCCCTGAAATGAATTTGTGGCCCAAATTCATCTTTAGAAAGGCCATAGACCATGGTATGAATCTGCAAAGGTGAATCAACTTTAATCAGATGATAAAAAATGTGATTACCCATCTTTTTTTCTTATTGTGTCAGTCAACATAGACAAAAATGTGATTACCCAACTTTGATTGATTGCGTTAGTCAACTGCTAAGTGATTAACCCTTTTTTTTTTTTTTTTTCACAAGTTTCATTGCAGCATTGCACTATTAAGATTTCTGATCATTTATAATGGGAAATGTCATTTGTCTTGAAACAAGAGGTAAAATGTTCAAACATTAATGAAATAAAAAATTGTAGACTAATGTCGATACAGATTCAAGTAATTATTTATGGGTAAGATGAGGTTTTTAGATTTACTAGTGCAATAGAATCTCCTAGTCGTTGAGTGGTCCTTAGTTTCAAAACCTCTGGCCAAGCACAAGTACCATTTGTAGATTATAATAGTCCGACTTCCAAATTACTCGTTACTTGTAATTTCATCAGTAAATCCATGTACAGTTTGAGATTTAGCTATGGTGCACTAGAAGGTCCTTATTCTCAATGTTTGGCCAAGCACAAATACTGTTTGTAGACTTTCAAATTACTTCTTTACATTTAATTAGTAAATCCATGGAGCGTGGATTTTCGGATTTAGCTATGGGCAGATTCTTGTTAAAGCTTTATTATCCAAGTTATCCTTCTGAGACGTTTTATACTTTTTTCCGAGCTACTAACCACTACTTGTGTCAAGTTCAGTTCCCACTCGAATAAACTTCCTCATGACTGCTACAGTTTAGGTCCTTGTTGAATTTTTTGTTTCAGTAGGCTTCATTACGGCCTTTTGGTGATGGATTCATTACCACAATATTTTAGTTGCAATCTTTGTAATGGATTAATTACGGTAGTTGGCTATGACGTTTTTCGAGCGAAAGGAACTTGCAAATTATAATTTTCAGAATGAAATTTTAAGACGTTTTGTGTTGTGTATGTTACGTGTATGTGTGTGTGTTTTGTATGAGTTGTATGTTTATGTTTGTGTGCAGTGTGTGTTGTAACAGAGTAAGCTCTGAAGTAAATTCACACATATACACACAACTATCATAGTGGTACTTCTTGATGAACGATACCCTTGAGATTCCTTTCGCTTGTTACAGAATAAGCTCTGAAGTAAATTCACTAAAACCCAGAGAGAAGTTGTAACAGAGTAAAATCAGACAACCTTTGGTACACCAAGTGCAAAGGAGCGTACCATCAATGGTCATTGTCCGGAAGAGCCCTTGTTTCTTTAAACTCTTGATGGTGAAAGCATTAGTGCCATCGGCCTGCTGATAAAACCCTTACGAAGCCAAATTTGGTAGAATTATTGATCCTGCTTCCGAAAGGTTTATGTCGATCACTATTTACCTAATCCATATGTGTTATCCTGCATATCTACCATGACGCTTGTTACTTGCAGCAGCCAAATGAACGTCAAAGTCTACCGCCTCTTTTGTTGCACCTCTACCAATGTCTCCACTCATAGGCCGGCCATCCAACTATTGTAATCCAAGTATATATTTACAATGTCATTTTGTTGGACAGAATAACAGATATATAAGAAAGGCATTATACACATGTACACGAGTACAGAGATAATTTCAAAATAGCAAAACACAAAACAGAACACTTTGGAAGCAAAAGATATATACAAATATGGACCACCATCTGGTATATCCTAGTACAATTTGATAGGACCATTGTGCCAAGGTGTAAATATAATATATAAACAAGAACAAATGACTCACATGGATATGGAATATGACAAATTGTATGACTTGTATGTATACATTCTAGACCTCCATATGGCCATTCATAAAAATCTAACAAAGTCTTACTAATGTATAAAAACAATGATATTCATTTTATTCTGCATTTTTATCAGACTGCATGTAGTTCAATATTTTCTCATAACACATTAATCAAATTCATTTCTGTTCCTAGTTAAATTATTTTGTTGCTAATGATACTTAGTCTTCTTTCTCTATTTGGCTAATTTCTTGATACTTCACCTTGGTATAATAGGATATAGGTAGGAGCATTTGCTTTATCATATTTAAGCTATCTAACTAAACCAGGCTAAGATTTAGAGGTGAAAGTATAATGTAACATGGATATCATCAGGTCCATTTCAAAACATGCTTGAAAAACTTTAATCTTGTGATCCAGTAAAACTTGTGAATGACACCCTGGACAAGGATCCAAAAACATTTTAACCTTAAAAAATAAATTTTATCCTTAAAAAATAAAAAAAAAATTTTGTTTATTCTATAATAAAATTATATCCGAAAAATAAAAATTTTATCCTAGTGTGTGTAGTGTGTTGTTATGAGTTGTGTGTTATATGTGCATGTGTGTTGTTTGTGTGTTATGTTGTGTGTGTATGTGTATAGTGTGTTGTTTATGTTTGTGTGTAATGTGTATTGTGTATGTTATGTTTGTTTGTGAGTTGTGTATGTGTGTGTTGTGTGTGTTGTTATGAGTTGTGTGTGTATTGTGTGTAATGTGTGTTGTTAAGAAGTATTGTGTTGAGCGTGTAGTGTATATTATGTGTGTTGTGTGTGTATTGTGTTGTATATGTTATGTGTGTTGTGTGTGTGTAGTGTGTTGTGTGTGTATTGTGTTGTATATGTTATGTGTGTTGTGTGTGTGTATGTGTGTTTGTGTGTTATGAGTTTGTGCGTTTGTTTGTGTGTAGTGTGTTATATGTGTATTGTGTATATTATGTAGTGTGTGTTATTTGTGTGTGTAGTGTGAGTTGTGTGTGTTTTGTATGTTATGAGTTGTGTGTGTATAGTGTGTGTTGTGTTATTAAGTATGTTGTGTATGTTATGTGTGTGTGTTTGTTGTTTGTGTGCAGTGTGTTATGTGTGTGTTGTTTGTGTGTAGTGTGTGTTATGTGTAGTTTGTGTGTGTAGTGTGTTGTGTTGTTTGTGTTTATGTGTAGTGTGTGTTATGTGTGTGTAGTGTATGTTGTTTGTGTGTGTAATATGTTGTATGTGTATTGTGTATATTATACGTACGTATGTGTGTCTAGTGTGTGTTGTTTATGTATAGTGTGTGTTGAGTTGTGTGTGTAGTGTGTTGTTATGAGTTGTGTGTTATATGTGCATGTGTTGTTTGTGTGTTATGTTGTGTGTGTATGTGTATAGTGTGTTGTTTATGTTTGTGTGTTTAGTGTGTGTGTAATGTTATTGTGTATGTTGTGTGTGTTTGTGAGTTGTGTATGTGTGTGTTGTGTGTGTTGTTATGAGTTGTGTGTGTATTGTGTGTAATGTGTGTTGTTAAGAAGTATTGTGTTGAGCGTGTAGTGTATATTATGTGTGTTGTGTGTGTATTGTGTTGTATATGTTGTGTGTTGTGTGTGTGTAGTGTGTAGTGTGTGTATTGTGTTGTATATGTTATGTGTGTTGTGTGTGTGTAGTGTGTTGTGTGTGTATTGTGTTGTATATGTTATGTGTGTTGTGTGTGTGTATTGTGTGTATGTGTGTTTGTGTGTTATGAGTTTGTGCGTTTGTTTGTGTGTAGTGTGTTATATGTGTATTGTGTATATTATGTATTGTGTGTTATTTGTGTGTAGTGTGAGTTGTGTGTGTTTTGTATGTTATGAGTTGTGTGTGTATAGTGTGTGTTGTGTTATTAAGTATGTTGTGTATGTTATGTGTGTGTGTTTGTTGTTTGTGTGCAGTGTGTGTTATGTGTGTGTTGTTTGTGTGTAGTGTGTGTTATGTGTAGTTTGTGTGTGTAGTGTGTTGTGTGTATTGTTGTTTGTGTTTATGTGTAGTGTGTGTTATGTGTGTGTAGTGTATGTTGTTTGTGTGTGTAATATGTTGTATGTGTATTGTGTATATTATCCGTACGTATGTGTGTCTAGTGTGTGTTGTGTATGTATAGTGTGTGTTGAGTTGTGTGTGTAGTGTGTTGTTATGAGTTGTGTTTTATAAGTGCTTGTGTGTTGTTTGTGTGTTATGTTGTGTGTGTATTGTGTATAGTGTGTTGTTTATGTTTGTGTGTTTAGTGTGTGTGTAATGTGTATTGTGTATGTTATGTGTGTTTGTGAGTTGTGTATGTGTGTGTTGTGTGTGTTGTTATGAGTTATGTGTGTATTGTGTGTAATGTGTGTTGTTAAGAAGTATTGTGTTGAGCGTGTAGTGTATATTATGTGTGTTGTGTGTGTATTGTGTTGTATATGTTATGTGTGTTGTGTGTGTGTAGTGTGTTGTGTGTGTATTGTGTTGTATATGTTATGTGTGTTGTGTGTGTGTATTGTGTGTATGTGTGTGTGTGTGTTATGAGTTTGTGCGTTTGTTTGTGTGTAGTGTGTGTTATATGTGTATTGTGTATATTATGTAGTGTGTGTTATTTGTGTGTGTAGTGTGAGTTGTGTGTGTGTTGTATGTTATGAGTTGTGTGTGTATAGTGTGTGTTGTGGTATTAAGTATGTTGTGTATGTTATGTGTGTGTGTTTGTTGTTTGTGTGCAGTGTGTGTTATGTTTGTGTAGTGTGTGTTATGTGTAGTTTGTATGTATAGTGAGTTGTGTGTGTTTTGTATGTTATGAGTTGTGTGTGTATAGCGTGTGTTATGAGTTGTATGTTGTGTATGTTATGTGTGTGTAGTGTGTGTTGTTGAGTTTTGTGTGTTGTATATGTGCTGTGTATGTGTGTGTATTGTATATTGTTTGTGTATGTGTTGTGTGTGTTATATGTGTATGTGTATTGTGTGTGTGTGTTGTGTATGTTGTGTGTGTTGTGTATGTGTGTGTGTGTTATGAGTTGTGTGTTTGTGTTTATGTGTAGTATGTATTATGTGTGTGTTGTGTATGTTATGTGTGTATTGTTATTTGTGTGTATGTTGTTTGTGTGCAGTGTGTGTTATGTGTGTGTAGTGTGTTGTGTGTATTGTTGTTTGTGTTTATGTGTAGTGTGTGTTATGTGTGTGTAGTGTATGTTGTTTGTGTGTGTAATATGTTGTATGTGTATTGTGTATATTATCCGTACGTATGTGTGTCTAGTGTGTGTTGTGTATGTATAGTGTGTGTTGAGTTGTGTGTGTAGTGTGTTGTTATGAGTTGTGTTTTATATGTGCTTGTGTGTTGTTTGTGTGTTATGTTGTGTGTGTATTGTGTATAGTGTGTTGTTTATGTTTGTGTGTTTAGTGTGTGTGTAATGTGTATTGTGTATGTTATGTGTGTTTGTGAGTTGTGTATGTGTGTGTTGTGTGTGTTGTTATGAGTTATGTGTGTATTGTGTGTAATGTGTGTTGTTAAGAAGTATTGTGTTGAGCGTGTAGTGTATATTATGTGTGTTGTGTGTGTATTGTGTTGTATATGTTATGTGTGTTGTGTGTGTGTAGTGTGTTGTGTGTGTATTGTGTTGTATATGTTATGTGTGTTGTGTGTGTGTATTGTGTGTATGTGTGTTTGTGTGTTATGAGTTTGTGCGTTTGTTTGTGTGTAGTGTGTTATATGTGTATTGTGTATATTATGTATTGTGTGTTATTTGTGTGTAGTGTGAGTTGTGTGTGTTTTGTATGTTATGAGTTGTGTGTGTATAGTGTGTGTTGTGTTATTAAGTATGTTGTGTATGTTATGTGTGTGTGTTTGTTGTTTGTGTGCAGTGTGTGTTATGTGTGTGTTGTTTGTGTGTAGTGTGTGTTATGTGTAGTTTGTGTGTGTAGTGTGTTGTGTGTATTGTTGTTTGTGTTTATGTGTAGTGTGTGTTATGTGTGTGTAGTGTATGTTGTTTGTGTGTGTAATATGTTGTATGTGTATTGTGTATATTATCCGTACGTATGTGTGTCTAGTGTGTGTTGTGTATGTATAGTGTGTGTTGAGTTGTGTGTTATATGTGCATGTGTGTTGTTTGTGTGTTAGTTATGTTGTGTGTGTATGTGTATAGTGTGTTGTTTATGTTTGTGTGTTTAGTGTGTGTGTAATGTGTATTGTGTATGTTGTGTGTGTTTGTGAGTTGTGTATGTGTGTGTTGTGTGTTGTTATGAGTTGTGTGTGTATTGTGTGTAATGTGTGTTGTTAAGAAGTATTGTGTTGAGCGTGTAGTGTATATTATGTGTGTTGTGTGTGTATTGTGTTGTATATGTTATGTGTGTTGTGTGTGTGTAGTGTGTTGTGTGTGTATTGTGTTGTATATGTTATGTGTGTTGTGTGTGTGTATTGTGTGTATGTGTGTTTGTGTGTTATGAGTTTGTGCGTTTGTTTGTGTGTAGTGTGTTATATGTGTATTGTGTATATTATGTAGTGTGTGTTATTTGTGTGTGTAGTGTGAGTTGTGTGTGTTTTGTATATTATGAGTTGTGTGTGTATAGTGTGTGTTGTGTTATTAAGTATGTTGTGTATGTTATGTGTGTGTGTTTGTTGTTTGTGTGCAGTGTGTGTTATGTGTGTGTAGTGTGTTGTGTGTATTGTTGTTTGTGTTTATGTGTAGTGTGTGTTATGTGTGTGTAGTGTATGTTGTTTGTGTGTGTAATATGTTGTATGTGTATTGTGTATATTATCCGTACGTATGTGTGTCTAGTGTGTGTTGTGTATGTATAGTGTGTGTTGAGTTGTGTGTGTAGTGTGTTGTTATGAGTTGTGTTTTATATGTGCTTGTGTGTTGTTTGTGTGTTATGTTGTGTGTGTATTGTGTATAGTGTGTTATTTATGTTTGTGTGTTTAGTGTGTGTGTAATGTGTATTGTGTATGTTATGTGTGTTTGTGAGTTGTGTATGTGTGTGTTGTGTGTGTTGTTATGAGTTATGTGTGTATTGTGTGTAATGTGTGTTGTTAAGAAGTATTGTGTTGAGCGTGTAGTGTATATTATGTGTGTTGTGTGTGTATTGTGTTGTATATGTTATGTGTGTTGTGTGTGTGTAGTGTGTTGTGTGTGTATTGTGTTGTATATGTTATGTGTGTTGTGTGTGTGTATTGTGTGTATGTGTGTGTGTGTGTTATGAGTTTGTGCGTTTGTTTGTGTGTAGTGTGTGTTATATGTGTATTGTGTATATTATGTAGTGTGTGTTATTTGTGTGTGTAGTGTGAGTTGTGTGTGTGTTGTATGTTATGAGTTGTGTGTGTATAGTGTGTGTTGTGGTATTAAGTATGTTGTGTATGTTATGTGTGTGTGTTTGTTGTTTGTGTGCAGTGTGTGTTATGTTTGTGTAGTGTGTGTTATGTGTAGTTTGTGTGTGTAGTGAGTTGTGTGTGTTTTGTATGTTATGAGTTGTGTGTGTATAGCGTGTGTTATGAGTTGTATGTTGTGTATGTTATGTGTGTGTAGTGTGTGTTGTTGAGTTTTGTGTGTTGTATATGTGCTGTGTATGTGTGTGTATTGTATATTGTTTGTGTATGTGTTGTGTGTGTTATATGTGTACGTGTATTGTGTGTGTGTGTTGTGTATGTTGTGTGTGTTGTGTATATGTGTGTGTGTTATGAGTTGTGTGTTTGTGTTTATGTGTAGTATGTATTATGTGTGTGTTGTGTATGTTATGTGTGTATTGTTATTTGTGTGTATGTTGTTTGTGTGTTATGTGTGTGTAGTGTATGTTGTTTGTGTGTGTTATGAGTTGTATGTGTAATGTGTTGTATGTGTATTGTGTATATTATACGTGTGTATGTGTGTCTAGTGTGTGTTGTGTATGTATAGTGTGTGTTGAGTTGTGTGTGTAGTGTGTTGTTGAGTTGTGTGTGTTATATGTGCAGGTTGTGTATTGTGTGTGTGTTATGTTGTGTGTGTATGTGTATTGTGTCTTAGTGTGTGTTGTTATGTTTGTGCGTTTAGTGTGTGTGTGTGTAATGTGTGTTGTGTGTGTGTAGTGTGTGTTGTGTATGTTGTGTGTGTAGAGTGTGTTGTTATGAGTTGTGTGTTGTGTGTATGTTAGTGTGTGTTTTGTGTGTTGTGTATGTTGTGTGTTGTGTATAGTGTGTGTTATTTATGAGTTGTGTATGTGTGTGTTGTGTATATATTATGTGTGTATAGTGCGATATTATGAGTTGTGTGTGGTATGTGTATCCAAATATTATTAATTTGAAAATTTATATTATAATAAATTAATATTATTATAAAAAATTATAATAAAATAAAAATAAACATAAAATTTTATTTATCCTTAAAATAAAATTAAAAAATTTATCCTAAAAATAAAATATGATTTTATCCTTAAAAAATAAATATTATCCTTAAAAAATAAAAAAAAATAATTTTGTTTATCCTAAAATAAAATTATATCCGAAAAATAAAAATTTTATCCTAAAAATAAAATATAATTTTATCCTTAAAAAATAAAATTTATCGTTAAAATAATATTGTTTATCCGAAAAATAAAATTATTTTTTTAAAAAAATTATATTATTGTAAATTGAAAAAATTATGCAACAAATTAAATATCTAATTTTATTTATCTTAGCATTATTAATTTTATTAATTAAAAATAGATATAATAGATAATGAGATAATTTTAAAATTTAAATTGATAATAACGGAGGACGTCAATGAAGACAAATGATATAAATGATGGCAAATAATGATACCATTTAAAATAACGACCATTATGAATGAGAGATATAAATGATGGCAAATAATGATACCATTTAAAATAACGACCATTATGAATGAGATAAGTAATGACTAAAAGTGAGTACCGTTTTATCAACTTAGATATAATTATCAAATGATCTTTTGAAAGACATTAATAGACGAGAGACACAAATTAAAATCGTTACTTTACGATCCAACTCGTGATAGGAGATGGAGGAATCAAATCATTAACATGACCGAATATCAGAGCATTTGAGAAGTCATGATTTGCTAAAACATGCATCGATGACCAAACTAAGTTAGCCATTCTTCTTTAGTATTTTAAGGATTATTTTAAAAAAAATTAAACTTCTATTAAGAGATAAAACGATAATCAACATATCGATTTTCTTTTAAAAAATATGAGATACTAAAAACATAATAATAACTCTAAAATTTGTCAGATAGGATTGAAAAAGATCCAAAGAGCTATCTCCTCCTAGACACAATATCCTTTACATGAATCCATCTAATATTTCTATGAATCATCACTACATGAGAAAAAGATGTAATGACAATGAATGATATATATACATAGAGTGGAAGAGAGAGAGAGAAACAGAGAGAGATAAAACACAACGTGTTGGATACCTCGTTTGTTTACAACACATTGAGTTATCAACTTATTTAAGAGAAAGAGTAAATAAATAAAAATAAAATGATGAAAAGTTGTCTGTTAAAATCATGCACACTCAAAATTGTTCTCCCAAACCTCTTGGATTTTTGTTCCGTACAAAGAGAATTTTTGAGCAAAAAATATAATAGAAAATTTTCATTTATAAGATGGATAATGCTTTGAACGGGTATAATTTTGTCTGAAACTTCATATGACAATGGTCTTTCATGATAAACAAATATAATGTTTCAATCCCAAAATGGATGATTATCTTGAATAGTTCGAGATGGTTCAGGTTTCTATTCTAGCTTCTCATTCTAGTATATGTCATAGTATATGTGGCCACGGTCATGATTCTTATGCAGCATCACATTCCGACGTATATGTTTACACGATTTTTAAATTTTGCTTCTCTTGCCTAAATCAACTCAACATGTTATCATCTAGAATAAAATTGTGATATAGAAAAAGAATTTATAGCCACAAAAAAAAAAGTACGATAATGCTTACCTCATCACTGAACCCATGAACTCACAAAAAAAAAAGTACGATAATGCTTACCTCATCACAAAAAAAAGTGTAAGATTTTGATATCTTTATACTGGGAGAATACTTGCATGTACTGTAAGACAAATTGGCAAACTATTTAGTAAATCTCTTGAACTCTTCTAGAGTACATCAGTAAAAGCTTCAAGCATCTACTTATCTAATGGAAAAAAATAAAAAATAATCAGATTCATGGGTCATGACTATGTCTGATTAACAAACTATAAGACAAAAAAGTAACAAAGTCCATTAAAACACAAACACACGTTTCTAGAGCTTGTATAAATAAGTCGGTTCATTGCTCTGCTTTCTTTATCAACAGTCTTTAGAAGAACACACAGAACATGGACAACAATAGAAAGATAAGATTTAAGATTCCAAGACTACAATACTGAGTTGTCTGCTTTGTAACATAACTTTGCTTAGTTGATACCGTTAGAAAATGTGCTCTCACCAAATGAACAGACAATCTCATCCTACCACCATTATTATTATCTTACACCATTAAAAAATCAAAATTTAATCATTAGATGAATGTACCATCTGCTCAGTGCTTTTTCTGGGAAATTGGATGAAACAACGGCTAGTTGTTTCATTGGATATATTGCATCCTTTGGAATGTGCATCAAAAAGTTGAAGATTAAGTAAAGATTCCTTCACTTGAATCCATAATAAAAAAAAGTTATATGAATTGAAAGATATGTATGAGCTGTTGAAAAACTGCACGAGATGCCAAGTATTGCCTATTGATACAACAATATCTTTACATGTTTGGGCACTGACGGAGTCTGCAGGAATGAGTACTCCCTGAAATGAATTTGTGGCCCAAATTCATCTTTAGAAAGGCCATAGACCATGGTATGAATCTGCAAAGGTGAATCAACTTTAATCAGATGATAAAAAATGTGATTACCCATCTTTTTTTCTTATTGTGTCAGTCAACATAGACAAAAATGTGATTACCCAACTTTGATTGATTGCGTTAGTCAACTGCTCAGTGATTAACCCTTTTTTTTTTTTTTTTCACAAGTTTCATTGCAGCATTGCACTATTAAGATTTCTGATCATTTATAATGGGAAATGTCATTTGTCTTGAAACAAGAGGTAAAATGTTCAAACATTAATGAAATAAAAAATTGTAGACTAAGGTCGATACAGATTCAAGTAATTATTTATGGGTAAGATGAGGTTTTTAGATTTACTAGTGCAATAGAATCTCCTAGTCGTTGAGTGGTCCTTAGTTTCAAAACCTCTGGCCATGCACAAGTACCATTTGTAGATTATAATAGTCCGACTTCCAAATTACTCGTTACTTGTAATTTCATCAGTAAATCCATGTACAGTTTGAGATTTAGCTATGGTGCACTAGAAGGTCCTTATTCTCAATGTTTGGCCAAGCACAAATACTGTTTGTAGACTTTCAAATTACTTCTTTACATTTAATTAGTAAATCCATGGAGCGTGGATTTTCGGATTTAGCTATGGGCAGATTCTTGTTAAAGCTTTATTATCCAAGTTATCCTTCTGAGACGTTTTATACTTTTTTCCGAGCTACTAACCACTACTTGTGTCAAGTTCAGTTCCCACTCGAATAAACTTCCTCATGACTGCTACAGTTTAGGTCCTTGTTGAATTTTTTGTTTCAGTAGGCTTCATTACGGCCTTTTGGTGATGGATTCATTACCACAATATTTTAGTTGCAATCTTTGTAATGGATTAATTACGGTAGTTGGCTATGACGTTTTTCGAGCGAAAGGAACTTGCAAATTATAATTTTCAGAATGAAATTTTAAGACGTTTTGTGTTGTGTATGTTACGTGTATGTGTGTGTGTTTTGTATGAGTTGTATGTTTATGTTTGTGTGCAGTGTGTGTTGTAACAGAGTAAGCTCTGAAGTAAATTCACACATATACACACAACTATCATAGTGGTACTTCTTGATGAACGATACCCTTGAGATTCCTTTCGCTTGTTACAGAATAAGCTCTGAAGTAAATTCACTAAAACCCAGAGAGAAGTTGTAACAGAGTAAAATCAGACAACCTTTGGTACACCAAGTGCAAAGGAGCGTACCATCAATGGTCATTGTCCGGAAGAGCCCTTGTTTCTTTAAACTCTTGATGGTGAAAGCATTAGTGCCACCGGCCTGCTGATAAAACCCTTACGAAGCCAAATTTGGTAGAATTATTGATCCTGCTTCCGAAAGGTTTATGTCGATCACTATTTACCTAATCCATATGTGTTATCCTGCATATCTACCATGACGCTTGTTACTTGCAGCAGCCAAATGAACGTCAAAGTCTACCGCCTCTTTTGTTGCACCTCTACCAATGTCTCCACTCATAGGCCGGCCATCCAACTATTGTAATCCAAGTATATATTTACAATGTCATTTTGTTGGACAGAATAACAGATATATAAGAAAGGCATTATACACATGTACACGAGTACAGAGATAATTTCAAAATAGCAAAACACAAAACAGAACACTTTGGAAGCAAAAGATATATACAAATATGGACCACCATCTGGTATATCCTAGTACAATTTGATAGGACCATTGTGCCAAGGTGTAAATATAATATATAAACGAGAACAAATGACTCACATGGATATGGAATATGACAAATTGTATGACTTGTATGTATACATTCTAGACCTCCATATGGCCATTCATAAAAATCTAACAAAGTCTTACTAATGTATAAAAACAATGATATTCATTTTATTCTGCATTTTTATCAGACTGCATGTAGTTCAATATTTTCTCATAACACATTAATCAAATTCATTTCTGTTCCTAGTTAAATTATTTTGTTGCTAATGATACTTAGTCTTCTTTCTCTATTTGGCTAATTTCTTGATACTTCACCTTGGTATAATAGGATATAGGTAGGAGCATTTGCTTTATCATATTTAAGCTATCTAACTAAACCAGGCTAAGATTTAGAGGTGAAAGTATAATGTAACATGGATATCATCAGGTCCATTTCAAAACATGCTTGAAAAACTTTAATCTTGTGATCCAGTAAAACTTGTGAATGACACCCTGGACAAGGATCCAAAAACATTTTAACCTTAAAAAATAAATTTTATCCTTAAAAAATAAAAAAAAAATTTTGTTTATTCTATAATAAAATTATATCCGAAAAATAAAAATTTTATCCTAGTGTGTGTAGTGTGTTGTTATGAGTTGTGTGTTATATGTGCATGTGTGTTGTTTGTGTGTTATGTTGTGTGTGTATGTGTATAGTGTGTTGTTTATGTTTGTGTGTAATGTGTATTGTGTATGTTATGTTTGTTTGTGAGTTGTGTATGTGTGTGTTGTGTGTGTTGTTATGAGTTGTGTGTGTATTGTGTGTAATGTGTGTTGTTAAGAAGTATTGTGTTGAGCGTGTAGTGTATATTATGTGTGTTGTGTGTGTATTGTGTTGTATATGTTATGTGTGTTGTGTGTGTGTAGTGTGTTGTGTGTGTATTGTGTTGTATATGTTATGTGTGTTGTGTGTGTGTATTGTGTGTATGTGTGTTTGTGTGTTATGAGTTTGTGCGTTTGTTTGTGTGTAGTGTGTTATATGTGTATTGTGTATATTATGTAGTGTGTGTTATTTGTGTGTGTAGTGTGAGTTGTGTGTGTTTTGTATGTTATGAGTTGTGTGTGTATAGTGTGTGTTGTGTTATTAAGTATGTTGTGTATGTTATGTGTGTGTGTTTGTTGTTTGTGTGCAGTGTGTTATGTGTGTGTTGTTTGTGTGTAGTGTGTGTTATGTGTAGTTTGTGTGTGTAGTGTGTTGTGTGTATTGTTGTTTGTGTTTATGTGTAGTGTGTGTTATGTGTGTGTAGTGTATGTTGTTTGTGTGTGTAATATGTTGTATGTGTATTGTGTATATTATACGTACGTATGTGTGTCTAGTGTGTGTTGTTTATGTATAGTGTGTGTTGAGTTGTGTGTGTAGTGTGTTGTTATGAGTTGTGTGTTATATGTGCATGTGTTGTTTGTGTGTTATGTTGTGTGTGTATGTGTATAGTGTGTTGTTTATGTTTGTGTGTTTAGTGTGTGTGTAATGTGTATTGTGTATGTTGTGTGTGTTTGTGAGTTGTGTATGTGTGTGTTGTGTGTGTTGTTATGAGTTGTGTGTGTATTGTGTGTAATGTGTGTTGTTAAGAAGTATTGTGTTGAGCGTGTAGTGTATATTATGTGTGTTGTGTGTGTATTGTGTTGTATATGTTGTGTGTTGTGTGTGTGTAGTGTGTAGTGTGTGTATTGTGTTGTATATGTTATGTGTGTAGTGTGTTGTGTGTGTATTGTGTTGTATATGTTATGTGTGTTGTGTGTGTGTATTGTGTGTATGTGTGTTTGTGTGTTATGAGTTTGTGCGTTTGTTTGTGTGTAGTGTGTTATATGTGTATTGTGTATATTATGTATTGTGTGTTATTTGTGTGTAGTGTGAGTTGTGTGTGTTTTGTATGTTATGAGTTGTGTGTGTATAGTGTGTGTTGTGTTATTAAGTATGTTGTGTATGTTATGTGTGTGTGTTTGTTGTTTGTGTGCAGTGTGTGTTATGTGTGTGTTGTTTGTGTGTAGTGTGTGTTATGTGTAGTTTGTGTGTGTAGTGTGTTGTGTGTATTGTTGTTTGTGTTTATGTGTAGTGTGTGTTATGTGTGTGTAGTGTATGTTGTTTGTGTGTGTAATATGTTGTATGTGTATTGTGTATATTATCCGTACGTATGTGTGTCTAGTGTGTGTTGTGTATGTATAGTGTGTATTGAGTTGTGTGTTATATGTGCATGTGTGTTGTTTGTGTGTTAGTTATGTTGTGTGTGTATGTGTATAGTGTGTTGTTTATGTTTGTGTGTTTAGTGTGTGTGTAATGTGTATTGTGTATGTTGTGTGTGTTTGTGAGTTGTGTATGTGTGTGTTGTGTGTGTTGTTATGAGTTGTGTGTAATGTGTGTTGTTAAGAAGTATTGTGTTGAGCGTGTAGTGTATATTATGTGTGTTGTGTGTGTATTGTGTTGTATATGTTATGTGTGTTGTGTGTGTGTAGTGTGTTGTGTGTGTATTGTGTTGTATATGTTATGTGTGTTGTGTGTGTGTAGTGTGTTGTGTGTGTATTGTGTTGTATATGTTATGTGTGTTGTGTGTGTGTATTGTGTGTATGTGTGTTTGTGTGTTATGAGTTTGTGCGTTTGTTTGTGTGTAGTGTGTTATATGTGTATTGTGTATATTATGTAGTGTGTGTTATTTGTGTGTGTAGTGTGAGTTGTGTGTGTTTTGTATATTATGAGTTGTGTGTGTATAGTGTGTGTTGTGTTATTAAGTATGTTGTGTATGTTATGTGTGTGTGTTTGTTGTTTGTGTGCAGTGTGTGTTATGTGTGTGTTGTTTGTGTGTAGTGTGTGTTATGTGTAGTTTGTGTGTGTAGTGTGTTGTGTGTATTGTTGTTTGTGTTTATGTGTAGTGTGTGTTATGTGTGTGTAGTGTATGTTGTTTGTGTGTGTAATATGTTGTATGTGTATTGTGTATATTATCCGTACGTATGTGTGTCTAGTGTGTGTTGTGTATGTATAGTGTGTGTTGAGTTGTGTGTGTAGTGTATTGTTATGAGTTGTGTTTTATATGTGCTTGTGTGTTGTTTGTGTGTTATGTTGTGTGTGTATGTGTATAGTGTGTTGTTTATGTTTGTGTGTTTAGTGTGTGTGTAATGTGTATTGTGTATGTTATGTGTGTTTGTGAGTTGTGTATGTGTGTGTTGTGTGTGTTGTTATGAGTTATGTGTGTATTGTGTGTAATGTGTGTTGTTAAGAAGTATTGTGTTGAGCGTGTAGTGTATATTATGTGTGTTGTGTGTGTATTGTGTTGTATATGTTATGTGTGTTGTGTGTGTGTAGTGTGTTGTGTGTGTATTGTGTTGTATATGTTATGTGTGTTGTGTGTGTGTATTGTGTGTATGTGTGTGTGTGTGTTATGAGTTTGTGCGTTTGTTTGTGTGTAGTGTGTGTTATATGTGTATTGTGTATATTATGTAGTGTGTGTTATTTGTGTGTGTAGTGTGAGTTGTGTGTGTGTTGTATGTTATGAGTTGTGTGTGTATAGTGTGTGTTGTGGTATTAAGTATGTTGTGTATGTTATGTGTGTGTGTTTGTTGTTTGTGTGCAGTGTGTGTTATGTTTGTGTAGTGTGTGTTATGTGTAGTTTGTGTGTGTAGTGAGTTGTGTGTGTTTTGTATGTTATGAGTTGTGTGTGTATAGCGTGTGTTATGAGTTGTATGTTGTGTATGTTATGTGTGTGTAGTGTGTGTTGTTGAGTTTTGTGTGTTGTATATGTGCTGTGTATGTGTGTGTATTGTATATTGTTTGTGTATGTGTTGTGTGTGTTATATGTGTATGTGTATTGTGTGTGTGTGTTGTGTATGTTGTGTGTGTTGTGTATGTGTGTGTGTGTTATGAGTTGTGTGTTTGTGTTTATGTGTAGTATGTATTATGTGTGTGTTGTGTATGTTATGTGTGTATTGTTATTTGTGTGTATGTTGTTTGTGTGTTATGTGTGTGTAGTGTATGTTGTTTGTGTGTGTTATGAGTTGTATGTGTAATGTGTTGTATGTGTATTGTGTATATTATACGTGTGTATGTGTGTCTAGTGTGTGTTGTGTATGTATAGTGTGTGTTGAGTTGTGTGTGTAGTGTGTTGTTGAGTTGTGTGTGTTATATGTGCAGGTTGTGTATTGTGTGTGTGTTATGTTGTGTGTGTATGTGTATTGTGTCTTAGTGTGTGTTGTTATGTTTGTGCGTTTAGTGTGTGTGTGTGTAATGTGTGTTGTGTGTGTGTAGTGTGTGTTGTGTATGTTGTGTGTGTAGAGTGTGTTGTTATGAGTTGTGTGTTGTGTGTATGTTAGTGTGTGTTTTGTGTGTTGTGTATGTTGTGTGTTGTGTATAGTGTGTGTTATTTATGAGTTGTGTATGTGTGTGTTGTGTATATATTATGTGTGTATAGTGCGATATTATGAGTTGTGTGTGGTATGTGTATCCAAATATTATTAATTTGAAAATTTATATTATAATAAATTAATATTATTATAAAAAATTATAATAAAATAAAAATAAATATAAAATTTTACTTATCCTTAAAATAAAATTAAAAAATTTATCCTAAAAATAAAATATGATTTTATCCTTAAAAAATAAATTTTATCCTTAAAAAATAAAAAAAAATAATTTTGTTTATCCTAAAATAAAATTATATCCGAAAAATAAAAATTTTATCCTAAAAATAAAATATAATTTTATCCTTAAAAAATAAAATTTATCGTTAAAATAATATTGTTTATACGAAAAATAAAATTATTTTTTTAAAAAAATTATATTATTGTAAATTGAAAAAATTATGCAACAAATTAAATATCTAATTTTATTTATCTTAGCATTATTAATTTTATTAATTAAAAATAGATATAATAGATAATGAGATAATTTTAAAATTTAAATTGATAATAACGGAGGACGTCAATGAAGACAAATGATATAAATGATGGCAAATAATGATACCATTTAAAATAATGACCATTATGAATGAGAGATATAAATGATGGCAAATAATGATACCATTTAAAATAACGACCATTATGAATGAGATAAGTAATGACTAAAAGTGAGTACCGTTTTATCAACTTAGATATAATTATCAAATGATCTTTTGAAAGACATTAATAGACGAGAGACACAAATTAAAATCGTTACTTTACGATCCAACTCGTGATAGGAGATGGAGGAATCAAATCATTAACAGGACCGAATATCAGAGCATTTGAGAAGTCATGATTTGCTAAAACATGGATCGATGACCAAACTAAGTTAGCCATTCTTCTTTAGTATTTTAAGGATTATTTTAAAAAAAATTAAACTTCTATTAAGAGATAAAACGATAATCAACATATCGATTTTCTTTTAAAAAATATGAGATACTAAAAACATAATAATAACTCTAAAATTTGTCAGATAGGATTGAAAAAGATCCAAAGAGCTATCTCCTCCTAGACACAATATCCTTTACATGAATCCATCTAATATTTCTATGAATCATCACTACATGAGAAAAAGATGTAATGACAATGAATGATATATATACATAGAGTGGAAGAGAGAGAGAGAAACAGAGAGAGATAAAACACAACGTGTTGGATACCTCGTTTGTTTACAACACATTGAGTTATCAACTTATTTAAGAGAAAGAGTAAATAAATAAAAATAAAATGATGAAAAGTTGTCTGTTAAAATCATGCACACTCAAAATTGTTCTCCCAAACCTCTTGGATTTTTGTTCCGTACAAAGAGAATTTTTGAGCAAAAAATATAATAGAAAATTTTCATTTATAAGATGGATAATGCTTTGAACGGGTATAATTTTGTCTGAAACTTCATATGACAATGGTCTTTCATGATAAACAAATATAATGTTTCAATCCCAAAATGGATGATTATCTTGAATAGTTCGAGATGGTTCAGGTTTCTATTCTAGCTTCTCATTCTAGTATATGTCATAGTATATGTGGCCACGGTCATGTTTCTTATGCAGCATCACATTCCGACGTATATGTTTACACGATTTTTAAATTTTGCTTCTCTTGCCTAAATCAACTCAACATGTTATCATCTAGAATAAAATTGTGATATAGAAAAAGAATTTATAGCCACAAAAAAAAAAGTACGATAATGCTTACCTCATCACTGAACCCATGAACTCACAAAAAAAAAAGTACGATAATGCTTACCTCATCACAAAAAAAAGTGTAAGATTTTGATATCTTTATACTGGGAGAATACTTGCATGTACTGTAAGACAAATTGGCAAACTATTTAGTAAATCTCTTGAACTCTTCTAGAGTACATCAGTAAAAGCTTCAAGCATCTACTTATCTAATGGAAAAAAATAAAAAATAATCAGATTCATGGGTCATGACTATGTCTGATTAACAAACTATAAGACAAAAAAGTAACAAAGTCCATTAAAACACAAACACACGTTTCTAGAGCTTATATAAATAAGTCGGTTCATTGCTCTGCTTTCTTTATCAAGAGTCTTTAGAAGAACACACAGAACATGGACAACAATAGAAAGATAAGATTTAAGGTTCCAAGACTACAATACTGAGTTGTCTGCTTTGTAACATAACTTTGCTTAGTTGATACCGTTAGAAAATGTGCTCTCACCAAATGAACAGACAATCTCATCCTACCACCATTATTATTATCTTACACCATTAAAAAATCAAAATTTAATCATTAGATGAATGTACCATCTGCTCAGTGCTTTTTCTGGGAAATTGGATGAAACAACGACTAGTTGTTTCATTGGATATATTGCATCCTTTGGAATGTGCATCAAAAAGTTGAAGATTAAGTAAAGATTCCTTCACTTGAATCCATAATAAAAAAAAGTTATATGAATTGAAAGATATGTATGAGCTGTTGAAAAACTGCACGAGATGCCAAGTATTGCCTATTGATACAACAATATCTTTACATGTTTGGGCACTGACGGAGTCTGCAGGAATGAGTACTCCCTGAAATGAATTTGTGGCCCAAATTCATCTTTAGAAAGGCCATAGACCATGGTATGAATCTGCAAAGGTGAATCAACTTTAATCAGATGATAAAAAATGTGATTACCCATCTTTTTTTCTTATTGTATTAGTCAACACAGACAAAAATGTGATTATCCAACTTTGATTGATTGCGTTAGTCAACTGCTCAGTGATTAACCTTTTTTTTTTTCACAAGTTTCATTGCAGCATTGCATTATTAAGATTTCTGATCATTTATAATGGGAAATGTCATTTGTCTTGAAACAAGAGGTAAAATGTTCAAACATTAATGAAATAAAAAATTATAGACTAAGGTCGATACAGATTCAAGTAATTATTTATGGGTAAGATGAGGTTTTTAGATTTACTAGTGCAATAGAATCTCCTAGTCGTTGAGTGGTCCTTAGTTTCAATACCTCTGGCCAAGCACAAGTACCATTTGTAGATTATAATAGTCCGACTTCCAAATTACTCGTTACTTGTAATTTCATCAGTAAATCCATGTACAGTTTGAGATTTAGCTATGGTGCACTAGAAGGTCCTTATTCTCAATATTTGGCCAAGCACAAATACTGTTTGTAGACTTTCAAATTACTTCTTTACATTTAATTAGTAAATCCATGGAGCGTGGATTTTCGGATTTAGCTATGGGCAGATTCTTGTTAAAGCTTTATTATCCAAGTTATCCTTCTGAGACGTTTCATACTTTTTTCCGAGCTACTAACCACTACTTGTGTCAAGTTCAGTTCCCACTCGAATAAACTTCCTCATGACTGCAACAGTTTGGGTCCTTGTTGAATTTTTTGTTTCAGTAGGCTTCATTACGGCCTTTTGGTGATGGATTCATTACCACAATAGTTTAGTTGCAATCTTTGTTATGGATTAATTACGGTAGTTGGCTATGACGTTTTTCGAGCGAAAGGAACTTGCAAATTATAATTTTCAGAATGAAATTTTAAGACGTTTTGTGTTGTGTATGTTACGTGTATGTGTGTGTGTGTAGTGTGTTGTGTGTGTATTGTGTTGTATATGTTATGTGTGTTGTGTGTGTGTATTGTGTGTATGTGTGTGTGTGTGTTATGAGTTTGTGCGTTTGTTTGTGTTTAGTGTGTTATATGTGTATTGTGTATATTATGTAGTGTGTTTTATTTTTGTGTGTAGTGTGAGTTGTGTGTGTTTTGTATGTTATGAGTTGTGTGTGTATAGTGTGTGTTGTGTTATTAAGTATGTTGTGTATGTTATGTGTGTGTGTTTGTTGTTTGTGTGCAGTGTGTGTTATGTGTGTGTTGTTTGTGTGTAGTGTGTGTTATGTGTAGTTTGTGTGTGTAGTGTGTTGTGTGTATTATTGTTTGTGTTTATTTGTAGTGTGTGTTATGTGTGTGTAGTGTATGTTGTTTATGTGTGTAATGTGTTGTATGTGTATTGTGTATATTATACGTATGTATGTGTGTCTAGTGTGTGTTGTGTATGTATAGTGTGTGTTGAGTTGTGTGTGTAGTGTGTTGTTATGAGTTGTGTGTTATATGTGCATGTGTGTTGTGTGTGTGTTATGTTGTGTGTGTATGTGTATAGTGTGTGTTGTTTATGTTTTTGTGTTTAGTGTGTGTGTAATGTGTATTGTGTATGTTGTGTGTGTTGTTATGAGTTGTGTGTGTATTGTGTGTAATGTGTGTTGTTAAGAAGTATTGTGTTGAGCGTGTAGTGTATATTATGTGTGTTGTGTGTTGATAGGGGAGTCACCGTGGAGTCAACGGGGATACGGACCATGACGCCAGTCGTCCCATGGTGGGACAATCGAAGTGACTCCCCTCACGAATTGATGGCGACGCGACATAACACGACACCCTCTGCGCGTGGGCCGCACCCTGCCCAAGTGAACGGGCATTAACGCTGACTCGACGTTCCCAACGTCACCCCCTCAGCCAGCGACTCCCTCGCCCATACCCTGCGACACGATGGTCCGCCACGCAACCCTAATGGCAATGTCAAATCCAGCCAGAGGCACGACCCTATTCTGACAAGCAGGAACATCAGGTAATGTCAGACCCAAACTATAAAAGAGTCCAGGGCCTAAAGGCCAAAGGGGGAGAACTCTACACAGAAAAAATCCCTTCTCGCCCACTAATTGGATCGTCGGAGGGGTCGGGCCATCAGGACGGCCCGACCTTTGTGCAGGTACACGGCGGCCGACCACCGGGGATTTGCAGTCGGCCATCTCTGAAGGCCACACGCCGATCGGGTTTGCCCCGAGCGCTCACCCAAAAGGCGTCAAGAGGCTCTACCCATGATCTTCGGCATCCGGACCCCTGAACCGAGCCGTATCGTCCCGAGATCACGGCTTAAGCAGGTGCAGACCGCATCAGAATGGCGCTAGAAGGAGGGCCCCGAATGCCGAACGATCCTCACGCCGACCCCGGCGGACCCGTCACCCGCGGAGAAGAAGAAATACCGACGTCAACGCCAGATCGCTATTGGCACCTGTTCAACGACTTGGGGATGCCACCCCCATTACCCGCGGTCGACCCCCCGGCCGTACCACCCGAGGCGTTTTTCGCCCTCGCTAAGCAAGTGCAGGGAGTGGTGGAGATAATGCAGACCGTTGTCCCACTTATTCCCGAAATCAGGCGACTGACAGACGCCTCCGCCGACCCAGCTCATCAAAGGCCGAGCACGGGACAGGGTCCAACCGGTGAAATTCGAGACGGGGCCGTCCGCGGTGAGGGTTCGCCCGCACGCGTTTCTCCTGCACCCTCCCGAACCGTACGACGTTGCCCCTAGCCTGACACCGTATCGTCCGACTCGGCGGACAGCTTCATTAAGGTACAATTCTCCCGGGTCAATCGCCACCTGGACGAGTTCCGGCGCGAGCTCCAAAAGTCGCGGGACGAATCAAACGAGGGCACCTCGGGGGGATCCCCTTTTGTTCAGGAAATACAAGAAAAACCTGTCCCCCTCAACTTTAGGGTGCCGACCCTAGAAACATATGACGGCGGCTCCGACCCGGCGGAGCATATCGCCGCGTTTAGAACTCAGATGGCCCTTTACGGCACGTCCGATGCGCTAATGTGTCGTACATTCCCGACCACCTTCAGAGGACCAGCACGCGCATGGTTCAGCCGGCTGCGCCAATCCTCAATCGCATCTTTTGACCAGTTCGCCAAGGAGTTCGAACAAAACTTCCTTACCAGCGCGCGACCTCGGCCTTCCATAGCCGCCCTGCTGGCACTGTCACAGCACGAAGAAGAAACGCTCGCACAGTTTGTAACACGCTTCGCCGCGGAGGTCCGCGGGTATTCAGACATTCACCCCTCTTTGATCATGCAGGCGTTCCTGACGGGGCTGAAACCCTCGAGGTTCTTCTGGTCACTAATTGAGAAGCCGCCCGCCACTGTCCCTGAGATGCTCCACCGGGCCAACCAATACGTCGCCGGCGAAGCGTTGGCAGCAGGAAGACGCACGGTCGGGAAGAAGTCACGGACCGACCAACCTCGAGCTGCCACCTCGTCGGTCGACCCGCAACCCCGTCGGAGGCTCGACCATTCCGAGCAGCGGCTCCCGAGGCCTCCGCCCCTCCCGCTCAACACACCTCGTACCGAGATCTTCCTCCAGATCAGGGAGAAAGGCCTTTTGCGGCCCCCCAATCCCATGAGAGCTACTTACAAAAATCGGTCGAAATACTGCAGGTTCCACCGAGACCATGGCCATGACACAGAAGACTGTCACGACCTCCAGAACCAAATTGAGGAGCTAATCAGAAGAGGTTACCTCGGCCGTTATCTCAAGGAACCCCGGGAAGCAACCCCGCGTCCCCGGATGCCCGTGGAAAGGCAGGTCGATGTCATCATTGGTGGACCGACGGCAGGAGGCAGCAGCTCAAGCGCAAGGAAATCCTATGCCCGGAGCTCGGTCGAGAAGCGCCCTCGACCCAAGCCAGGACCCGAAATCTCTTTCGGGGCCGAGGAGGGGGAAAGGTCCCATCATGATGACGCTCTGGTGATCTCCATCCAGATCGCCAACGCTCGGGTAAAGCGGGTAATGGTCGACACTGGGAGCTCAGCCGACGTCTTGTACCTCGACACCTTCAAAAGGCTCGGCTTGCTCACCGAGGACCTCACTCCCATGAGCTCGGCACTCACGGGATTCACCGGAGACTCAATCTCCCCGCTCGGCACCACCACGCTCCCTGTCACCATTGGGGAAGAGCCAAGGACCAAGACAATGATGACTACGTTCATGGTGGTCAACCTGCCCTCGGCCTACAACGTCATCCTCGGACGCCCAACGCTCAACAAGCTAAAAGCAGTGGTCTCAACCTACCACCGAGCCATCAAGTTTCCCACCTCGGCAGGGGTCGGGGAGTCACGAAGTGACCCAGGAGAGTCGAGAAGGTGCTACCTCACCGCGGTCTCCCTCCCGAAGAGGGCATGCCCCCATATCACAGACCCTCGAGAAGAGGCCGCCACACCAACGCACCTTGAACCACCTGAGCAGCTTACCGAGGTGCCGATAAAGGGAGACCGGCCCGGTCAGACAATAAGAATTGGCGCAGCCCAGCCCGAAGAAAACCAGCTCCAGCTCGTCGAGTTCCTGAAAGCAAACGCCGATGTATTCGCATGGTCCCCCAAGGAAATGCCGGGAATCGATCGGACGGTAGCCGAGCATCAGCTTAACATCAATCCCGAGGCCAGGCCAGTGAAGCAAAGACCACGGAAGTTCGCCCCCGACCGGCAGAAGGCGATCAGCGAAGAAGTCGACCAATTAACAGAGGTCGGATTCATTTCCGAAGTGAAGTACCCCCAGTGGCTGTCAAATGTAGTCCTCGTTAAAAATCCTAATGGAAGCTGGCGGATGTGCGTTGACTACAACAATCTCAACCGGGCGTGTCCCAAAGACTACTACCCGCTTCGGAGAATAGATCAGCTAGTCGACGCCACCTCAGGTTACGAACTCCTTACCTTCCTGGACGCATACTCGGGCTACAACCAAATCCGCATGGCACCAGCAGACCAAGAGAATACCGCCTTCATCACCAACAGAGGAATATATTGCTACAAGGTAATGCCGTTCGGCTTAAAGAACGCTGGGGCAACCTACCAGAGGATGGTCGACAAGCTGTTCAGACGCCAAATTGGCAGGAACATGGAAATATATGTGGACGACATGATCGTAAAAAGCAGAACCGCGGAGGCGCACCTGGCCGACTTGGTGGAAACCTTTTAGACCCTCAGACGATTCCGTATGCATCTAAACCCCGCAAAGTGCGTCTTCGGGGTTAGCTCAGGAAGATTCCTCGGCTTCGTCATCCACCAGAGGGGAATAGACGCCAACCCGGAAAAGGTACGGGCCATAATCTGGATGCACTCACCCTGCTCCGTCAAAGAAGTACAGTGTCTCAAGGGGAAACTAGCGGCACTCAGCAGTTTCATATCCAGGTCGGGCGACAGATGCCTGCCTTTCTTCCAGACCCTGCAACAAGTCAACAACTTCACCTGGACACCCGAGTGCGAGGAAGCCTTCAAAGACCTAAAGGCGTACCTTACCCGCCTACCCCGACTCGCTTCCCCTGAGCCAGGGGAAACCCTGGGCCTTTACTTAGCGACGTCAGCACGGGCAGTCAGCTCGGTGCTGGTCCGAGAAGCTCCGCCGAAGCAGCAGCCCATCTACTACGTCAGTCATGTCCTCGCCGGGGCCGAGGCGCGGTACCCCCCTATCGAAAGGCTGGCTCTGGCATTGGTGAGGACCGCGCGAAAGCTACGCCCATGCTTCTAGTCCCACACAATCAAAGTCATCACCGACCAGCCGCTGCAGAAAATCCTATCCAAGTTCGACGTGTCGGGTCGAATGTTACGATGGTCGGTCGAGCTCAGCGAGTTCGACATCCAATACTCTCCTTGGAACGCCATCAAAGCCCAGGTACTGGCCGACTTCATCACTGAACTAACGCCCGAGGATTGTGCAGAGGGACGGAAGGATACCGACCGCGCGTGGACCCTGCACGTTGACGGCTCCGCCATCACCGGTGCGGCCGGAGTCGGCCTCATCCTTAAAAGCCCTACCGGGGAAACCTACGAAAGGTCCATCCGCCTGCAATTCCAAGCCACCAACAACGAAGCCGAGTACGAGGCGCTAATACATGGCCTACGCCTCGCCCTGGAGATGCATGTAGACCACCTCGAGGTATTCAACGACTCTCAGCTAGTGACGGGACACGTGAATGGGAGCTATGAGGCCCGGGACCCCACGATGGCATCATACCTGGCGGAAACACAACGACTCGCCCGCCTCTTCAGCAGGTTCTCAATCACGCAAGTGCCCCGGGCCCAAAACGCATCCGCCGATGCTCTGGCAAAAGCAGCCTCCGCACAGGGTTTAGAAAAAGCCTTCGTGACCGAGCCCATAACAGCGCCGACCATACCATCCTACGGCGTCGTCGAGACCCGAACCCCGCCGAATTGGATGGAGGAGATACTCCGCTTCAAGACAGATGGGACGGAGCCCGACGACCCGGCGGCGGCAAGACGACTGAGGCGAACGCAGGCTTGGTATAGTTTGGTCGGTGGGAAGCTGTATCGCAGAGGTTTCTCACAGCCCCTTTTGCTCTGCCTCGCACCCCCCGAGGCCCACACCATCCTCGCCGAGCTTCACGAAGGAATTTGCGGGGAGCATATCGGAGGTCGGACCTTGGCCTTCAAGGCCCTCCGACAGGGATACTACTGGCCAACAATACGCCGAGATGCTGCAGCATACGTGCAACAATGCCAGCCGTGCCAACAGCACGCCCGACTGCAGCATCAACCGGCGGTCCCTCTCAACTCGATGGAAATCGCTTGGCCCTTCGCCCAGTGGGGACTCGATCTCCTCGGCCCCTTCCCTCCGGCTTCGGGGCAACGACGTTTCCTCATTGTCGGGGTGGATTATTTCACAAAATGGGTCGAGGCCGAACCATTGGCCTCCATCACCGAGAAGCAAATTCAAGGCTTTACGTGGAAAAACATCATCACTCGGTTCGGGATCCCGAGGGCCATTATCACCGACAATGGGGCCCAGTTTAACAACACCAAGTTTAAGGCTTACTGCTTGTCGTATGGAATACAACCGAAGTTTAGCTCAGTGGCACACCCTCAGACCAACGGGCAGGCCGAGGTAACAAATCGGGCGATTCTAGAAGGCCTCAGGAGGAGAGCCTCGGGTGCGTTCGGAGCCTGGGTGGACGAACTGCCAAGCGTTCTATGGGCAATGCGGACAACCCCGAAGACGGCTTCAGGAGAATCCCCGTTCAGCCTTGCATTCGGGACCGAAGCGGTCCTCCCACCCGAAATGGTATTCCCAACTTTTCACACCTCGGATTACAAGCAAGAAGGCTTTGAAGAAGGCCTGAGAGCGCACTTAGACCTCCTCGAGGAAAGGAGGACCGAGGCCCACCTGCGTGCCCTGACCTATAAGAAGGCCGTGGCACGAATCTACAACCGAAGAGTCCGTCCCCGCCCGATCAAGATCAGAGACCTCGTCCTCCGCAAGGCAGAAGTATCCGACCCGACCCGGGCGGGAGGAAAGCTCGCACCCAACTGGGAGGGCCCATACAGGGTCTACGACATGGTTCGAGAAGGGACCTACCCACTCGAGACTATGGAAGGAAACCGCTTACCAAGAACATGGAACGCCGCCAACCTAAAGAAGTTATATCCATAAAAAGGATCAAAACAAGGGTATACATTATAAGGGACCCACGTGACAATAGTCAGAATAGACTACTTCCAATATAAAAGATCTGTACATACAATGGGTAGGCGATACAGAGACCAAAGGCCGACCCGACAAAACAAAAAAGCAAAATACAAGTCAACTCGGAGGGGGCGTCTCGGGCCCATCGTCAAAGGGGACGCTCGCCGGCATGTCCACGCCATCATCCGCAGGGTGGTCAGCAAAAGGGTCCGCCTCCAGCTCCCACTCCGGATGGGTCGATCGGGCGCGAGCTCAGGCCACCCGGTACCCGAACTCATACGTCACCCGTCCCGACCTGACCAGGCCGCGCTCAAAACTCGCCGAGGCCTTATACTCGACGACCGCCCTCTCCAGCCGCTCGGGCAGCGCTCGTTGCTCTTCCTTCAGGCCTTCCTCAGCCGCCCAAACCGCAGATCGAGCGGACTCGATGTCGTTTGAGAGCGCCTGCCATTCGTCGTCCAGCGTGCGGGCCCGAGCTCGACTCTCCTCCAACTCGGCCTTCAGGCGGCTCACCTCCTCCTCCAAGGCCGAGGCACGTTGCTCGACGGCCGCTACAGCCTTCGGGCCGGACGACCGCCTCAGCCCTTCGTTCTCAAGGCGCAGAGCGGAGAAGGCGTTCGATTGACGCTCGACCATCCTCCCAGCGTCGAGGGCCCGGTCGAGCAGAGCCATGGCGTAATGTTGGCCCTGCACCGAGACGTAACGTTAAGATCCACAGAAAATAGACGTTGAACGTGAGCGGGATGTCGGTACTCACCCAGACCAAAGACTTGGCCGCCCGATCCGCCAAGGCTTCCGAGGTCAGGCCGTAAAGCTCCTTGGCCAGCAGCGGGTGCAGGGAGCCCCGGATGAACTCCTGGGCCACCGCTCCATCAGCCCATACACGGCTGTCCGCCTTAAGACCGGACCACCGAGGAACATAGGGAGTTCCCGCCGCTCCCACAGGAAGGCAAGTCATGCCCGGAGTCCGGTACTCTTCGCCGGCCGACCCACCGACGCGGCACAAGTCCCGCATCGGCTTCGGGCGCAGAGAAGCCCCCGGGGCAGGATCCCCCCCGGCCGACCCGGTCGCCTCCTAGCCTTTGACAGCACCCGAAACCTCGCCCGGCGGAACACCTCCCGCCGGATTGCGCTCGCAAGCAGCCGACCTTGCGGATACCTTCTTGACCGCAGTCTTCAGTTTCTTTGTCGGACGCCTTACGACCGGAGAACCCGGGCCACCCTCTGGTGCCCCCCTTTTCGGGACGACTCCCGAACCGTCGCCGCCCTAGGGCGCGGCCACCCTGGATCGTCCCTTAGACGCCTTATTCACAGATTGAAGGTCCACCATCTCTGCAAGAGAAAACCCGATCGGTCAGGCATCCCGAGACAAAAGGTTATACACAGCATAAAGAGCACCATACCCCCGGCAGCCGGGCTTAGCCCTGCGGTGGCCAACCACTCCTCGGTCATCTCTCCGATCGCCCGAGAAGAAGACAGAATGCCCCTCAGGCGTTCAACATCCCCCGACTCCCTGCCAGAAAGCAACGGGAGGACGTTGTCGACAGAGCGGGAGGTCCTCCCGGTGCTGAAGCCCCATCCCCGACTGCAACTGACGAAGAAGATGCGGCTCTTCCAACCTTTATTGTTGGAAGGGGCCCCGCCGATCTTGAATCCGCTACGCGCGGCCAAGTAATAGCCACCCCGACCCCGACATAGTCGAAAGCAAGCCAGAAATAGATCCCTGGACGGTTCTATCCCGGCCGCCCGACACTCTCCAAGGAAGACGACCAGATAGCGCCACGAATTTGGCGCCATCTGAGATGGCGATATACCCCACTTACGGAGACAGTCCTCAATCATGGGATGAAGCGAAAAACGCAACCCCGCCTCGAGGGCGCCCGCCGTCAGACCGAACCCCTGCGGGAACTGGTCATACGGGCGTTGGCCCGGACGGGGAGCGGACAGGGTATAACCCTCCGGGATCCAATAGCGAGCCCGGAGCTCCCCTAGGAACTCCTCCGTCACCATCGAGTCTACGTCATGCCACTGCTTGAACTTCTCAAGCAGGGCGGAACTCCCTCCCACTTCTAAGGGGACGCTCCCCGGAGACAAATGCCTGACCCCGGGGCGCTCGGAAGAGGAGGTAGAGGTTGAAAGAGAAGAGGAGGAAGACGAAGACATCCTAACCTCAAGGCGACGAGAGAGGGCCTGAGTCGAGAGAGAACGAACAGGAAGCAGCAGCGGCCGGACAGAACGACGACAGGAAAGCAATGGCAGGGAAGCCTCTCTGAGCAAGGCTTATGTATAATAAGCCGTCAACGACGGTCGAGCTTCCCGAGGAAGGGAAGGCAAGTCGCGGCCCTCGAGGCCAGCAGGGCGCCTCAGAATCCCGCGTTCGTCGATTTCGAAGAGCCCGCCCGGGGGAACCTGATTCCCAGGAGCCGCACCACACTCCCTCGGAGCGCCACGTGGCGCGCAGCGCCGCACATCCCACCGCCACGATTTATGGCGTCCACCTTCCTGCCCGCGGAAGACAGCAAAGCAGTGACCAGGTACACGAGAGGCCTGTGCCCCAGGCACGGCGCTCGCTCCAGTCCAGTTCCCGACCCTCGACTCGCCGATCCAGGCATTACGAGTCGTTCCAATCCAGTTCCCGACCCTCGACTCGCCGATCCAGTCATTACGAGTCGCTCCAGTCCAGTTCCCGACCCTCGACTCGCCGATCTAGTCATTACGAGTCGTTCCAGTCCAGTTCCCGACCCTCGACTCGTCGATCCAAGCATTACGAGTCGTTCCAGTCCAGTTCCCGACCCTCGACTCGCCGATCCAGTCATTACGAGTCGTTCTAGTCCAGTTCCCGACCCTCGACTCGTCGATCCATGCATTACAAGTCGTTCCAGTCCAGTTCCCGACCCTCGACTCGTCGATCCAAGCATTACGAGTCGCTCCAGTCCAGTTCCCGACCCTCGACTCGTCGATCCAGTCATTACAAGTCGTTCCAGTCCAGTTCCCGACCCTCGACTCGTCGATCCAATCATTACAAGTCTTTCGAGTCCAGTTCCCGACCCTTGACTCGTCGATCCAGTCATTACAAGTCGCTCCAATCCAGTTCCCGACCCTCGACTCATCGACCCAGTCGTCACGAATCGTTCGTTTCTTAGACATACGGCTCGCCTGATCGTCGCACAAGGACGCCCTTCGATACTCTAAAAAACCGGTGCAACACACCTCCGCTTGGGGGGGGGGGGGGGGAGTGATAGGGGAGTCACCGTGGAGTCAACGGGGATATGGACCATGACGCCAGCCATCCCATGGTGGGACAATCGAAGTGACTCCCCTCAGGAAGTGATGGCGACGCGACATAACACGACACCCTCTGCGTGTGGGCCGCACCCTGCCCAAGTGAATGGGCATTAACGCTGACTCAACGTTCCCAACGTCACCCCCTCAGCCAGCGACTCCCTCGCCCATACCCTGTGACACGATGGTCCGCCACGCAACCCTAATGGCAATGTCAAATCCAGCTAGAGGCACGACCCTGTTTTGACAAGCAGGAACATCAGGTAATGTCAGACCCAAACTATAAAAGAGTCCAGGGCCTAAAGGCCAAAGGGGGAGAACTCTACACAGAAAAAATCCCTTCTCGCCCACTAATTGGATCGTCGGAGGGGTCGGGCCATCAGGACGGCCCGACCTTTGTGCAGGTACACGGCGGCCGACCACCGGGGATTTGCAGTCGGCCATCTCTGAAGGCCACACGCCGATCGGGTTTACCCCGAGCGCTCACCCAAAAGGCGTCAAGAGGCTCTACCCATGATCTTCGGCATCCGGACCCCTGAACCGAGTCGTATCGTCCCGAGATCACGGCTTAAGCAGGTGCAGACCGCATCATGTGTGTATTGTGTTGTATATGTTATGTGTGTTGTGTGTGTGTAGTGTGTTGTGTGTGTATTGTGTTGTATATGTTATGTGTGTTGTGTGTGTGTATTGTGTGTATGTGTGTGTGTGTTATGAGTTTGTCCGTTTGTTTGTGTGTAGTGTGTGTTATATGTGTATTGTGTATATTATGTAGTGTGTGTTATTTGTGTGTGTAGTGTGAGTTGTGTGTGTGTTGTATGTTATGAGTTGTGTGTGTAGTGTGAGTTGTGTGTGTGTTGTATGTTATGAGTTGTGTGTGTATAGTGTGTGTTGTGTTATTAAGTAGGTTGTGTATGTTATGTGTGTGTGTTTGTTGTTTGTGTGCAGTGTGTGTTATGTGTGTGTAGTGTGTGTTGTTTGTGTGTAGTGTGTGTTATGTGTAGTTTGTGTGTGTAGTGAGTTGTGTGTGTTTTGTATGTTATGAGTTGTGTGTGTATAGCGTGTGTTGAGTTTTGTGTGTTGTTTATTAGTTGTGTGTGTATAGCGTGTGTTATGAGTTGTATGTTGTGTATGTTATGTGTGTGTAGTGTGTGTTGTTGAGTTTTGTGTGTTGTATATGTGCTGTGTATGTGTGTGTATTGTATATTGTTTGTGTATGTGTTGTGTGTGTTATATGTGTATGTGTATTGTGTGTGTGTGTTGTGTATGTTGTGTGTGTTGTGTATGTGTGTGGGTGTTATGAGTTGTGTGTTGTGTGTGTTGTGTATGTGTGTGTGTGTTATGAGTTGTTTGTTTGTGTTTATGTGTAGTATGTTATGTGTGTATTGTTATTTGTGTGTATGTTGTTTGTGTGTTATGTGTGTGTAGTGTGTATGTTGTTTGTGTGTGTTATGAGTTGTATGTGTAATGTGTTGTATGCGTATTGTGTATATTATACGTGTGTATGTGTGTCTAGTGTGTGTTATGTATGTATAGTGTGTGTTGAGTTGTGTGTGTAGTGTGTTGTTGAGTTGTGTTTGTTATATGTGCAGGTATGTGTATTGTGTGTGTGTTATGTTGTGTGTGTATGTGTATTGTGTCTTAGTGTGTGTTGTTATGTTTGTGCGTTTAGTGTGTGTGTGTAATGTGTGTTGTGTATGTTGTGTGTGTGTAGTGTGTGTTGTGTATGTTGTGTGTGTAGAGTGTGTTGTTATGAGTTGTGTGTTGTAGTGTGTATTGTGTATGTTGTGTATAGTTGTATGTAGTGTGCGTTGTAGTGTGTGTTGTGTATTGTGTGTGTGTGTTATGAGTTGTGTGTTTGTGTTTATGTGTAGTATTTATTATGTGTGTGTTGTGTATGTTATGTGTGTATTGTTATTTGTGTGTATGTTGTTTGTGTGATGTGTGTGTTATGTGTTTGTAGTGTATGTTGTTTGTGTGTTATGAGTTGTATCTGTAATGTGTTGTATGTGTATTGTGTATATTATACGTATGTATGTGTGTCTAGTGTGTGTTGTGTATGTATAGTGTGTGTTGAGTTGTGTGTGTAGTGTGTTGTTGAGTTGTGTGTGTTATATGTGTAGGTATGTGTATTGTGTCTTAGTGTGTGTTGTTATGTTTGTGTGTTTAGTGTGTGTGTGTAATGTGTGTTGTGTATGTTGTGTGTGTGTAGTGTATGTTGTGTGTGTAGAGTGTGTTGTTATGAGTTGTGTGTTGTAGTGTGTATTGTGTATGTTGTGTGTCGTTGTATGTAGTGTGTGTGTGTAATGTGTGTTGTGTATTGTGTGTGTGTGTAGTGTGTATTGTGTAGTTGTATGTAGTGTGTGTTGTGTATGTGTGTATGTGTTATGAGTTGTGTGTTTGTGTTTATGTGTGTGTTGTGTATGTTATGTGTGTATTGTTATTTGTGTGTATGTTGTTTGTGTGCTGTGTGTGTTATGTGTTTGTAGTGTATGTTGTGTGTGTGTTATCAGTTTTATGTGTAATGTGTATATTATATGTGTGTATGTGTGTCTAGTATGTGTTGTGTATGTATAGTGTGTGTTGAGTTGTGTGTGTTATATGTGCATGTATGTGTATTGTGTGTGTGTTATGTTGTGTGTGTATGTATATTGTGTGTGTGTTGTTATGTTTGTGCGTTTAGTTTGTGTATATATATTATGTGTGTATAGTGCGATGTTATGAGTTGTGTGTGGTATGTGTATCCAAGTATTATTAATTTGAAAATTTATATTATAAAAAATTGATATTATTATAAAAAATTATAATAAAATAAAAATAAATATAAAAATTTACTTATCCTAAAAATAAAATTATAAAATTTATCCTAAAAATAAAATATGATTTTATCCTTAAAAAATAAATTTTATCCTTAAAAAATAAAAAAAAAATAATTTTGTTTATTCTATAATAAAATTATATCCGAAAAATAAAAATTTTATCCTAGTGTGTGTAGTGTGTTGTTATGAGTTGTGTGTTATATGTGCATGTGTGTTGTTTGTGTGTTATGTTGTGTGTGTATGTGTATAGTGTGTTGTTTATGTTTGTGTGTAATGTGTATTGTGTATGTTATGTGTGTTTGTGAGTTGTGTATGTGTGTGTTGTGTGTGTTGTTATGAGTTATGTGTGTATTGTGTGTAATGTGTGTTGTTAAGAAGTATTGTGTTGAGCGTGTAGTGTATATTATGTGTGTTGTGTGTGTATTGTGTTGTATATGTTATGTGTGTTGTGTGTGTGTAGTGTGTTGTGTGTGTATTGTGTTGTATATGTTATGTGTGTGTATTGTGTGTATGTGTGTGTGTGTGTTATGAGTTTGTGCGTTTGTTTGTGTGTAGTGTGTGTTATATGTGTATTGTGTATATTATGTAGTGTGTGTTATTTGTGTGTGTAGTGTGAGTTGTGTGTGTGTTGTATGTTATGAGTTGTGTATGTATAGTGTGTGTTGTGTTATTAAGTATGTTGTGTATGTTATGTGTGTGTGTTTGTTGTTTGTGTGCAGTGTGTGTTATGTGTGTGTTGTTTGTGTGTAGTGTGTGTTATGTGTAGTTTGTGTGTGTAGTGAGTTGTGTGTATTGTTGTTTGTGTTTATGTGTAGTGTGTGTTATGTGTGTATAGTGTATGTTGTTTGTGTGTGTAATATGTTGTATGTGTATTGTGTATATTATACGTATGTATGTGTGTCTAGTGTGTGTTGTGTATGTATAGTGTGTGTTGAGTTGTGTGTGTAGTGTGTTGTTATGAGTTGTGTTTTATATGTGCATGTGTGTTGTTTGTGTGTGTAATATGTTGTATGTGTATTGTGTATATTATAGGTATGTATGTGTGTCTAGTGTGTGTTGAGTTGTGTGTGTAGTGTGTTGTTATGAGTTGTGTGTTATATGAGCATGTGTGTTGTGTGTGTGTTATGTTGTGTGTGTATGTGTATAGTGTGTGTTGTTTATGTTTGTGTGTTTAGTGTGTGTGTAATGTGTGTTGTGTGTGTTTGTGAGTTGTGTATGTGTGTGTTGTTATGAGTTGTGTGTGTAATGTGTGTAGTGTGTGTTGTTATGAGTTGTGTGTGTATTGTGTGTAATGTGTGTTGTTAAGAAGTATTGTGATGAGCGTGTAGTGTATATTATGTGTGTTGTGTGTGTATTGTGTTGTATATGTTATGTGTGTTGTGTGTGTGTAGTGTGTTGTGTGTGTATTGTGTTGTATATGTTATGTGTGTTATGTGTGTGTATTGTGTGTATGTGTGTGTGTGTGTTATGAGTTTGTGCGTTTGTTTGTGTGTAGTGTGTATATTATGTAGTGTGTGTTATTTGTGTGTGTAGTGTGAGTTGTGTGTGTATAGTGTGTGTTGTGTTATTAAGTATGTTGTGTATGTTATGTGTGTGTGTTTGTTGTTTGTGTGCAGTGTGTGTTATGTGTGTGTTGTTTGTGTGTGTTGTTTATGTGTAGTGTGTGTTATGTGTAGTTTGTGTGTGTAGTGAGTTGTGTGTATTGTTGTTTGTGTTTATGTGTAGTGTGTGTTATGTGTGTGTAGTGTATGTTGTTTGTGTGTGTAATATGTTGTATGTGTATTGTGTATATTATACGTATGTATGTGTGTCTAGTATGTGTTGTGTATGTATAGTGTGTGTTGAGTTGTGTGTGTAGTGTGTTGTGAGTTTGTGCGTTTGTTTGTGTGTAGTGTGTGTTATATGTGTATTGTGTATATTATGTAGTGTGTGTTATTTGTGTGTGTAGTGTGAGTTGTGTGTGTGTTGTATGTTATGAGTTGTGTGTGTATAGTGTGTGTTGTGTTATTAAGTATGTTGTGTATGTTATGTGTGCAGTGTGTGTTGTGTGTGTTGTTTGTGTGTAGTGTGTGTTATGTGTAGTTTGTGTGTGTAGTGAGTTGTGTGTATTGTTGTTTGTGTTTATGTGTAGTGTGTGTTATGTTTGTGTAGTGTATGTTGTTTGTGTGTGTAATATGTTGTATGTGTATTGTGTATATTATACGTATGTATGTGTGTCTAGTGTGTGTTGAGTTGTGTGTGTAGTGTGTTGTTATGAGTTGTGTGTTGTGTGTGTATGTGTATAGTGTGTGTTGTTTATGTTTGTGTGTTTAGTGTGTGTGTAATGTGTGTTGTGTGTGTTTGTGAGTTGTGTGTATAATGTGTGTAGTGTGTGTTGTTATGAGTTGTGTGTGTATTGTGTGTAATGTGTGTTGTTAAGAAGTATTGTGTTGAGCGTGTAGTGTATATTATGTGTGTTGTGTGTGTATTGTGTTGTATATGTTATGTGTGTTGTGTGTGTGTAGTGTGTTGTGTGTGTATTGTGTTGTATATGTTATGTGTGTTGTGTGTGTGTATTGTGTGTATGTGTGTGTGTGTGTTATGAGTTTGTGCGTTTGTTTGTGTGTAGTGTGTATATTATGTAGTGTGTGTTATTTGTGTGTGTAGTGTGAGTTGTGTGTGTATAGTGTGTGTTGTGTTATTAAGTATGTTGTGTATGTTATGTGTGTGTGTTTGTTGTTTGTGTGCAGTGTGTGTTGTTTGTGTGTAGTGTGTGTTATGTGTAGTTTGTGTGTAGTGAGTTGTGTGTATTGTTGTTTGTGTTTATGTGTAGTGTGTGTTATGTGTGTGTAGTGTATGTTGTTTGTGTGTGTAATATGTTGTATGTGTATTGTGTATATTATACGTATGTATGTGTGTCTAGTGTGTGTTGTGTATGTATAGTGTGTGTTGAGTTGTGTGTGTAGTGTGTTGTTATGAGTTGTGTTTTATATGTGCATGTGTGTTGTTTGTGTGTTATGTTGTGTGTGTATGTGTATAGTGTGTTGTTTATGTTTGTGTGTTTAGTGTGTGTGTAATGTGTATTGTGTATGTTATGTGTGTTTGTGAGTTGTGTATGTGTGTGTTGTTATGAGTTGTGTGTGTATTGTGTGTAATGTGTGTTGTTAAGAAGTATTGTGTTGAGCGTGTAGTGTATATTATGTGTGTATTGTGTTGTGTGTGTATTGTGTTGTATATGTTATGTGTGTTGTGTGTGTGTATTGTGTGTATGTGTGTTTGTGTGTTATGAGTTTGTGCGTTTGTTTGTGTGTAGTGTGTTATATGTGTATTGTGTATATTATGTAGTGTGTGTTATTTGTGTGTGTAGTGTGAGTTGTGTGTGTTTTGTATGTTATGAGTTGTGTGTGTATAGTGTGTGTTGTGTTATTAAGTATGTTGTGTATGTTATGTGTGTGTGTTTGTTGTTTGTGTGCAGTGTGTTATGTGTGTTGTTTGTGTGTAGTGTGTGTTATGTGTAGTTTGTGTGTGTAGTGTGTTGTGTGTATTGTTGTTTGTGTTTATGTGTAGTGTGTGTTATGTGTGTGTAGTGTATGTTGTTTGTGTGTGTAATATGTTGTATGTGTATTGTGTATATTATACGTATGTATGTGTGTCTAGTGTGTGTTGTATATGTATAGTGTGTGTTGAGTTGTGTGTGTAGTGTGTTGTTGAGTTGTGTGTGTTATATGTGCAGGTATTTGTATTGTGTCTTAGTGTGTGTTGTTATGTTTGTGTGTTTAGTGTATGTGTGTAATGTGTGTTGTGTATGTTGTGTGTGTGTAGTGTGTGTTGTGTATGTTGTGTGTGTAGAGTGTGTTGTTATGAGTTGTGTGTTGTAGTGTGTATTGTGTATGTTGTGTGTCGTTGTATGTAGTGTGTGTGTGTAATGTGTGTTGTGTATTGTGTGTGTGTGTAGTGTGTATTGTGTAGTTGTATGTAGTGTGTGTTGTGTATGTGTGTGTGTGTTATGAGTTGTGTGTTTGTGTTTATGTGTAGTATGTATTATGTGTGTGTTGTGTATGTTATGTGTGTATTGTTATTTGTGTGTATGTTGTTTGTGTGCTGTGTGTGTTATGTGTTTGTAGTGTATGTTGTGTGTGTGTTATCAGTTTTATGTGTAATGTGTATATTATATGTGTGTATGTGTGTCTAGTGTGTGTTGTGTATGTATAGTGTGTGTTGAGTTGTGTGTGTTATATGTGCATGTATGTGTATTGTGTGTGTGTTATGTTGTGTGTGTATGTATATTGTGTGTGTGTCTAGTGTGTGTTATGTGTGTGTAGTGTATGTTGTTTGTGTGTGTAATATGTTGTATGTGTATTGTGTATATTATACATATGTATGTGTGTCTAGTGTGTGTTGTGTATCTATAGTGTGTGTTGAGTTGTGTGTGTAGTGTGTTGTTATGAGTTGTGTGTTATATGTGCATGTGTGTTGTGTGTGTGTTATGTTGTGTGTGTATGTTGTGTATAGTGTGTGTTGTTTATGTTTGTGTGTTTAGTATGTGTGTAATGTGTATTGTGTATGTTGTGTGTTTGTGAGTTGTGTATGTGTGTATTGTGTGTGTTGTTATGAGTTGTGTGTGTATTGTGGTTAATGTGTGTTGTTAAGAAGTATTGTGTTGAGCGTGTAGTGTATATTATGTGTGTTGTGTGTGTATTGTGTTGTATATGTTATGTGTGTTGTGTGTGTGTATTGTGTGTATGTGTGTTTGTGTGTTATGAGTTTGTGCGTTTGTTTGTGTGTAGTGTGTTATATGTGTATTGTGTATATTATGTAGTGTGTGTTATTTGTGTGTAGTGTGAGTTGTGTGTGTTGTTTATTAGTTGTGTGTGTATAGCGTGTGTTATGAGTTGTATGTTGTGTATATTATGTGTGTGTAGTGTGTGTTGTATATGTGCTGTGTATGTGTGTGTATTGTATATTGTTTGTGTATGTGTTGTGTGTGTTATATGTGTATGTGTATTGTGTGTGTGTGTTGTGTATGTTGTGTGTGTTGTGTATGTGTTTGTGTGTTATGAGTTGTGTGTAGTGTGTGTTGTGTATGTGTGTGTGTGTTATGAGTTGTGTGTTTGTGTTTATGTGTAGTATGTATTATGTGTGTGTTGTGTATGTTATGTGTGTATTGTTATTGGTGTGTATGTTGTTTGTGTGTTATGTGTGTGTAGTGTATGTTGTTTGTGTGTGATATGAGTTGTATGTGTAATGTGTTGTATGTGTATTGTGTATATTATACGTGTGTATGTGTGTCTAGTGTGTGTTGTGTATGTATAGTGTGTGTTGAGTTGTGTGTGTAATGTGTTCTTGAGTTGTGTGTGTTATATGTGCATGTATGTGTATTGTGTGTGTGTTATGTTGTGTGTGTATGTGTATTGTGTCTTAGTGTGTGTTGTTATGTTTGTGCGTTTAGTGTGTGTTGTGTATGTTGTGTGTGTAGAGTGTGTTGTTATGAGTTGTGTGTTGTGTGTATGTTAGTGTGTGTTTTGTATGTTGTATATGTTGTGTGTGTTTGTGTGTTGTGTATAGTGTGTGTTATTTATTAGTTGTGTATGTGTGTGTTGTGTATATATATTATGTGTGTATAGTGCGATGTTATGAGTTGTGTGTGGTATGTGTATCCAAATATTATTAATTTAAAAATTTATATTATAATAAATTAATATTATTATAAAAAATTATAATAAAATAAAAATAAATACAAAATTTTACTTATCCTAAAAATAAAATTAAAAAAATTTATCCTAAAAAAAATATGATTTTATCCTTAAAAAATAAATTTTATCCTTAAAAAATAAAAAAAAAATTTTGATTATCCTAAAATAAAATTATATCCGAAAAATAAAAATTTAATCCTAAAAATAAAATATAATATTATCTTAAAAAATAAAAATTATCGTTAAAATAATTTTGTTTATCCGAAAAATAAAATTATTTTTTTAAAAAAATTATATTATTGTAAATTGAAAAAATTATGCAACAAATTAAATATCTAATATTATTTATCTTAGCATTATTAATTTTATTGATTAAAAATAGATATAATAGATAATGAGATAATTTTAAAATTTAAATTGATAATAACGGAGGACGTCAATGAAGACAAATGATATAAATGATGGCAAATAATGATACCATTTAAAATAACGACCATTATGAATGAGATAAGTAATGACTAAAAGTGAGTACTGTTTTATCAATTTAGATATAATTATCAAATGATCTTTTGAAAGACATTAATAGACGAGAGACACAAATTAAAATCGTTACTTTACGATCCAACTCGTGACAGGAGATGGAGGAATCAAATCATTAACAGGACCGAATATCAGAGTATTTGAGAAAACATGCATCGATGACCAAACTAAGTTAGCCATTCTTCTTTAGTATTTTAAGGATTATTTAAAAAAAAATTAAACTTCTATTAAGAGATAAAACGATAATCAACATATCGATTTTCTTTTAAAAAATATGAGATACTAAAAAAATAATAATAACTCTAAAATTTCTCAGATAGGATTGAAAAAGATCCAAAGAGCTATCTCCTCCTAGACACAATATCCTCTACATGAATCCATCTAATATTTCTATGAATCATCACTACATGAGAAAAAGAGGATTCACTGGTAAGATGTAATGACAATGAATGATATATATACATAGAGTGGAAGAGAGAGAGAAAAAGAGAGAGATAAAACACAACGAGTTGGATACCTCGTTTGTTTACAACACATTGAGTTATCAACTTATTTAAGAGAAAGAGTAAATAAATAAAAATAAAATGATGAAAAGTTGTCTGTTAAAATCATGCACACTCAAAATTGTTCTCCCAAACCTCTCGATTTTTGTTTCGTACATGAGCAAAAAATATAATAGAAAATTCTCATTTATAGGATGGATAATGCTTTCAACGGGTATAATTATGTCTGAAACTTCATATGACAATGGTCTTTCATGATAAACAAATATAATGTTTCAATCCCAAAATGGATGATTATCTTGAATAGTTCGAGATGGTTCAGGTTTCTATTCTAGCTTCTCATTCTAGTATATGTCATAGTATATGTGGCCACGGTCATGATTCTCATGCAGCATCACATTCCGACATATCTCTTTACCCGATTTTTAAATTTTGCTTCTCTTGTCTAAATCAACTCATCATGTTATCATCTAGAATAAAATTGTGATATAGAAAAAGAATTTATAGCCACAAAAAAAAAAAGTTTGATAATGCTTACCTCATCACTGAACCCATGAAGGCATTCGCCGTCCATGAAAAGTGCAAGATTTTGATTTCTTTATACTGGGAGAATACTTGCATGTACTGTAAGACAAATTGGCAAACTATTTAGTAAAGCTCTTGAACTCCTAGAGTACATCAGTAAAAGCTTCAAGCATCTACTTATCTAATGGAAAAAAATAAAAAATAATCAGATTCATGGATCATGACTATGTCTGATTAACAAACTATAAGATAAAAAAGTAACAAAGTCCATTAAAACACAAACACACGTTTCTAGAGCTTGTATGAAGAAGTCGGTTCATTGCTCTGCTTTCTTTATCAAGAGGCCTTAGAAGAACACACAGAACATGGACCACAATAGAAAGATAAGATTTAAGGTTCTAAGACTACAATACTGAGTTGTCTGCTTTGTAACTTAACTTTGCTTAGTTGATACCGTTAGAAAATGTGCTCTCACCAAATGAACAGACAATCTCATCCTACCACCATTATTATTATCTTACACCATTACAAAACCAAAATTTAATCATTAGATGAATGTACCATCTGCTCAGTGCTTTTTCTGGGAAATTGGATGAAACAACGGCTAGTTGTTTCATTGGATACATTGCATCCTTTGGAATGTGCATCACAAAGTTGAAGATTAAGTAAAAATTCCTTCACTTGAATCCATAATAAAAAAAAGTTATATGAATTGAAAGATATGTATGAGCTGCTGAAAAACTGCACGAGATGCCAAGTATTGCTTATTGATACAACAATATCTTTACATGTTTGGGCACTGACGGAGTCTGCAGGAATGAGTACTCCCTGAAATGAATTTGTGGCCCAAATTCATCTTTAGAAAGGCCATAGACCATGGTATGAATCTGCAAAGGTGAATCAACTTTAATCAGATGATAAAAAATGTGATTACCCATCTTTTTTTCTTATTGTATTAGTCAACACAGACAAAAATGTGATTATCCAACTTTGATTGATTGCGTTAGTCAACTGCTCAGTGATTAACCTTTTTTTTTTTCACAAGTTTCATTGCAGCATTGCACTATTAAGATTTCTGATCATTTATAATGGGAAATGTCATTTGTCTTGAAACAAGAGGTAAAATGTTCAAACATTAATGAAATAAAAAATTGTAGACTAAGGTCGAGATACAGATTCAAGTAATTATTTATGGGTAAGATGAGGTTTTTAGAATTACTAGTGCAATAGAATCTCCTAGTCGTTGAGTGGTCATTAGTTTCAAAACCTCTGGCCAAGCACAAGTACCATTTGTAGATTATAATAGTCCGACTTCCAAATTACTCGTTACTTGTAATTTCATCAGTAAATCCATGTACAGTTTGAGATTTATCTATGGTGCACTAGAAGGTCCTTATTCTCAATGTCTGGCCAAGCACAAATACTGTTTGTAGACTTTCAAATTACTTCTTTACATTTAATTAGTAAATCCATGGAGAGTGGAGTTTCGGATTTAGCTATGGGTAGATTCTTGTTAAAGTTTTATTATCCAAGTTATCCTTCTGAGATGTTTCATACTTTTTTCCGAGCTACTAACCACTACTTGTGTCAAGTTCAGTTCCCACTCGAATAAACTTCCTCATGACTGCTACAGTTTAGGTCCTTGTTGATTTTTTTGTTTCAGTAGGCTTCATTACGGCCTTTTGGTGATGGATTCATTACCACAATATTTTAGTTGCAATCTTTGTAATGGATTAATTACAGTTGTTGGCTATGAAGTTTTTGGAGCGAGAGGAACTTGCAAATTAAAATTTTCAGAATTAAATTTTGAGACGTTTTGTGTTGTGTATGTTACGTGTATGTGTGTGTGTGTTTTGCATGAGTTGTATGTTTATGTTTGTGTGCAGTGTGTGTTGTGTATATTACGTGTGTGTGTAGTGTGTTGTTTGTGTGCCGTGTGTGTTATATGTGTGTAGTGTATGTTATGAGTTATGTATGTTGTGTTGTGTGTGTGTTGTGTATATTATGTGTGTGTTTTGTATGTTATGAGTTGTGTGTATATATGCATGTGTTAAAAGTTGTGTGTATAGTGTGTGTTATTATTAGTTATGTGTTGTGTATGTTGTGTGTGTAGTGTGTGTTGTTATTAGTTGTGTGTGTTGTTTATGTTATGTGTGTGTGTTGTGTGTGTTATATGTGTGTGTATTGTGTGTGTGTTGTTATGTTTATATGTTTAGTGTGTGTTGTTATGAGTTGTGTGTAGTGTGTGTTCTGTATAGTGTGTGTGTGTGTTCTATTTAGTATGTGATGTGTGTGTGTATGTGTTTATGTGTTGTGTGTTTGTGGTGTGTGTTTTGTATTTATGTGTGTGTATGTTTTTGTGTGTTATATGTTTATGTATGTTGTATATCATGTGTTGTGTGTGTGAAGTGTGTGTTTGTATTGTCTATGTGTGTTATGAGTTGTGTGTCATATGTGTTTGTATTATGTGTTGTGTGTATGTTATGTGTATTGTATTATGTGTGTTGTGTTGTGTGTGTGTGTTTTGTGTTATGTGTTGTGTATGTATGTGTTGTATTGTGTTTGTTTCGTCTTCTATATTGTGCGTGTGTGCTGTGTGGTGTGTGCGTTTTGTTTATTTTGTATGTTGTGCTTGTGTGTGTTGTCTATGTTGTGTGTGTGTTATGTATATGTGTGTTTATTCTAAGTGAGTGTATTGTGTGTGTTTGTCGTGTGATATGTGTGTTTGTTTGTTTTGTAAGTTGTGTGTGTATATTTGTACCATTTATGTGTGTGTATGTTTATTTTTTGTATGTGCGTATTTGTTTTATGTGATATGTGTGTGTGTATGAATGTGTGTGTGTTGTGTGTATGTAGTGTGCATTGTTATGAGTCGTGTGTGTATACGTGTATTGTGTATGTTATGTGTGTGTTGTGTGTAGTATGTGTTTTTATCAGTTGTGTGTATATGTACGTGTGTTATGTATGTTATCAGATGTGTATGTATTTGTGTGTGTATGTTGTGTATGTTGTGTGTGTGTGTGTTGTGTATGTATGTGTGTTGTGTATGTCATATATTGTGTGTGTAGTGTGTGTATATTGTGTATGTTTGTGTGTTGTGTTTTGTGTGTGTATGTTGTGTCTTTTGAAGTGTTGTGCTTTTTTTGTGTTTTGTGTTGTTTGTGTTGTGTTTTGTTTTATTGTGTATGTTATGTGTATAGTTTGTATTGTTTTAAGTTCTGTGTGTATGTGTGTGTGTTGTGTGTAGTATGTATTGTTATGAGTTGTGTGTGTGTGTATCTTTTGTGTTGTGTGTTGTTTTTATGTTTGTTGGTTTTTGTGTATGTTATGTGTGTGTTTATATATTGTGTGTGTGTGTTGTTTGTGTATGTATTATGAGTTGTGTGTATTGTGTATGTTATATGTGTGTGTGTAATGTGTGTTGTTTGTGTGTGTTTTATAAGTTGTTTGAGTATGTGTGCATGTTTGTTGTGTATGTGTGTTTGTTGTGTATATTGTGTGTATGTGTATTATTATGTGTTGTGTGCTTATGCGTATGTATTGTGTATATTATGTGTGTGTAGTGTTTTCTGTTATGAGTTGTTTGTGTTATGTTTGTGTCATCTGTATATATATTATGAGTTGTGTGTACATGTGTATGTTATGAGTTATGTGTGTATGTGTGTTTGTGTTATCAGTCGTGTGTGTGTGTTGTGCATTTTATGAGTTATGTGGGTATGTGTGTTTGTGTTATCAGTCGTGTGTGTGTGTTGTGCATGTTATGAGTTATATGTATATGTGTTGTGTATGTTATGCGTGTGTGTGTATTTTTATGAGTTGTATGTGTATGTGTGTGTATTGTGTATGTTATATGTGTATGAGTTGTATGTGTGTTGTGTATAGTGTGTTGTTATGATATGTGTGTTTGTGTGTGTGTGTGTGTGTCTGTGTGTTGTTATAAGTTGTGTATGTATTGTATATATTATATGTGTTATGTATGTTGTGTGTGTGTGTTGTGTATAGTATGTTGTTATGAGTTGTGTGTATATGTTTATGTTGTGCATGTTATGTGTGTGTGTTGTTATAAGTTGTGTGTGTGTGTGTGTTGTGTATGTTTTGTGTTTATGTAGTGTGTGTTATGAGTTGTGTGTATTTGTATGTGTTGTGTATATTATGTGTGTGTGTTGTTACAAGTTGTGTGTGTATGTGTTTGTATTATGTATGTTGTGTATGTGTGTAGAATGTGTTGTATGTATGTGTATTGTGTTTGTGTTGTTTATGTTATTGTATTATTTTTGTGTGTGTCGTGTGTGTAGTATGTATGTGTATTGTGTGTATGTAGTGTATGTTATGTGTTGTGTATGCATATGTATTGTGTGTGTTATTTATGTTATTTTCGTGTGTGTTGTTTATTGTGTGTGTATGTTGTGTGTTATGTGTATGTATATTGTGTATGTGTAGTGTGTGTTATATGTTATGTGTATTGTTTGTGTTATTTTCGTATGTGTTGTTTATTGTGTGTGTGTGTTGTGTGTATATATATTGTGTGTGTGTTGTGTATGTTATGTATGTGTGTATTGTTATAAGTTGTGTGTGTATGTGTTTGTATTTGTGTTGTGTATATTATTTGTGTGTGTAGTATGTGTTGTGTGTATGTGTATTGTATGTGTGTTGTTTATGTTGTATTGTTTTTGTTTGTGTAGTGTGTTGTAGTGTTGTGTGTATTATGTATTATGTGTTATATGTATATATATATGTATTGTGTGTGTTGTTTGTGTTATTTTCGTGTGTTGTTTATTGTGTATGTGTATTGTGGATGTGTAATGTGTGTTCTGTGTTGTTTGTATATATGTATTATGTGTATTGTTTGTGTTATTTTTGTGTGTGTTGTTTATTGTGTGTATATTATATGTCTATGTTGTGTGTATATGTATGTGTATTGTGTTGTGTGTGTAGTGTTTTGTTGTGTGTATGTGTATTGTGTTGTGTGTATTTATATTGTGTGTGTGTTGTGTGTGTATGTAGTGTGTGTAGTATGTGTTGTGTGTATGTAGTGTGTGTAGTATGTGTTGTGTGTGTTTATATTGTGTGTGTGTTGTGTGTGTATGTAGTGTGTGTTGTGTGTATTTTGTATTGTGTATTTGTTGTTTTTATTGTTGTATTATTTTTGTATGTGTTGTGTGTGTAGTGTATTGTCTCTTGTGTGTATGTGTATTGTGTGTGTAGTGTGTGTTATGTATTGTATATATGTGTATTGTTTGTATTTGTATTATTTTTATGTGTGTTGTGTGTATTTGTGTATTGTTTGTGTATTATGTGTATGTGTCCTAATACTATTTCAAAATCATCAAATTTCATCATCAGAACGCAGACCCATTAATGGACGGTCAGGATCGTTTTTACGGTGCACGCCATCCTTCCAGTGCCCGCTGTCACGTATAAGTACTCCTATGAAGGCTTCCCCGCCTTTGGAGTGCCCTGCCGACTCGAGACCATGGTGGAGTCCCCGAGGCTGGAGCGGGAAATCCGAAGCCGAAGCCTCGCGCTCGGTGACGTTCCACGAGAGCTGGTGGCAGCGGAGGCGGGGAAGACGTGGATCCTAGATTTCCTTTACCGTCCTCACGTACAGGACGGCGAAATGGGCGGTTTTGCTCCGCAAACGCGAGACCTTTCTGCTCTTTCCTCTTGGGCTATTTTCCGGCGGAAGTTCCTCCCCAGATGGCTCTTCCGTTCCAGAAGCGGTCCATCGACGGCGGTGGCGAACAGACGGGGCTCGGAATGGGTGGTACGGTGTTCTTCTCGAGGTGTCGCCGAAAGAAGAGGAAGGGGAAAGAAAGGACAGAGGAGGGGGAGGAGAATAGAAGAGAAAAGGTGGCCTCTCCTGATTCGAAGATGACGAAGGGGATCAATGGAGGGGCTGGCGTCCGCTCGTTGGATGCGTTCGCAGGTACGTGTGGGATGTCGAGTCCTCTTTGAGTTCTTATGTGTAGTTGTAGGCTAAGTGTTCGACGTTTGGTTCATGCTAGAACAAAAAGGAAGGAGTCTCAAAACTCTCTAAGAACTCACCTTTTTATGAAGCATGCCCACGAGTCTCTTCCCCGAAACTTCGTCATCATGATAGTCTCTCAAACTCCAAAGGAGAGCAAAGAAGAGAGTCACAATAGAGAATATTTACCGGATAAAAAGGAAAACTGGGGTTTGGATAGAGATGCTTGATGTTTCTTCCACCATTTCTCTCGTACGTTTCATAGGGCATCCATAAGTTTTATTTCCATGTATATTTAGTGACCGAGGTCTTTTTGCTTCACAGATATAGTCAATTATATTATGTTTTTAGTCTTTTTTTTTTCTTAATTCAAATATGGTGGAATCCTTCTGCAGGCATGGGAATTAAAGGCTACATTAGAGAAAAGAATTAGGTAAAGAAGGTGAGCCATCCACATCGAGTGAATGTCTTAGCTCCTACATTGCTGGTAGTTCTTGACTACCAGGTTCCTCCATTGCTGGTGTATGCCAATTTTTCAGCACAAGATTTGGGTTTTAATCTAAATTTTTAACTTTGCATCTTCTTCAATCAAGTTTTTCCATTAAATTCCTCGTTTTTGTATTTGTTACTATTCTGTGGTCTGAGAGTTCAATGTCACATCTTTGACCTGCAGGAGCTAGGAAGCCGAAAGAGATATCTTTTGACATAGGAATGGGAGTGGGTATGGCTTTCATCCTGTTCAGGTGGGCGACTGAATTGAACAAAATGAAGGAGCAATGAATTCAAATGGAAATGCTGTTCAAATAAATTAAAGATGTAATCCCAAAGATAGGCGATGATTTTGGCATCTTAAGATCAAATCATGATATCACATCATCATCATCAGATTGTCGTGGGAATGCCAGTAAATGCAATCAGAATCAAGGGGCAAGTTTTCATATGGAAGAGGCTAAGTCTACCATTGAATCTGATGGGCATTCGAATTATGTGATTAGCACCGAGAAACGAAATATAGATCAACTGGAAGCAAAGTTAGAGTTCGAATTAGAGCAGCTGCAGCTTGAGTTGGACAGGGAGGATTCAGTAATGATCTCAGAATGAGGGCAAATAGAGGTATTCTTCTTCTCAGTAAATCTGTTCTCCTTATTGGGAATGTTGTTTTAATAACTAGCATTTGTTGAAATGGAGAAATTATTTTGCATATACCATGAAATTTAGCTTAGATCATAATATGACCCACTAACTTTTTAATGAACCTAATGAACCTGCCTCACCTTTTTTTAAAAATTTTGGAACATTCTTTTATGATTCCTATATAATAGTTTTGTTGATACCAAGTAGACTAGGTACAGTATAAATTACTGATTATAAGGCTTCTTGGGCCCCATAGTGAGTTCGATATGATAAGTCATCATTTGGGATGGTCCAGATTGTGTTTTGGGTTATATATCTCTTCGCAAGCCATTTGACTCAAAGGGAATCTTCTTGGAGGCTATCGCGCAAATGAATTGAAGTAAATATGCTTGGTTTAGGGTATAAAGATTTTGAATGCCATGTTCCTCTCCTTGTAATGGATTGTATATGTCTTGCCAAGCAACTTTGTGGAGGCCTTTAATGTCATCTCCTTGTCATAAGAAATGAGCCATTATTTGTTCTAGTCGATGAATTACCCTCCGTGCCAAGCAACTCCTAGTGTATGCTTGTGGAGCTTCAAGAATATATTGCAAATAAAGGTACATGTTGGATCTATGATTTCTCATATAATTAGAAATGAGGACACCTTTCTTTGGCTTGATCCGTGACACGCAAGAGGTATTCTAAAACTTGTTGTTGGGGACTATATTGATTATGAAATTTCCACTAACCCTTTAGCTAGAGTTTTTGAAATTTGCAAGGATGGAGTGTGGGTTGTTGGCCACCCCCATTCACCAGCTTTAATCCTCGTTTGGGATGCTATTCTTGACATTATCACTTTCCCTCATTCTCGGAATGATTGTGTGGTGTGAAAGCCTTCAACTTTTGGAGTTTTTACACTTAAATCAGCTTACACAGCAATGGATGAGCCTTCAAATATGGTTGCATGAAGTAATCTTGTCAGGTTTAAGGGCAACATACCAAGGTATTCTTTCATCTCTTGGCTTGTTTGTTTAAACATGTTGAGCACTTTGGATAGATTGATAAAGTGGAGAATCTGCACCAATTCCTCTTGCTACTTATGCAGTCAAGAAGATGAAAGCATGCATCGCCTATTTTTTTGATTGCACTTTCTCATCACTGAGTGTGGGGAGCCATTTTGAGCAGATGCGACCTATCCCACTCGCCACAGGGGTGGAACATAGAATTTATACGGGTATGCAATCATTGGAAAAACGAGAGTTTCATAAGTCGAATTGAGAAACTATCTTTCACAGCTATCATATATCATATCTGGGTTTAGAGGAACCACATATTTGAGTCAAACACCTAAAGATCTCTAGATATTATTATTTCAGTCTTTGTGCAAGATGTGAGTAGGAGAATGCAAAACGAATCCACGATTGTAGTAGACATCGCATCAACTCAAGCCATTGTCGCAAATTGGAATCCATGCCCAAACTTCGCAACACTTAAGTCTACGTGGCACCACTAGACCCCTCCCATTGAGGGTATTATTGTCATATATACTGATGCCTCTGTCTCTACTTCCATAGTTGGGTTGGGATGTGTTTTTTGAGACTATTTTGGAAGCCCCATTTGTGCTATGACGAAAAGCAGATCAAAGGAAGATCTCATTCTACTACATGAATTATAAGCTATCCTCCTTGTCCTTTTGAAGCTAAAAGAAGAAAATTTCGCTTGATCCATCTTTGGTCTGATTCACAAGTCGTTGTGGATATTCTCAACAGTTGTAATAATGTGTCAGGGTGTTACCAAATTACTTTAAGAATATATTCATGCTATTTAAGAGAGCTTCGAGATTCTGGAATTCTTTTTCATCCTTTAAGAAGCTAAGAAGTCAGCTGACTTCCTCACCCATCTGTGCAAGTCCAAAGAGAAGATCTTGCTACCCCCCTCAGGGTTTCCGGACGAATTGTGGAGGTTGATTGAAGTTGATGTGTATAAGAGGGAATATGTTAGACTAGTGTGATTCTCATGGATTCTTTGTATGACTTAGTTACATCTCTATATATCTAGTAGTTATATATGATGATGATGTGTACATGTAATATGTGATGTGGACAGATGATCATAAACCGTGTGACGTATATGTACATGTGATATGATTATTATTATTATTGGGGCCTACGAGCTTTCAATTTTATTCTCGTTTATTGTTGAGCTTATGTGCTTATGATTAAGTTATAATCACATGAGGAGGCTCTACGGGAGCGTAGAGGCAATAGCGAGAACCACGAGGTCGAGATGGACCATCGCGATGCATGAAGATGCGTAGAGATGCCGATTGAACCGATGAGAACGAGATGAATGATCATAGGGCATGGAGATGCGTCACTGCATACATAAATCTTGATGTGAGTGATTAAGCCCATTGGCTCAGGCTTGATCACCTTAGGATGTGGTCCATGATCATCTGATATGATTTGTCATGTGATGTGTGATTGCTAACATACCTACTAAATATGTATATATATTTTTTCATACGATGTAGATATATATTAAATATGTATGTGTATGATATGTCATAGGAGATCAAATTAAAATCCCCTCTTTCGATAAAATTAAGTCGGTAAATGTAAGATAATTAGATTGACCCATGTTGTCTTCCATCGTTATAGGTAGGAATCGATTCCCGACATAGGTTGAGTCCCTCGAGATTCACCTATATCGCGATTCACTATCTTACCTATGACCTATGACATATAGATGTCACCGGTGACCTGAGGATGTGATATGCTTGGTCGAGTCCCTCGAGGGCATATCATTGAATCAGACTCATCTTGTAATGATGATGATGGCTTAACCGAACATCATGGCTTGTCGAGTCTCTCGAGACCATGGAAGTTCGGAGGCTAAATAGGATGGGAATAACAAAGGGTTGTGATTGACAAGAGTTACCTATCTTTACGGGCTTAGCGTGATTGGTCGAGTCTCTCGAGGTTATGTTAAGACGCCGATTGAATCCCGATCCCCATTAGAGATTTGTCGGGGGTCTCCGATTCACATATCGGAGGAAGTTGTTTCAATTTATCAGAAAATATTACAGATATACTTAAATTGTGCAGGACACAAACTAACAGATCGGATTTCAAATACAAGCCAAACATTACACTGGATACTTCTTTTAGGTTCAGCAAAGAGAGAGGAATCGGCAGCTAGGGCATCATTGGCTGTATTGTCCTTGCAAGTCTTAAGTAGCTCGGAGAGAGATTCATTTAAAAGGAATTTATCTTAAATAAAAATATGATATTAATTTAAAAATATACTATTAACAGTATATCAGTTACTATTAATAGTAGTTATAGGGAAAGAGAAGAACTGTTAATAATAACAGAGGGGATAAAACCAACAGAAAGTGACGAGAATAGCTACGAGAACGTTACTGTAAATGCAACCCAAGTTCTTTTACCAGTGCAGATACTCCATATGTTATTGATTATTCTTTGATAATGCTAAACACTGATGCACACAATTGCATGGTGAAAGACACGGTTTGTTACTGATGATTTTCTTTGGCAATCTTTAACTGCCGCTGTACTAAAATGTCAAACCTAATTTTCTTTGTAGATGTCAAAAGTCAAATTTATACGAATAATTGAGGAATGGATGATGGGAAGGATTTACCTGAAGATTATTTGAGTTATTTATATGATCAAATTGTGAAAAGTGAAATAAAAAATTAGTGTTGATTCATCAGCTCCACAGAGTAAGCAAACGAGCAGCATCAATAAGCTTTTGGGATTAGATAGGATTTCCAACTTGGTCAATTGGAAGCAAGCAGAAGAAAGAGCATTAGGTGCAAATGATTTGCTCATTAGGCACAACCAAGAACAGTTTAAAGCAAAAAGTGGAAAATCAGAGTAAGTCTAGTAGAAAAAGTGGATGATGTTATATCTTTTCCATGTTCATTTTGGATTTTTATTTTTATTGGTGACTTAGGTCTATGTTCTATGCTGCAACGGATACGGCAATCCTGAGATTTATGATTGAGGTTTGCTGGGCCCCCATGATGGCTGCTTTCTGTGTGATGCTTGACCAAAGTGATGACAAGTCTGCCACAGCACAGTGTTTGCAGGGCTTCCGATATGCAGTGCATGTCACCTCAGTGATGCATATGCAGACACAGAGAGATGCTTTTGTCACATCCGTAGCAAAAGTCACATACCTTCATTGTGCTGCGGACATGAATGTTGATGCTGTTAAGGTGAACCACTTGAGTTAATGATATTTTCCTCCTCCAGCTACAAACTGTATTAGTTTTATTGAGAAAATTTATCTTTGGTATTTCCTGATAATTGGGTGGTGGGTAATGTATCCTATCATGTATAGGACTTTCCCTAGATTTTCTTAATTATTTCAATTGAAGATCTGTATAACATTATATATCTATTAATTACTAAATTTTGATATTGTAACAAATAGAACATTGTCATCTAACCTTGTGATACAGTCTCATCAAATACAATGCAAACTTACTAAACAATTGGTTAGAATCTCTTTATGAGTGTAGTCCCTTTTAGTAAAAAGATTTTGAGTCTACTAAGGATCTGATCACCTTTTGAATGATCTCATTACATGAACAATTGTGAATAATGCAACTATATGAAATTACTTGTAGAACGTGACTTGATGTATGTTTGCAATTATATATACATATGTATGTGACTTGATCACTTGTTCTACTGACAACATCACTCAGAGGGTGTGCTGTCTGTTGGTTAATGTCTGCCATTTAATTTTAAACATTAAAAACTATCATGCTACCACGCAGTCAATAGCTTAGCTGATAGATTATATTTTCTTAATAAATAGTTTACATTGCTTCTGTTTTGTTAAAATTTAATCTACGAGAATAACACTTTGTGTGTTCTTCATAACTTGTTTCTGTTCTTATAGATTGACTGTGTAAAGTCCATATGCATGTTAATTTGTCTGAATGACAATATTTAGCTCTTATCTGTTATGATCTGATATAAGGTAGATATGGGACCAAGTAAAACTTACACATTCCCAAGTACATGGTCAATTTTTCATATGTATTTTAGCTTCAAATGTTTGGATTTGTTTTATTATTGGTAGTTTTAATTAGTATCATAAATATTTTAATTTGAATGTCATAATTTGACATTTGTATTAAATAAATACTTAATAGTCCTACTTAATCACTGATTAGCATGACTAAAACAATGTTACATCTTAAATATTATATTTTCTATACCTTAGTTTGACATTTGTATTAAATAAACATTTGATAGTCTGTCCTAAAGTTATAAATATGTGTTACCGATTAGCATGACTTAAAGAATATACAACATGAGAATGCTGGTATTTGAGGATGAGCTCTTGTACAATGGTGACCTAGGTTCGGAGTCACTAACACAACTTCTCTAATTTAAGGGTTAAGGATTTGTGACCCCCTCAAGCATTGGGTTGCCTAAGAATGCTGGCATTCCAATTGTACTAAGTCGAAAATTAGTTTTGTTTGCTTCTTTATTCTATAGGTATTCTCGGTTGTATTTTCTTTGTCTTTCTTTTTTTGACATATATGCACATGGATACAAAATATATAATGTTTAGAGTACATGCTATGAAGCAATAGACATTTTTATTTTCGATCAGTAATATTTGTTTAGGCTTTAACTTCCACATTTTTCCTGGAATTAATGTTCTGCATCGTATCAGTTAATATCTGTTGTGTTTGTGTATGTGTCCTGTGAGGTGTGTTTGTGTATGTTGTGTGTGTATTGTGTATATTATGTGTGTGTGTTATGAGTTGTGTGTGTATGTATGTGTGTGTTTTATATGTTATGTGTTGTGTGTATATATGTATGTGTTATGAGTTGTGTGTATATGTGTGTGTATGTTATATGTGTTTGTGTAGTATGTGTTGTTACGAGTTGTGTGTATATGTGTGTGTATGTTATGTGTGTTTGTGTAGTATGTGTTGTTATGAGTTGTGTGTATGTGTGCTTTGTATGTTACTTGTGTGTGTGTAGTATCGGTTGTTATGAGTTGTGTGTGCGTTGTGCATGTTATGTATGTGTGTAGTGTGTAGTGTATATTATGTGTCTGTTGTTTGTGTGTGTGTGTTGTGTATGTTATGTGTCTGTTGTGTGTGTGTTATGTATGTTGTGTGTATGTGTATTGTGTGTGTGTCTTTGTGTGTTGTTTATTGTGTATGTTATGTATGTGTGTAATTTGTGTTGTTATGGGTTGTATGTGTATGTGTGTGTATTGTATATGTTATATGTGTGTGTTGTGTTGTTATGGGTTGTATGTGTATGTGTGTGTTGTTATGAATTGTGTGTATATGTATGTGCTGTATATGTAGATGCCTGACAAAGCCTTGTGCATAATGTGTATATGTATGTGCTGTATATGTAGATGCCTGACAAAGCCTTGTGCATAATCTATCTCCTAGTAATTCCTACTATGTGTGGATCACATCCTGTAGCTCTCAGCATATTTTGCCGACGAATGAATTAGCATGTATCCGGTATTTGAACAAAATAATTCCATATAACTGTCAACAAAAACACAAGCTAAGCTTTTTGTAAGAGACCCGATCAGGTATCCAGACTCCGGGAACAGCAAAAGATTCAAGTAGATCAGAACTACATAGAAGCATTACCTCGAATGAAGTTAAAATTGATTCCAGAACAAGAGGTGAGAACATAAACAATACATCGCAGCAAAATTCTACTCTCTTCGATAAATAGTCAATGAATATGTTACAGAAATCTCATCAATTTATGTTACCATCCATGGATCTACCAAGAACTTTTGCATCTGATTCACACAGCTGAATTCGATGGCTGGCTGGCAAAAGATCCTAACAAAGTGAACTTTTTAACTTTGCACTACTTAGATTATAAGCATATCTTGCCGACGAATGAATTAGCATGTATCCGGTATTTGAACAAAATAATTCCATATAACTGTCAACAAAAACACAAGCTAAGCTTTTTGTAAGAGACCCGATCAGGTATCCAGACTCCGGGAACAGCAAAAGATTCAAGTAGATCAGAACTACATAGAAGCATTACCTCGAATGAAGTTAAAATTGATTCCAGAACAAGAGGTGAGAACATAAACAATACATCGCAGCAAAATTCTACTCTCTTCGATAAATAGTCAATGAATATGTTACAGAAATCTCATCAATTTATGTTACCATCCATGGATCTACCAAGAACTTTTGCATCTGATTCACACAGCTGAATTCGATGGCTGGCTGGCAAAAGATCCTAACAAAGTGAACTTTTTAACTTTGCACTACTTAGATTATAAGCATAGGAGATACATGTATAAAAAAACAATAGAATTCTAATTTTCCACATAAGGGCAGTAAGCGAAGATGTAACTCGCCTATGAAAACCCAGGTAATGGATTGGTTATTAGACAAAATAAAGATGATCTAACTCCTAATTTCTTAATTTTCCATTATCATGCACTTGACTAGTTTTACCTAAGTCATGCGACACTTATATATGTTCATCCGTAAAGGTCAACCATCCCGAAACCTCCGATGATCCCTTAGGACCTACAAAAGAAAAATCAGTTTAGAGAAAATATTTTACTCGGGATCCACAAACAATCATTTCAGCAAACACTTCATAGCCAATGTAAATTACAAACAAATTTTATATGTTTTGAACGGTCCGACAACAAAAGATCCAATGATCCACTACAGATCGAAATTCTCATAAGTGCCCACTTGACACAATCTTTGTTTGCAATCCTAAGACAACCATCAAAACGAAAAAAAAAGGGTCGCTAAGCCTACTGTCAGCTGTTTACATGTTGTGCAAAGCATGAACAAAACTGAAAAACACGGACATACATTAACATTACATGTTGTGCAAAGCATGTTGTGCAAAGTGTGTAGTATGTATTTTTTTGAGTTGTGTGTGTATTGTGTATGTGTGTGTAGTGTGTGTGTATGTATGTGTGTGTATAGTGTATGTTGTTTGTGTGTGTATGTATGTGTGTGTATTATGAGTGTATGTGATACGTATTTTATGTGTATATTGTTATTAGTTGTGTGTGTATATTGTGTATGTTATGTGTGTGTGTGTGTTTTGTATGTGTATTGTGTGTGTCTTTGTGTGTTGTGCATTGTTTGTGTTATGTGTGTTGTTATAAGTTGTGTATGTTATGTGTGTATTGTGTGTATGTGTTGTGGGTGTTGTGTGTATGTAGTGTATATTATTTTTTTTTTTGTGTTATGTTATGTGTGCGTGTGTAGTGTGTTGTTTGTGATTTATGAGGTGTTGTTATGAGTTGTGTTGTATATGTTATGTGTGTGTATGTGTTGTGTGTAGTGTGTATTGTTTATGAGTTGTGTGTATGTGTCGTGTATGTTATGTGTGTGTATGTGTATTGTATGGTGTCTTTGTGTGTTGTTTATTGTGTATGTGAGTTGTTATGAGTTGTGTGTGTATGTGTATTATATGTTGTGTATGTTATGTGTGTGTGTGTATTGTGTATGTTATGTGTGTGTGTGTGTATTGTGTGTTGTGTGTATGTGTGTGTGTGTATTGTGTATGTTATGTGTGTGTGTATTGTCAGTGTTATGAGTTGTGTGTGTATGTGTGCATGTGTATTATGTATGTTAAGAGTTGTGTGTATGTGTGTGTGTTATGTATGCTATGTGTGTTGTGTGTAATGTGTGTTATTATGAGTTGTGTTTGTATACATTGTGTATATTATATGTGTGAAGTGTGTGTTGTTATGAGTTGTATGTGTATGTATGTGTTGTTTGCAGTATGTGTTGTGTGTATATGTGTATTGTGCATGTGTTTTTTATTGTGTATATGTTATGTGTGTAGGTATTGTGTGTTTTGTGTGATTGCTGCGATCTTTTTGTCATAGATTATAGATCTATAGTGCAACTTTTTTTCTATGTTATGAGGTGTTTTACAAAGGGCTTTCGATGTGTTAGCACAAAAGAGGAAGAAAGGGCAACAACTGTTGCTACCCCTTAGATTGGCAAAAGGCTGCTTGCAGCCTTGGCTGAGAGCCCTTCTTGCTGCTCTAAGCTTGGCTAAAAGTAGCAAGAATGAGAGCAACAAGACTGCTCTCAACCTGCTACATGGCAACCCTTGCCTAGCTACAAGGGGCACCCCTGGTGGCCAAGGTTTCTTGGCCTCAAGGGTTACCCTAGTGGCCAGGACTCTTGGTTGCATGGGCAAGCAAACCCTGGTTGTGCAAGTACACCCTATAGCTAGTGTTTCTTGGCTGTAGAGGTAACCTTGGGGGCTAGGGAATCCTAGCCGCCCAAACCTGGCCGCGTGGGGCACCCTATTGTAGGGTACCCCAAAAGGTAGAAAAGTAATTAATTAAATAATTTAATAATAATAATAATAACAATAATAATAATAATAATAATAATAATAATAATAATAATAATAATAATAATTATTATTATTATTATCTAGTAGTCCTACATGATAATGATGTGTACGTGATGTATGATGTAGATGGATGATCATTAACCATATGATGTGTGTATACATGTGATGTGATTATTATTATTATTGGAGCTTGTGAGCCTCCAATTTTTTTCTCATTTATTGTTGGGCCTACGTGCCTATGATTAAGTTGTAATAATATGAGGAGACACGACGGGAGTGTAGAGGCGATAGCGAAACCCACGAGACCGAGACGGATGATCACAGGGCATGGAGATGCCTATGCAACCGACGAGAACGAGATGGATGATCATAGGACATAGAGATATGTCGCTGCACACATAGATCTTGATATGAGTGATTAGGCCCATTGGCTCGGGCTTGATCATATTAGGATGTTGTCCATGATCATCTGGTGTGATTGCTGACACACCTACTATATATATATATATATATATATATATATATATATATATATATATATATATATATATATATATATATATATATATTTGCATGCAACGTAGATATATATTAAATATGTATGTGTATGACACGCCATAGGAGACAAAATTAAAATCTCCTCTTTCGATAATATTAAGTCGGTAAACGTAAGACAATTAGATTGACCCACGTGACCTTCCATCATTATAGGTAGGAATCGATTCCTAACGTAGGTTGAGTTGGTCGAGTCCCTCGAGACTCACCTATATCGCGATTCGCTATCTTGCCTACGACATAGAGATGTCACTGGTGACCTAAGGATATGGTATGCTTGGTCGAGTCTCTCAAGATTACGTTAAGACGCTGATTAGATCCCGATCCCCATTAGAGATCCGTCGAGGATCTTTGATTCATATACCGAAGGGAGTTATGTTAGTTTGTTAGAAAATATTACAGATATACTTAAATTGTGCAAGACACGAACTAACAGATCAGATTTCAAATACAAGCCCAACATTACACTGGATACTACATATGTTCTTGCTTATTCTATAATAATGCTAAACGCTGATGCACACAATAGCATGGTGAAAGATAAGGTTTGTTACTGAAGGAAGCTACGAGCTCTTGCTAGGTTGTTGGACTCCTCCATTGACAATAGAGAGGAAGTCTCGATTCGTTGCGTCTATGATTGAGGCAACAATAGAAAGCATCGACGATGGAGGCAGAAGCAACGCTAGGATTGGTTCGAGGTCATGTGAGTGTGAAGAGTGGCTTTTAAGGGTAAGAAAAAGGGTTATTAAACTAGGTGCTCGCACGAAGCCTGGGTTTGAGTAAGCGCCTAAGCGGTGCCTCATTGAAGCACACCGCCTGGTCTACACATGAGACGCTCGAGCGCCTATTTAAATCATTACTTTTCTTCCTTCTGTTACACTTCTTGGCTCAATGTCTTTACTATTCTCTTGATCTCTACAATTTTTTTCCTCTGCTGCAGCTATTAATTAAATGGCAGCTTATAAAATGATGTCAATTTTGAAGAGATCCTTAACTAAGATCAGGGCAACCTAGGACCACAAACTTGCACTAATTTTGTCATCCGTCAATCTGGTTAATCTTTATGGAATTCCTTTCTCTTTTCCCTATTATTGGTCTTCAATATTCACTTTTACAAGAGAATATTTTATTTTATTTTTCCTAATTGAAATTTGTGATTTTTTTTCTTGGACTTGATCTGGTTAAGCTGTATGATTATGAAGATAATCATATTAACTCAAAACATGATCTTAATAATCTATGAAGTTATGAAGGACATATAAACATTTTTATCAGTGAATAGATTGAAATCCAACCTCGGGAAGGATGGGAGAAATGAACCTGATGCTTTAGAACATACTACAGCATTTCTTTTACTAGGTACTGTCATCGGGAATGGTTGATATCGAGTCTCTCTGTGGTCGGTGCTTTGTTTTACTAGGCAAAGCTAGAATCCAGGAAGGAACCTCACAGCCAGATGCTGCCATCAAATTGACTATGTTCCTCAGAAAAGGCTTATCCTCTTCGATGAAGAATGTTACAGCTTAGAACAATAGGAGAAACTAGGCAGAAGATCACAAGGCATAAGATTGGGAAAAGAAGAGCTTTAGAATCTGGATAGACAAATTTTAGAAAAGCATAAGATTAGGAAAAGAAAAGCTTTAGAATATGGAAAGACGATCACAAGGAATGAAGCCTGAGTGTGCATCTGCATAAAGATCATTAACAGTAGAAACTAGGCAGAAGATGGAAAAGTTGAATTTTGGGCATGGTACTATTGTTTTAAGGTTCATAAACATCTCATCCAATCATGAATTCATATTTGCTTATTGGTAAGACTTAACTTTATTCATCTGTTTATTCTCAGCAAGATGATGACATCCAATCCTAATCCAAAGTTCTGAATAGGCATTGCCTTCTGTATTAGGATGCATTCCCAACATGAGTTTGCATGACCTGATATGCTAGTCCCAAACCTTATCTCTACCATTGACCCTCTCCCTCTCTCTGCAGGATGTTTGATTATTACTGTTTGAGAAATAGAGAGTGCTCAATGTTTTAAAAATTGTTAAATAAATCTAAATTGCTACTAATAACAATATTATTAGGGAGCCTCGAACTACCGTTTAAACAATTTCAATTGTATTAGTGCACTACACTGACATATTTATGTTCATAATATAGAAAGGATATCCATCATTAAAAAGGAATAAGATATCATGCCTGTTCTGCTTGACAGACAGGCATATTTGATTAATCATGTGAATTTAATGTGCTAGAAATATAAAGATATCAGTTGTACCTCTGAAAAGCTTTGACGAATAGCAAGCAAAATTCCCTTTTTCACTACCGGCAAAAACAGGCTTTTGCTTAATCATCTCGGAGGCAGAATTTCTGTCAAAAATTGTTCTGTTAGAGATGTATCATCTGAATAAGAAACTGGGAAGTTCATAGTGTAAATACGATTCTACATGCATACTTTCTACCAATGATGATTCGAACTGCATCAACCATAACTGTACTTGCAAGTTTTTCAACAGGAAAACTCACACTGAACAGTGTATCACTACAGTAGTTTTTGAACAGGCTTTGACCACAGAATCAATTTGTTCTACAAAACCTAGCTCAAAAAGCTTATCAGCTTCATCCAAGACAAGATATTTAACCCTGCACAGAGCAAATACTAAATGAGATATGCATGACCATTAATAAAAGTTATTGCACTTTATACACCACTTCTTACATAAAAAATGCTGAATGCTATGGATACAAAGTCAATATGACAACATATTTATGTGTTAATAATATCTATAATACTTCAATGCAAGGAGTTTAATATCGAATGATATCGCTCGGTATGGGCAGTACGTACCGATCCACCAGCAGATTGGTACACGGACCGTCCGCTATCGGGTGGTACCATCGATTAGGGCTATTTTCGCCCTATTACCATACGAAATCGATCGGTGATGGTCGATTTCGATCGTCGCTGCCCGCTACCGGGCGGTATTAGCTGAGGGAGAAGGAAGAAGAGGGAGAGGAAAAGGGAGAACTTGGAAATCCGACACCGCTCTCCCTCGACGATCTCGATCTGTCATCGTCCTGTTATGAACGGTCATGCAACAATAGAAAGCATCGACGATGGAGGCAGAAGCAACGCTAGGATTGGCTCGAGGTCATGTGAGTGTGAAGAGTGGCTTTTAAGGGTAAGAAAAAGGGTTATTGAACTAGGTGCTCGCACGAAGCCTGGGTTTGAGTAAGCGCCTAAGCGGTGCCTCATTGAAGCACACCGCCTGGTCTACACATGAGACGCTCGAGCGCCTATTTAAATCATTGCTTTTCTTCCTTCTGTTACACTTCTTTGCTCAATGTCTTTACTATTCTCTTGATCTCTACAATTTTTTTCCTCTGCTGCAGCTATTAATTAAATGGCAGCTTATAAAATGATGTCAATTTTGAAGAGATCCTTAACTAAGATCAGGGCAACCTAGGACCACAAACTTGAACTAATTTTGTCATCCGCCAATCTGTTTAATCTTTATGGAACTCCTTTCTCTTTTCCCTATTATTGGTCTTCAATATTCACTTTTACAAGAGAATATTTTAATTTATTTTTCCTAATTGAAATTTGTGATTTTTTTTCTTGGACTTGATCTGGTTAAGCTGTATGATTATGAAGATAATCATATTAACTCAAAACATGATCTTAATAATCTATGAAGTTATGAAGGACATATAAACATTTTTATCAGTGAATAGATTGAAATCCAACCTCGGGAAGGATGGGAGAAATGAACCTGATGCTTTAGAACATACTGCAGCATTTCTTTTACTAGGCACTGTCATCGGGAATGGTTGATATCGAGTCTCTCTGTGGTCGGTGCTTTGTTTTACTAGGCAAAGCTAGAATCCAGGAAGGAACCTCACAGCCAGATGCTGCCATCAAATTGACTATGTTCCTCAGAAAAGGCTTATCCTCTTCGATGAAGAATGTTACAGCTTAGAACAATAGGAGAAACTAGGCAGAAGATCACAAGGCATAAGATTGGGAAAAGAAGAGCTTTACAATCTGGATAGACAAATTTTAGAAAAGCATAAGATTAGGAAAAGAAAAGCTTTAGAATATGGAAAGACGATCACAAGGAATGAAGCCTGAGTGTGCATCTGCATAAAGATCATTAACAGTAGAAACTAGGCAGAAGATGGAAAAGTTGAATTTTGGGCATGGTTGTTTTAAGGTTCATAAACATCTCATCCAATCATGAATTCATATTTGCTTATTGGTAAGACTTAACTTTATTCATCTGTTTATTCTCGTCAAGATGATGACATCCAATCCTAATCCAAAGTTCTGAATAGGCATTGCCTTCTGTATTAGGATGCATTCCCAACATGAGTTTGCATGACCTGATATGCTAGTCCCAAACCTTACCTCTACCATTGACCCTCTCCCTCTCTCTGCAGGATGTTTGATTATTACTGTTTGAGAAAAAGAGAGTGCTCAATGTTTTAAAAATTGTTAAATAAATCTAAATTGCTACTAATAACAATATTATTAGGGAGCCTCGAACTACCGTTTAAACAATTTCATTTGTATTAGTGCACTACACTGACATATTTATATTCATAATATAGAAAGGATATCCATCACTAAAAAGGAATAAGATATCATGCCTGTTCTGCTTGACAGACAGGCATATTTGATTAATCATGTGAATTTAATGTGCTAGAAATATAAAGATATCAGTTGTACCTCTGAAAAGCTTTGACGAATAGCAAGCAAAATTCCCTTTTTCACTACCGGCAAAAACAGGCTTTTGCTTAATCATCTCGGAGGCAGAATTTCTGTCAAAAATTGTTCTGTTAGAGATGTATCATCTGAATAAGAAACTGGGAAGTTCATAGTGTAAATACGATTCTACATGCATACTTTCTACCAATGATGATTCGAACTGCATCAACCATAACTGTACTTGCAAGTTTTTCAACAGGAAAACTCACACTGAACAGTGTAGCACTACAGTAATTTTTGAACAGGCTTTGACCACATAATCAATTTGTTCTACAAAACCTAGCTCAAAAAGCTTATCAGCTTCATCCAAGACAAGATATTTAACCCTGCACAGAGCAAATACTAAATGAGATATGCATGACCATTAATAAAAGTTATTGCACTTTATACACCACTTCTTACATAAAAAATGCTGAATGCTATGGATACAAAGTCAATATGACAACATATTTATGTGTTAATAATATCTATAATACTTCAATGCAAGGAGTTTAATTTCGAATGATATCGCTCGGTATGGGCAGTACGTACCGATCCACCAGCAGATTGGTACACGGACCGTCCGCTATCGGGTGGTACCATCGATTAGGGCTATTTTCGCCCTATTACCATACGAAATCGATCGGTGATGGTCGATTTCGATCGTCGCTGCCCGCTACCGGGCGGTATTAGCTGAGGGAGAAGGAAGAAGAGGGAGAGGAAAAGGGAGAACTTGGAAATCCGACACCGCTCTCCCTCGACGATCTCGATCTGTCATCGTCCTGTTATGAACGGTCGTCGCGCACCTACAACAACTCCGTTCAATGAACCGTTCGTCGCCCTCGTCTACATGTACAACTGCTTAGCAGCATGTTTTGGCCTGGTTTTAAGTCCTTTTGCTTGTAAAAATGTAAGTTCGAACAAGTTGCAGCGCTATAGTGCGACAGCTTACCAAACCGAGCAAAACAGCCCCAAAACAGCTCTGTTTTCGCGTGCCATAGGTTGTTTTCTGCAGCTTACCGCCGCATGCGAAACGTCAGCCGTCTCAACACCCTAAAACCACCCGGGTGGCACCATGGGGGATGGGGCTTCGGTATAGTGTCGAGCGTTGAACAATATTTCATAAGTTCGCACGTTACCTTGACGGGAACTTGTTGTCGCGCCCGGCACCCGGTGAGCAGCTATTTGTGGACTTGCAGCTATTTGTCAACCCTCTAAAGTCTTTGTTTTCCTCCTCCCCCTCTTTTCTCTTGTGGACGCAAGGTGCTCGCTGAATTGCTTGTAAAGCTTCCCCTTTTTGTGAGACATCGAGACTTGTCCGTCGCTCGTTCTTTGAACTAATCAACTTTCTCTTTTACAGATCCTTCAAGACCTGCGAGAGGTTGCAAGTAGGCTGATCTTTGCGGACGTAAATCACAAGGGCGAAGCGCGACTTAGGCAACGCAAGCTAAGTTCGCGTCTTTGCCGTAAGGGTGCCTCACGACTTAGGCAATTCCAGCTAAGTCCGTGACATTGTAGTATCAGAGCGGGCAACCACTTTGAGCGAGCAGCGAAGAAACTTCGCAACTTTGCCATGGCAAAGCATCGTGGCGAATCAAGCAAGACGGGGCAAGCCGGACCCTTGCCCCAAGCAGCCACAGGTGGGTTGCAAGTGCACACTCGCTCTCATGCTGTTGGAGGCGCTCAGGAGGAGCGCGACAGCGAACATGATGAGCGAGAAGTTGGCTGTTCTCTGCGAGCGGAGGAGGCGCAATCTGGAACTCCAACCGGGAAAAAGAGTCATAAGGAGAGACTCACAACGACGGAAACCCGCTTCGATGTTTTTGAAGCGAGCTTGGAGGAACTCTACCATAGCCAACGAAGGCTTATTGGGGTAGAAAGCTCGCAAGAAGAAGTGGAGTCCAGGATCGATAAGGTTAAGGCCCTATTCGACCGATTGTCAGATGCACCAAAGACTTCGTGCAACACCGGAAGTTGTGGCGGAACTCACTTAAAGGGTGACCATGCTCACAAGAGCACTAAATACGGGAGGAAGCAATACCCATGTTGCGCCGCCACAAAACTTGAGGGCACCCGAGCCTCATGGTTATAGAGGGGCCAGTGATGCTAAAGAGCTCGAGAATTTCCTGTTCGACATGGAACAATACTTTCGAGCTACGAGGCCTGATTCTAAAGAAATCAAAGTTTCTATAGCAACAATGTATTTGAACGGAGATGCAAAACTTTGGGGGTGAACCCATTGGGAGGAGATCCAATAGGGTCGGTGTCAAGTTGACACATGAGAGGACTTGAAGCGGGAGTTGAGAAAGATGGAGATCCGACCAATTGGATCTCTAAGGCAGAAAATTTTTTCCGTTTTCACAGAGCCCCAGAAGAATCCAAGGTAGAAGTGGCCTCAATCCAGCTCGAGGGAGATGCACTCCAGTGGTACGATTGGTATGAAACTTTCCACGGAGTTCCTTCGTGGGAGTAGTTTAAAAGAGGGCTTCTTGTTCGCTTTGGCCCATCCGGATATGAGAATGTTGATTGCTAGCTCGTTAAAATTCATCAAACTTCTACAGTGTTAGAATATCAGAGTAGGTTTGAGAGATTGTCAAATCAAGCTAGAGATTGGTCGGACCAACAACTTCTGGATACATTTATTGAAGGGTTTATTCCAAAGATCCGGTGTGAAGTTAAGGCTCGTTAACCCCGTACTATGATAGCTGCGATCTCATTTGCAAATCTACATGAGAAAAAAATTAGCAAGGAAAGATCAACAAGGGGTTTGTATTATGATGAAAAATGAAGTATGGAGCACCGATGTAAACAAGGGCAACTTCTGATGATTGAACCAATTGGAGAGGAACCGAAAGCAAAGAATGTGGACTCCGATCATGAAGGTATAAATTCTAATGAAGATGTTGGACCTACCATACATATAATGCATGCATTAGCCGACTACTCTAACCCGCAAACTATGGAAGTTGGCGAAACTCTAGAACATCAGCCTGTTATAGTTTTGATTGATACTGGTAGCACTAACAATTTTATGGACAGTGAGACTGTTGACCGATTGGCCCACCACATTGAAGACTATGATAGATTCGAAGTAAAGATCGTTGATGGATGGATTTTCACTTGTGATAGCAAAGGTTCAAAGATAAAATTGATTATACAGGGCCAGAAGTTTCATGCAATGATTACTACACTAAAAGACCGACCCGTTGCTTACACTATCAAAAAGTGGAGACCATACTTGATCAACGGGTTGTGATGCATTGCAGATAATCTATGGCTAGTGCTGAAAGAGAAGCTCCCCGAGATTGATGCTGCTTAGCCTTGAGGACAAGGCTGATTTGAAGAGGGAGGAACTATTAGGACCCTTTTTCTGGGGTTTTGAATAATATTTATTAAGTATGTTTAGTCCAATTGTTTATTGAGTCGGTTTGGTTCAATTAGAGTCAAGTAGAGGTTTATTTAATATTTATTTATTATTAGAGTTCAAGCCCTGATGGACTCTGGGTGGAACTCTATAAATAGGGATGTAACTGCTTCTTTTTAGTTATCTATGAAAAATACTATTCTGTCTTTTGACAAACTCTAGGAGGCCGATCCCCTCGAAGCGATCAAGGAGGCCGATCCCCTCGAAGTGATAATCCCTTTCTCTTTTCTTTTTTACGATAAGAGTTTAGGGTCTTATCATTTGGTATCAACGCGACGATAAGACCTTTAGGGTCTTATCAACGACCACAAGAGTTCAAGATCGGCGATTTGGTGTTGGTCAAGCTCCAACCAGCATCACTCCAATTCTTTAGGAACAAAGTAAATAAAAGATTGGTGCGCAAGTAAGAAGGGCCCTTCCCAATTATCGATAGGGTGGGCAATGTCTCCTACAAGTTGCAGCTACCGACGTGGTTAAAAATTCATAATGTTCTTTACGCCAACAACTTGAAAGCCTACCACTCGGATCCGCAAGATGCTTCCCGAAGTGTTCCAACTTGGCTACCCCCCACCACAGCCTCCTACGAGAAGTGAGTTGAAACCATTTTAGCGAATCGCAAGATAAAGCTACCCATTGGAGCTAAGCATACTGTGTACTTAGTGAAGTGGCGAAAGCTTCCCCGAACTAAAGCCAGTTGGGAGACTGAAGATGCCCTATGACATGAAGAAGCAATCATCAACTATTAACAAGCATCGACGAGGGCGTCGACAGTTTGAGTGGGGGAGAATGTCACGAACGATCGTCGCGCACTCGCAATAACTCCGTTCAACGAACTGTTCGTCGCTCTCGTCTATATGTACAACTGCTTGGCATCATGTTTTAGCTTGGTTTTAAGTCCGTTTGCTTGTAAAAATGTTAGTTCGAATAAGTTGCAACGCTACAGTGTGACCACTCACCGAATCGAGCAAAACAACCCCAAAACAGCTCAAAACAACTCCATTTTCGTGTGTCATGGGCTGTTTTCTGTAGACCGTTGCCGCACGTGAAATGTTAGTCATCTCAGGACCTTGGAACCACCTGGGTGGCAGCATGGGGGATGGAGCTTCGGTATAGTGTCGGGCGTTGAACAATCTTTCGCAAGTTCGCACGTTATCTTGACGGGAACTTGTTGTCGCACTCGGCACCCAGTGAGCAATTGTTTGTGGACTTGCAGCTATTCGTTCAACCCTCTAAAGTCCTTGTTTTCCTCCTCTCCCTCTTTTCTCTTGTGCACGCAAGGTGCTCGCTGAATTTCTTGTAAAGCTTTCCCTTTTCATGAGACGTCGGGACTTGTCTGTCGCTCGTTCTTCGAACTAATCAACTTTCTCTTTTACAGGTCCTTCGGGACCTACGAGAGGTTGCAAGTGGGCTGATATTTACGGATGCAAATTGCAAGGGCAAAGCGCGACTTAGGCAATACAAGCTAAGTTCGCGTCTTTGTTGCAAGGGTGCCTCACGATTTAGGCAAAATAAGCTAAGTTCGCGTCTTTGCCGTAAGGGTGCCTCACGACTTAGGCAAGTCCAGCTAAGTCCGTGATAATCCTCTTTCGTCGGATGCTGCAGATGAGATGTCGCCTTCTCGTTTGAGGCGACAAGGCATCGGCGTCGTCGGCGACTTCTCATCCGCTCAGGGAGAAGAAACCGAGCAGAAGAAACGAGGCGACGTCGCCTTGATGACGTCACCCTATTTTCGCGGGGAGAAGAAACCTGGCGACGAAATGAGGCAACGTTTCTTCTCCCCATGCGAGTAGAAGAAATGAGGCGACGTCGCCCTTTTTTTTATTTTTTTATTATATATATGTATATATATATATATATACACCGAGTGATACGCTAGAACGTATCGCTCGATATACTCGTATCGTATCGAGCTAAGCTCGATACTCCATGATATGAAATTATGAACCTTGCTTTCATGTGCCTTCTCTAATCCCTGTAAGATAAGGACTTCACAAACTCGAATTTGCATATTGTGATTAAAAAATAAATGGTCTAAATTCCTGTATTTTGTATAGAGATAATAAATCAGTTGTGATTGCTATTCTGAAAAAACACCATTTTCCTGCTCCAATCCCACGATCTAACATCCTGCACCTGTCCAAGTTTTCTAGTAAACAGAGTTGGCTGATCATAACAACATTCAATAGAGATCTTAATGCATTTATACATGCTATTGTATTCTCACAACAGTCCTATTCAACTACTCTAACCTCCCAATACATTTTCTTTTAACCAAGCATAAAGTAAAACACTATTTGCTATGACTACCAGCTAATTTTGTACCACATCAGCTCAATTCTAGCATGAAACAGAGAAGCATAATTGTGCTTCCTATGCATATAAGTGCATCCATGGCATATATACTGGTGCATGCTACCACATGGTGGCATGAGCATGGTTGATGCATGCTAACAGAACACCATAAAGGTCACTGGCATGGCGGTAGGCCTACATCATGTAAGCAAATAAAACAGAGAAAGAATAATTGATATACAGACAAATGGGAAGCCATTAAGAATAAACAGATAAGAATATCCTCATCTTCAAAGAGGTGAGTGTTGGCATGATGACAAAAAACATATAATTACATTAATATTTCTCACCAACAAAATCTGGTTGTGATCTGAGCTTCATAATCAATTTTAATAGGCCCAGAAGAAGAGCAGACTCTGATTTATGTGATTTGAAACACATCAAACCTAGAGATCTATGCATATCTTTTATGTTCCAATTTTTGATATTTGCTAGTTCATAGCATAAAAAAGTGCGGAATGAATTTACTATAAACAGGACATACAAAGTTTTTTTAGTTCATACCGACTCAAGTCAAGCTTCCTTTTGCAAATAGCAAAGTCCAACCGGAGAGGAGTGGATATGATTATATCACGGCAATTTTTCAAAATCACCAAATCTGTAGAGCTCCTTAGTCATTAACTGGATGTAAAATTTCCTCCCCGTAATTCTCTAGTTGGGCAGAGAACAACAGCTTGGACACTATTCTTTAACCCTGGCTAATAACAGTAAGAAAAACTTAAACTAATGCAAAGTAAAAGACTGACAAGATGGTAGTCCATGTATAATAATGATACCTTAATCTTCATGAGCATTGGACATAAAAACGCCAATGTCTTGCCAGAACCAGTTGCTGCACATGCAAAGCAGTCCCTCTTCTGAAATATGTAAAACCATGATATGTTAGTCCTGAACTATTCAGATAATGATAATATTGTAACAGCATAGAGAAATTAGTTCAGCAGTAAAAGAGTAAATTTTCTAAAGTTCAATAAAAGATAGACATAGAGAGAGAATGGGGGAAGGAAAGACAGAGAAGCAAAATTTAAGGCATACAGAAAGGAGTACTGGAATAGCCTGCCTCTGAATAGGTGTAGGCTCTCGAAAACCAAGTTCAGAAAAGTTACGCAAAATATATGGTTTGCAGTTATACCTGCACACAAAATCAAAAATTCAAGAACTTAGAAATTCGGCAAGAAAACTGCAACTGTATAAAAGGATGAACTAAAAAAGAAACATGCTGGAAATGTGATTTGTTCTATTTGACAACATATAGTCACATAATTATTACTATGAAGTAGTACATTTCAGCGCTATAGGTACCCATATGTAAGGAATTTACAAGAGCACAAGATACCAAAGACAGAGAAGAGGCCAGATAATCCCCAAAACAATGAAAAATGACAGTATGATATAGCAAGTCCTTGTTATAGATATTATATTGTTCTTATTTATTATTCCTTACAATATTACTTCTATAGGTACAGAAACATCTTGGATAAACACATCAATTATGGAACCCTGTGCAATAAATTCTGGAAGAAAATAAAATGTCAAAATACTGATGATGCAAAAACAAAGAAAAAACATTATTGATTTTGTTTGATCAACCATCTAACACGATGACATTGTCATTCAGCCTCAACTCTGGAGGTTACCAAAATGAAGAATCAATCTCTATCGTCAACTAGCAATAGTGATTAGCAGCAGATGAAACGACATTGTCTGTTTTCTTTGCTTTTTTTGACAGAACTATTAAAGGTAAAACTAAGAACCATTATGTCTCTTTCTTTTGTTTCAAGCTAATAAGATAAAAATTCTACAGTAAGGATGTGAGGATTAAACATCTGAAGACATTGTTCAGTATATTGGTTCAATGGTAGCAAATATTTTATGCAGTAACTGATGGTCATGATAGTCTATGATCATCATGTCTTTAATCCTAAAGAGCTTAAATAAAGGCAGGACAAAACGATAATGGTTGTGAACCTCCTTAATCAAAGAATAAACAGGAAATGTCGCTGCTGCCTGCATTGCACAAATATAGGACACCACAGAGCTTGCCACATGCGATCAGCTCAAGGTCTGGACATGTATTATGATATTGAGATAATATAAACTAAGGATTTGAATTCAGCCAGTAACATGTTCATACTGGCTGGGCTGCTCAGGGGCATGAGTGCATACAGAATATGCTATGCACTGATGCCACTACATAGGCCAGTATGAGAACGTTCAGCATGTACCATCAAAAAATTTGTGCCAAAAGCCAAGCAACAGTGTGCTGCAAGTTGATCTCTAAACAAGGATTCTCCATATATGGGATCTCACCTTGAGCTTAGCTCTGCAAAACTCTCAAGCGGGGGAGGAACACCATGTCCCGAAATGTGAATTCCATACTTCTTACGCAGAATAGAAGCTTTCTGAAGCAGGAAACAAAAATTTTAAGGTATGAAAACAAAAAAGAATCATTCAACAAAAAATAACAAAACTAGACCAAAATCACCTCAATCTCCTTTTCCACGTCCTTCTTCATCTCAGCAGAAGTAACCTCCAAATCATTTCTTTCTAGAATAGAGGACAAAGACTCGGAACTCTTGAACACACTGAACCCCTCCACAGCATCTCATACCCCAAATCCCAAACAAGATTATGACATGTAAACGAAGCTCGCATCACACAAAAGGTGCGTGTAGGTAAGCCAGAGATGCAACCAGAAGAGTCCTTATCCTTGCGCATTCGCTTCTTCTCCTTCTTGTTCGCCTTCACCTTCAGCAAGGTGTCCGGCGCTGCATCCGCTATGCCCTCAAGATCATCCGGTTCTTTCTTCGGCTGCTGCAACAAAGAACAAAGATTCAAGGATTAAAGTCAATCCAAACAGGGAATTGGTTCATAGACCAGCACAAATTAACTAAAAATAGACTAAAAAATAGGTTAACTGTATACAAGTAGTCTTGTCTGACCAAACCATAATTAACTAAAATTAGACTAAAAAAGAGGCATTAATGTTGAAGATTATGAGAATTAAAAAATATGATAATTGGGATATTGTCATGAGAATTGCAAAACTGAACAATTTTTATGAACAGCCTACAAGGCTGGTACTTTTATATAAAGAAAATGTGCAGACATTTGTGCTATAAAGAATCACATAAAATATAGTAAATAATCAATACAAGAAAAGATGAAAGAAAACAACCACAAACAAATGAAACATTTACCAAATTAAATACCTCATCATGAAGAACTGCAGATGACCAAGAATATAAAATACAACAGTAAACAATTTCAATAGTCAAAATAACCTTAAAGCTTCATCACACAAAATACAGAGCTTAATATATCATAAACCTTACCACCATGGGTTTTTATAAATAAAATGGATGATCTCCAATGGAATAGTTTAAATAACTCCATAAAAGAGAGCAAACATATATATAAACCATGCTACTCCACATCAAAACCAATACTTTATTTTAGAAGTAAATAACTACAGTGTTATTGGTGCCAAGTCTATGTACTATAAATTTAGACACATAAAAAACTGCAAACAATAGATCAATAAACGTATCATGATTAGAGAAGCTACAAGCTCCAATGTCTAAAATCCCCAAGCTAATCTGGATGTCTACCACCTCAAAGCTATCAGAGACCAAATTCGCAAACAAGAACCATGAAACAACCTACAATCCTTATAAAACAGGAAATCAGATGCAATTAATATACTAAATCAAGCGTCAAGAACAAGGCCGCCCCTAAAACCATTGCAGATCTACCTGATCTAATGGTTTCCACTACAAACAACCAATTCTTATACCCACCATATCCGTCTCTAATCATGATCCTTGGTGCAGCAGCAGAGCTTGCTATGAAAATCTGTGACCAAAAGAATCTATTCAAAAGAATCCTTGTACCAACACTTCTCTGCACCAAGGATCAAGAATTTGCGATAGAATGGCCACTATAGGACAGGAAACAAGCGAATGCAAGAGATCACCATCGATGCAACTATAGAAAACCCTCGTTGATCGCCACATTCGTTTTTAGCCTCTACCAAGGAAGCTAAGCTAATGATGGTGTCTACGGCTAGGTTTTCACCACCATCGAGGAAGCGGTGGTCATGAAATAGACCATAAGAATCTTTACCAAAGAATCCCTATACCGAACTATCTTTGGACCAAGGATCAAGAACTTATGATGGAACGATGACAATAAGGATGGAAGCAAGCAAAAGCATGCCATCGTCATCGAAGACCGATGCAACGAGAGAAAACCCACCTCCGCCTCGTCCATGAAAAATAGACTAAAAATAGACTAAAAAAGAGGCATTAATGTTTTGTCTGACCAATAGACTAAAAATAGACTAAAAAATAGACTAAAAAATAGATTAACTGTATACAAGTAGTCTTGTCTGACCAAACCATAATTAATTAAAAATAAACTAAAAAAGAGGCATTAATGTTGAAGATTATGAGAATTAAAAAATATGATAATTGGGATATTGTCATGAGAATTGTAAAATTGGACAATTTTTATGAACAACCTACAAGGCTGGTACTTTTATATAAAGAAAATGTGCAGACATTTGTGCTATAAAGAATCACATAAAATATAGTAAATAATCAATACAAGAAAAGATGAAAGAAAACAACCACAAACAAATGAAACATTTACCAAATTAAATACCTCATCATGAAGAACTGCAGATGACCAAGAATATAAAATACAACAGTAAACAATTTCAATGGTCAAAATAACCTTAAAGCTTCATCACACAAAATACAGAGCTTAATATATCATAAACCTTACCACCATGGGTTTCTATAAATAAAATGGATGATCTCCAATGGAATAGTTTAAATAACTCCATAAAAGAGAGCAAACATATATATAAACCATGCTACTCCACATCAAAACCAATACTTTATTTTAGAAGTAAATAACTACAGTGTTATTGGTGCCAAGTCTTTGTACTATAAATTTAGACACATAAAAAACTGCAAGCAATAGATCAATAAACGTATCATGATTAGAGAAGCTACAAGCTCCAAGGTCTAAAATCCCCAAGCTAATCTGGATGTCTAACACCTCAAAGCTATCAGGGACCAAATTCGCAAACAAGAACCATGAAACAGCCTACAATCCTTATAAAACAGGAAATCAGATGCAATTAATATACTAAATCAAGCATCAAGAACAAGGCCGCCCCTAAAACCATTGCAGATCTACCTGATCTAATGGTTTCCACTACGAACAACCAATGCTTATACCCACCATATCCGTCTCTAAAACAAGATTCCCAGCGTTAGATCGATCAAAAAATAAACACAAAAAAGAAGAGAATGATATCGATCTGAAAAAAGAATAGATATCTGTCTAACGGATTGCTTGATCAAAGACACACCGATCCATAATTTAGTAGAGAACACACTTGTAAATTTCTTCAAATCGACTCGAAAATATCGAAATAGTAGACACAGGACTCGATCGATCCACTCAGGTACACGATCAGCAACCAGATAAACGAAGAAAACATGAAAATAGACAAAGATCTCCAGAAATCAAGGAATCATATGAGATTAAGGTTTTACCCTTCCGAAGCGGTCCCCTCTTTTCTCGGAGACAAAGGAGAGAGGTGATAGAAATGCAAGAACGGGATGACAGAGAGGTCCTCTCGCGTATTAAATGGCAGTGATTCCTCTTTTTTCTTAGGGTGCATACAAAGGGAAAACTCAGAGGGAAGTAACAAAAAGTTCAAGAAAGATTGAAAACTCAGAGGGAAAAATAGGGTAATTCAGAATTTGATAATTTTAGGGTTTAGGGGAAAATATAGTTGTTAGATTCATGAATCCATATTCGTCAAGCCAACCAAAAGTCTTATATACGATGATGTATTGACATGTATAACATATCAGATGACAGATGTAACAGAATTAGTAATGAAAATGCATTATGGAATAAAAATGCAAATCAATTATTGCTTCTATTACTTAAAAAGAGATTACTAAAATAATATCATGTGATAAAAACCTATGTATAACATTCCATAAAAAAAAAATGAAAGGAGACTAAACTAAATTGCACAAGAATATTCACTTAAGCATTAGAACTACGAAAGTCCAATAAGCTTCAATCAAAACAATGCTTACCTGAATAAATATCACATTCATTTACTGGCTGTGGTCGGTGCCCTCCTTGGCTTGCCATAAATAACTTCCCACACTCACTAAACTGATCATAATATTACAAACAGATTAGCTGGATTTATCAAACACTAATGAATAAACTTTCTCAGCCACTTATCGGCAACCAATCCAATTATCTCTTCTTCATCCATAAGAAGCACCTGAAACCATTGCAGATCTACCAGATCTAATGGTTTCCACTACAAACAACCAATACTTATACCCACCATATCCGTCTCTAAAACAAGATTCCCAGCGCTAGATCGATCAAAAAATAAACACGAAAAAGAAGAGAATGATACCGATCTGAAAACAAGAACAGATATCTGTCTAACGGATTGCTTGATCAAAGACACACCGATCCATGATTTAGTAGAGAACACACTTGTAAATGTCTTCAAATCGACTCGAAAATAGCAAAATAATAGACACAGGACTCGATCGATACGCTCAGGTACACGATCAGCAACTAGATAAACGAAGAAAACATGAAAAATAGACAAAGATCTCCAGAAATCAAGGAAGAATTCATATGAGATTAAGGTTTTACCCTTCCGAAGCGGCACCCTCTTTTCTCGGAGACAAAGGAGAGAGGCGACAGAAACGCAAGAACGGGATGACAGAGAGGTCCTCTCGCGTATTAAATGAGTGATTCATCTTTTTCTTAGGGTGCAGACAAAGGTCCGTAAAGAAAATCAAGCATATAGAACAAGGCCACCCCTAAAACCATTGCAGATCTACCTGATCTAACAGTTTTCATGACAAACAACCAACCCTTATACCCACCATATCCGTCTCTAAAACAATATTCCCAGCGCTAGGTCGATCAAAAAATGAACACGAAAAAGACGAGAATGATACCGATCTGGAAACAAGAACAGATATCTGTCTAACGGATTGCTTAATCAAAGATCATACCGATCCATAATTTAGTAGAGAACACACTTGAAAATATCTTTAAAGCGACTCGAAAATAGCGAAATGGAAGACACAGGACCCGATCAATCCGGTCAGATACACAATCATCAATCAGATAAACGAAGAAAACATGAAAATAGACAAAGATCTCTAGAAATCAAGGAAGAATTCACATGATATTAAGGTTTTACCCTTCCGAAGCGGCTCCCTCTTTTCTCGGAGACAAAGCAGAGAGGCGACAAGGAGTGGCTGAGAGTGGTCCTCTCGCGTATTAAATGGCACCGAAGAGAACGAAGACAGAGAACAAACGAGGCGTTTCAAGAAATATGATGGGGAGGACAGAGGAGAATATAAATATGATGGGGAGGACAGAGGAGAATATATAGGGGTGGAGTGTCTAGTATCATAGGTCGGTGAGAGGGACGCCCGGGTTGCTAGAAACGATCCGTTAACAGATACGATCTCCGCCGTCTCCCTAACGACATAATGAACACGGAATCACCATCAGGCAACGTGGCGTAACGACATCGCCATGAATTGACCGCATTACCCTCTACAGTGACATTTAATATACGAGATGCCTTCAGTACCATTCGCGCCAGTATGGGCACGTGCTACCGCTACAAAAAAAATAATAACAATCGTCACATTCCAATTGTACGGATATTTATATCGATAATTCAGGGCATCATTTATCTTTAAATATATATTATTTAAATTAATAAAAATATATTTTTTTAAAAAATTCACGAATGCATGACATTTGAAATCGTAGGAAGCGGTCAATCCCCAAAGTAGTATAAAAACTACCCTTAAATAGATGCCAAAAGAGATGTCTCTATACATTAACTCAGTCATACAGTTTACATTGCTGTTTTCTTCTTTTTGCTAACTTAAGCATTGAAGGGATCGCGTCAGACAACTTCTAGTGTCGCATTGTCAAGCAGGATCCTAGTCTGTCTATCCGGTCATCTCGAATCGAGTCACTAACAAAATGACTTCCAACCGAACAACCTGTGTGGTCTCACCTCATCAAGTCTCCCACGTCAACCTGGATGAGCCTGTAGCGATTGCTCGGTGTAAACCAATCCATCCCGTGTGTTCTCATTGGCACGGTGTTCCGCTACCAGTTAGCGATTGCTCGTCTGTTCTTCGTATGATACTATTGCCTCTTTGATTTGATGGTGAAGACATGCAATCTACATTCCTTCAGCTTTTAGGTACAACCGCCCCGGCTTGCTACCCTGTGCTCCAGGTGTACACCTACTGTTTCCTACTGTTTAACATGATTGGGGCCAGATGATTATTTCGGCAATCCCACACGATGTCATTTCCGCTTGCAAACTGGCAAACCGATACTGTGCTTCGCAACTACGGCGTACCCCAGTTGAAAATACATATATGTAAAGCTAAAAAACAACCAAGGATAACAAGAGGAATCACACAATATTAATGGTATGATAACCAAACATTTGAGTAGATTTCAGAGTTTCATGAACATCATACAAATGAAATCATTTAACTCCATGAGACAGAATATACAAGAAATTATCTCACTGAAGGAAAGTTACCCAAACTTTCCCACAAATTTACAGAGTACATTCAACATGATACAGATCCGACTGTACAAATGTTATCATAAAAGAACTTCTGATTCCATCTTTCTAAATACTACCTCCACGGATGAAGGATCTATATCAAGGCCTAAATCTTCTCCTGCATAATTCACAAACAAATATTCCTTTTTGGATGATGCGGCAGGAAGCAGCTCAGAAATCCCAGCCAGATCTCGGCATGGTGGAAGGATAACATCCCTTCTATTCAGGGAATAGTAGACGTCGGCAAGCAGAAGCCAGGTAAGGTCTGAATCAATGCAAGCAAGTCCTGATAATGCCCTTAGAGATGCATCTTTGAGACCTGCCATGCTACTGCAAGCAATACCTACGACAATACCACTAACTTTCTTCAGGACTGTCTGCAATGCTGAACTAGTCCTCTTGTCTGAACATATCAAGGTAATCATGTCCAATACTGCTGTCTGGATTTTTTGGCTGGAGACTTCAGCCATAGGTTCTTCTGAAGTTATAGAATTACTTCGGTAAGGGAGAAGAATTCTTTCCTCATTTGATAGCATTGGTTTCCTTCGAAATGTGGATGAAGTAAGCAACTTCCATATAGTATGCCCATCATTCTGAAACCGGCGAACAAAAAAGTCCCCGCCACCAATTTGAACTGCTTTATGCAGCATATTCAAGCATTTTCTGATCACAACCTGAAAAAGAATAAAAGAAAAATCAAAGCTGTATCTAATGCAGCCACATGCCAAGGCTTTTCAACTGGGAATACAGCATAATTCCTTCAACTGGGAATACAGCATAAATCCTTTAACTGGGAATACAGCAAGGTAGAAACATCACTGCATAATCAGAAGACAAAATATTAAAAGTCCTTTAATGGCTAAATACAGCAAGTTAGAAGCATCAGAAGACAATATTTGAACCCTAATAGCATAAATCATTTAATGGTTACTAAAAGTCCAAAATAACATGGAGCCACATTGTCACGAACGGTCGTCGCACACTCGCAACAATTCCGTTCAACGAACCGTTCGTCGCTCACACCTACATGTACAGCTGCTTGCCAGCATGTTTTCTCTTGATTTTGGGTCATTTTACTTGTAAAAATGTAAGTTCGAACAAGCTGTAGCATTACAAAGCGACTGCTCACCAAACCGAGCAAAACAGCCCAAAACAGCTACGTTTTCATGTGCCGCGGACTGATTTCTGGAATCTGCCTCCGCTCACCAAAACGTTAGCCATCTCAGCCCCTTGGAACCCCCCGGGTGGCACAGGGCTGGATGGGGCTTCGGTATAGTACCAGGCGTTGAACACTCATTCGCAAGTTCGCACGTTACCTTGACGGGAACTTGTTGTCGCGCCCGGGACTCGGTGAGCAGCTATTTGTGGGCTTGCAACTGTTCGTTCAACCTTCTAAAGCCCTAGTTTTCCCCCTCTCCCTCTTTTCTCTTGTGCACGCAAGGTGCTCGCTGAATTGCTTGTAAAGTTTCCCCTCTTTTCGCGAGACGTCGGGACTTGTCCGTTGCTCGTTCTTTCGAACTAATCAACTTTCTCTTTTACAGGTCCTTCGGGACCTGCGAGAGGTTGCAAGTGGGCTGATCTTTGCAGAGCAATATCGCAAGGGCAAAGCGCGACTTAGGCAACGCAAGCTAAGTTCACGGCTTGGCCACAAGGGTGCCTCACGCCTTAGGCAATTCCAGCTAAGGCCGTGACAACATGTCAAGGCTTTTCAACTTGGAAGTACCAACGCTCCATATTCATTTCTGTATCAAATGCTCCAACACCACTGCATAAGACACATACACAATACACATTGGCATGGCCTCTCAGTAGCCCAAATATTTTTATTTTTTATTTTTTTGCAATTGGGCAAAGTTTCAAAACCAAATCAACACCTTCTGACACCAAACTTTCAGAACAACCATTTAATTTCTTAACCATTTAACTCTCTCATTACATAAGCCCTAAAGCTCCAAACCCCCCTATTGTCCTATATGCATAACCATACATAATCCACTAAAACATCAAACAAAATATGGTGTTATTGGAGCTGTCAAGCATTAACAAGTGTTATAACTTCATTATCAAATAAAGCAAGAAGGATTACATAAAATGTGTATCTCTACACTCAAGACTAGTATGTCTTTGATCCTATGGTACTTGAGCTCATTGTTAAATATTATCATCATTCTCCTCTATGTCTTTTCTTTTTTAATTTCTTATCAACCACTCCATTCCCAATCCCCTTTAGCCCTTTGTAGGTTGTCCTACATTTAGATGGTACTTTGAAAGTTTCAAATGAAAGCAACAGGCACCAAGAAAAGTTTAGCAAACTGCAACATATAGGTCCGTTACACGATGCTTGTGATGACATTCTCTTCTTGTCTTGATCTAGGAATGATGTTGTGGACCAACATTAACCAATCATCAGGCCTCTCCTCCAGCCAGAAAATGGTTACAACATATGGTACATAAACTAACTACATCTAAAATAACAGGATTTCGAATGTGATACCAGTTGGTTAGTATTCGTGTCACAAGTTTTAAAATGGCAAGTCAACTATGCAATATAGGTTACATATTCCAAGATGCCAAATATAGTCAAAATAATAAGATCTAGAAGATTCCTATGCGTCCACTCATCCAAAAGTCCATTTTTCAGCTAGGTCGGTCAACAAAAGATTGATAAGACATGTGAAATATATATGAAGCTTCAGCATAAATCAGACAATCAAGCAAAGTACGATGTAGCAGAATAGACTAAATGTTAACGGAAAAAAGACCAAAGAGATATACTAAATTAGCAAAAAAAAATCTATCATACCACTGAAACCTTATTTTTAAGGCAAAGAATCAAATAAGGCCAGATTATGTTCATTGCTGGAAGCACTCTGTTCTCGTCAGCTTCGTCATCTGCAGCCTCCATCCCATCTTTCAGATCATTTAGTGATAGCAACTGAACTGCTTCCCAGATTGCTGCTTTGGTTTGTTTCTCGTGCTTATAAGCTTCCTCCACTTTTGCAAGAGATACAGAAACATCCTACAAAAAAAATGCCTTACTCTGAAGTACAAACAACTGAAATCTAAGGAGAATAACAAGAAAGATTTTGTTTTACTATTTTCCAATAAGATATTTACCACTCAAGCCCCTAACAAAAGTATACATCTAATTATTTTATTTAGTTGAACAAAGAAAACATATTATGCAATGGTTCAAAACCAACACACAATTGTCAAACATAACCAATAATAATATGGAGAAGAGGGTTCATGTTTCCTACCATACCAACTGATTTTGGCACAGAAACCAAGACTTCGAATAACATTTGCTTTGTTGCAACAGTCTAACCAGTAACACCTTTTTAGGGCAGCAATTTACAGGAAGAATCTGCTAAACTGATAGTCCTAAATGACTTGCTTAAAAGTAATGAGACAACGGACTGAGACCTTGGGAATAAATGTGAAATTTTGTTCTCTGAAAAATACAACATTATTCCAGAAAGAGAAAAGGAGTGTTGAGAAAAAGACAAACCAACAAGAAGTTGCAGTCTATTTACTTTGATCATACTACTTAAAATTATGATGCAGGTTGTTGATCTGTTTTGCAACACTGTATTTTCCAGATTGCCATCATACATGACGAGATAAACAAGTTAAAAATCGAATCTCAAAGTTTTATTCGGCTTTATAAATAGAGAACACCTAAGCAAAAATAGAATTCATATGATATATTACACTTCAAATCCATTCAAAAAAGGCTTAAATCAACAAAAATTAAGAACCAAGTTTTCATGTCTCTTACCTTTTTTGGGAAAAAAAACATTTAGTTAAATGATGTGAAAAGATCAAGACGTCTTACCCCAACTTACTAAGTGAACACGACCGAAAAGCAACAGAACTACCAGGAACTAATCCAAAAAAGTCAACATTATCCCTACCCCCACATACCAAAAACCAAGCAGCATGGCCCATGCTTGGATTGTACCCATGATCCAAATTATCCTACACCAAGGAAATTATGACAAACTGAAATCATACTCAGAACAGTTCATTTTCCCAATTAAACCATATAACAACATTCAGAACATGTTCTGACTTTTCATGGTTGCTACCCCAATAAAAGTGGCACTTCTAGAAACTGAAAGCCACAATGAAACACATGATTTAGGGAAATAATACAGTAACACCTCCAAATGGTCAACATCTTAAAACCCTTGACAAGCATATAGTTATATAAAGAACAAAGAGACGGTAAATGCAAGCCTTTCACTTAGCAAAACAATGGCGTCCCTGTTACAATAATCCAGAACAAGTCACAGAATAAACAACTATCATAGCAGAGCCAAATGAACTTTCTTCAAAAATAAACATCTAAAATAACAGATCCAAATGAAAATAAAGCTTTAAAAAACCTTCATTTGGACCTACATAATAAAAAATCTGCATGGCAATGTACCTGTTCCTATTGCTTAAATAATTTCTAGTTTGTAATCATTGGATTTTACGGAAACATAGACTTCAAAATTTGTCCAACTTTATAACCTTGCAAATGACAAGCAAACTACATTATGTAGCCAGTAATCATTCTATCCATCATTAATAGCTTGTCATTTGAAAGAAGATCCATTTGCGAAATACACTCCATGAAAAGCAACAAGCGTATGAATGTTAGTAAAAAATTTTGAATTCACAGACTAAGCACAAGGCACTTGTACCAAAAAATTATCTAATGAATAAGGTATCTGATAGGTACATAAAGGTAAGCCATCTACCCAAGTATCCTTACGTCAAAAAATTTCAGAAATCCAAGTTGCGGTATATGAATAAGTAATCAATTAATTTTCCACTAAAATTACATAGCCCCATTAGTATGAAAATACTGCTATCAAACAAAGAAATGCTAAACAAACGAAAAGGGTCATCAACATGAAAAGGTATCCTACTTGTGAAGCAACATGTGCTGTCCTTTGTTCTTTACTTATTTTCAATCCAGATTTTTTTTTCTTTTAAGTCACTTGTAAGGTTTCACTTTAAACACAGGTAACTAAGAGGTTTCCTCACATCACAATAAATACTGAAATGGCTGAGCTTAACTTGTGTTTTCCCTTTATATAGTAGAAACTTAAATTGAGAAAGACTAAATTTAATTCTCTCTGACTGAAAGAAAGAACTGCAAAATTGACCCTTCCCAGACCTGCATTAATGGGTGCCTGTGCATTGAGCTGCCTTCTGACAATTAAACACCAAACAGTATTCGCAACAGCAGAATGAGAATTTGAAAGAGATTCATTTGGCCAAAACTGTTTTATCAAGAAACATATCAAGCAAGTACCTCAATAATGTCCAGAGACACCAGACAAGCTGATTCTTTCTGTGAAGAAACAAGTGGTGATGCAGCTTTTAAGCATGATCCAACAAGAGATCCAACAATTCTTCTGTATCTTTTCATCTCATTAAACTTAAACAATAATTCCTCCCAATATTCCAAGTGAAGACTAACATCATCAAAATTGACAGATCCAATTTCTGGTTGTCAAATTAGAACAAAAAGGCAATGGGAAATTATTCCAAATAGCACTTGCATTGAACAAAGAGAACCTTGAAAGACTACATAAAATATTCAAACACTAGATTAAAAAAATCATAATAACAATACCAATTGAAACAAAGAAATGAGAAAAAAATAGCACCGGAAGTCTGCTAAACCACAGAAGATAACTATTTAATCTGTCTCCACTTTCACATCTTCAAAGAGAACTAATTCTTTGTTTTTAGAAATGTGTTCTTTCACTGGGAGAGTGTATAAAATTTTATGATCAAAGTGCTTAGTTTGTTAGTAAAATATGGCAATCACATGTGAAAGCAACTAAACTTCTACACTCTTAGTCATATTTCATCATGATATCCGATATACTAAATAGTGCAATTTGATATATGAGATATCTGTCTAAGCGAAGATCACAGTAATGTAGGAATTTTTAGTACAATTTTACAAATAAAAGCAATATACAGTAAAATCATTGCCGAAACTCAAAGAAATATCGAACTTTGTTCTGTTAGATACAACTTAGGAGTAACTAAATGCAAAAAACAACTCTTTCAATTCTTTATTTTATGAATTTCTTAAATTAATACTCACAAAATTCAATGAAACATAATTTGGCAGATTTCATGGTCATGTGCCAATCATTCAACAGTACTAATGAAAGCTGAAACAGAAGACCAGAATCCTTATAGTACAAATCAGAATTACCTAAAGCCTGGGATTCGGTACACATGGAGAAGGAGCTTCTAGCCACATGATTCTCATTAATCCATTTTTGCATCATAAGAATCTTGGAGCTGATGTGTGCACTAAATATTTCTGCCTGATCTGGCAAAGAAGATGCTTCAGTTTGTGATGCCTTTGCAATTTCACCCACAGCCTAGACACAAGAATATTAACAAGCAGCAAGCTCAAAATACAAATAAGAAAATCTGATTGTAACATCTTCAAACTTTAGGATTAAGATGAAATAATAGAACAAGATAAAACAAGAAAGAAGAATATAATAATAGAACAAGATAAAACAAAAAAGATTTTTTTTTCTCCAAGCAAAAGAGATTTATATTCATTATATTAAACATAAAACAAAAAGGAAACATAACTCTGATACAAGAAGAGTTAACCACAATTCTAAATACTTTGGAATGCCAACCATAATTCTTCTTGATATAACAAGGGATAGAATGATATACATTATACAGGTCCAATAAATTTTAGTGCCATACTGGTCAAATAATAAAAGAAAAATCTTTTTTTTTGTACTTGTCAAAGCTGATCAAATGAAAAAATTGGACAAAAACAAAAAGGGGGAAGAGGAAAAAAAGGAGGTGCCTCTGCCAGCTCCTTTTTTCCAATTCTCATTGCCACAATGGGAAAAGGATGATTCAAGGTCTTCCTTTGTCCTTTATCTTTTTCTTCTTTTTTTCACCACCTTAGAGGAGGTCAGTCGCAGGGAGCAAAAACTCATGGAAGTCTTGGGCTATTTTCTGGCTGAAGCCAGTTCAGACAATTAAACAGTCCAGCCTGTGGTCAGTCTAGGACCAAAGCAGCCTAGTGTAGTAATGTAGATCCTAATTTAGACTAAATTAGCAACAACCTGGAAGGTTTGTTTTGTACTGGATCAGTAGGGGAAAATCCAAAATCAGTCCTTACTCAACCGGCATATATTGTCCATATTGAGTAGCATGCCACAAAATTTTTAACCTTGATATGGACATATATAAAAAAGACCTAGAAATTGCATAAGGTCAGCTGAGTCAGGATATTAGTCAGCACATAGGACAATATTGAGGCATAGGGGAAGACCAACAAAGAATTGCTTAGACATTAAAGCAACATAGTAACATCCTTTGAGTAATGGTTGCCATCACAAGGCATAAGGACATGCAAACACAATGGCATGACATGGCCAGGCAATGATTGTTAGCACACATGATATGTTAATTTAATCCAAAGCAGGGGTTTAACTAGGTGCCCGGGCACTCGCCTAGGCACTCGGGGGAGGCGAGGCGAGGTGAGGCTTGAGCACCTTACACTATGATCAGGCGACGCACTTAAGTGAAGTGCCGCTTGGGAGCTCGCTTGAGTCTCATAGGATTTTACCCGAGGATAATATTCAATATATTAGAGATGATGATGAAGAAGATTATTTAGAAAGTGTTAATTCTAGTGGGAAAAGAGTATAAGACAAAAAAAGGAAAAGAAGTCATGATTATTAATAAGGGTAAAAAGGGACCAACGGACTTGTATATGTATCAAGGATCACAACAGAAATAAGGTCAACAAAGAGCAAAATTAAGACAAACAAATATAAGTAATGCCTGTGATAAGAAAATAAAGGGAAGAATGACTCAACACATTGCTCGCTTCTTCCATCAAGCTGGCCTTCCCCTTGGTGCTTATCGTTTGGACTATTTTAAAGAGATGATTGAAGTTCTTGAAAGATATAATGGGGGATTAAAACCTACAAGTTATTATGAATTACGAGTTCCATTACTAAAAAAATAGTTGGATTATACAAATGACTTGTTATGGGTAAAGCTCTATTATGCCAGATCCTCGGACCGACAGAGCACATACGAGTATAATTAATTTTATTATCAATTGTTCTTTAGGAACCATATTTGTGAAGTCAATAGATGCATCATCTTTTATGAAATATGAAAAAATGATATGAGTTACTTGACAAGTTTATGAAAGAAATTAGTGAACAAAATATTATTTAAGTTATAATCGACAATGGAAGCAACTATGTGTTAGTTGATACGATTTATCTTTTTATTTTTTTAATCTTTTAATTATTTTATGTCTCTAATTTGAGTGGTAGGCAGTAATGTTGGCGTGGTGAGCGATTACACTACAGCGCTGTGAACTATTCTTGCTTATATTTTTCTACCAAAAACACATAAAACCAAGGCAAAACATACTGCTAAGCATTTATACAAGCATGCAAAAGCGACAAACGATTTGTTGAGCGAAGATGTTGTAGGTGCGCGACGACCGTTCGTGATAGGTTGGAACTCCATATTGTGCCTCCTCCGCTCGTGGAGTATAGCCAACTTCTCACTCGTCTTGTTCGCTGTCGCGCTCCTCCTGAGTAGCTCCAACAGCATGAGAGCGAGTTTGCATTTGCAACCCACCTACGGATGCTTAGGGCAATGGTCTGACTTGCCCTATTTTGCTTGATTCACCATGATGCTTCGCCATGGTGAGATTATGAAACTTCGCTGTTTGCTCGAATTACAAACCCGCTCTGATACCACAATGTCATGAACTTAGCTGAAATTATTTAAGTCGTTCCGCACCGTTATGGCAAAGTCACAGACTTAGCTGGAGTTGCTTAAGATGTGAAGCACCCTTAGGCGATCCTATCTAAGTTATGAAACACCCTTGTGTTATGCATCCGCAAAAGATCAACCTATTTGCAACCTCGCTCAGGTCCCATAGGACCTGTAAAAAGAGCAAGTTAATTAGTTAAAAAGTGAGTGATGGACAAGTCCCGATGTCTCACGAAGAGGTCAGCTTTACAAGCAATTCATCAAACACTTAGTATATAAGAGAGAAAAGAGAGGAAGGAGAAAACAAGGACTTTAGAAGACAAAACAAACAATCGCAAGTCCACAAACGACTACTTACCAGGTGTCGGGCGTAATGGCAAGTTCCTGTCAAGTTAACGTGTGAACTTGTATAAACTGATCAACACCCAACACTACCTCGAAGCCCCATCCACCCTTGTACCACCCAGGGGGTTCCAAGGGTTTGAGCTGGATGACGTTTCACGTCGCACTATGTTATGCAGAAAATAGGTTGTGACACGCGAAAACGAAGCCATTTTGGGGCAGTTTTGCCCGACGTGGTGAGCGGTTGCACTACAGCACTGCGAAGATGTTACGGGACATGTTACGATGAAAGGTTCGTTGAGCGAAGATGTTACGGAACCGCGATGACTGTTCATGATAGCACACAAAAGCGATGAATGGTTCGTTGAGCGAAGATGTTACGGGACCGCGATGACTGTTCATGATAGCACAGCAACCCCCATGCTGATGGGGGCTGTTGTACAATATCTCCCCTTTTCATGCTTCCCCACGGCAACCCCCTTCTAGTAAACAATACGTCCCCCTCCCCTTTCTTCTATCTTGCCTCCTCTTTATCATTGTTACTAGATTCTTTACTCTCCCAGTAGTGCAACCTCCCTCACCAAATGCCTCCTTTATGTCGGTGATCTCCTCCTTTCCTTACAATCTTCCCCAATCTCAATAACCATCCCCCTTCTCTTTCACGCTAGTCTCCCCTCAGTCTTAGCCTATCTCACGCTTGACTGCTTGCCCTCAACTAATCGCCCTCCACTTTCCTCCCCCTTTCATCTTATTACCACTCCCGATAGCATGCAGTCTCTCCGCCCCCACCACACACCTAACAATCTATTCTCGGTCCCCATCATTTGTGATAGCAACCCTCCCCGACATAGCCTCCTCTTTGTGGTAGCATGTTCCCTTTTGACTTTGTTGCCTTTGGACTTAGCCGAACTCCATTGCTCTTTTCCGCCATTGCTTCTCACCTCTCCATCACCTTTGCAACCCACCGGTATCCCTCACCAAAATTCATTGTACCACGATGTACCGCCCGATATGGGCGGTACGTACCAATCCGATAAGGGATTGGTATGGGCAATACATATTAGTTTGTCGGTATGTCCCACCGTACCATGTGTCAGTATGTTGGTATGTATCGTACTGACGACTGATCGGTACACCAATAAAGCGAATCATGTCCCTCGCTCTTGATTTTTTTCTTGTCATTAATTCTTACTAACAGTAGTTGAGTCTTAGTCATAATAGTTATAAAGTTATAACATTGCTTTCACGCAAATTTAAAATTTCTTAATGGTATGACCGTAATATTCTTTTTCTCCTAACAATTATGGGATTCCCTCTACCTTCTAATTCCTCAAAGATCCTTATTTTTGACCCCCTCATGGAGTATGAGGTTTACTAAAATGATAAAAGCACACTCACATAAGCATCAGATTTGTACAGCTAGCTGAGATGTAAAAGGCCCCATGCTTGCATCAAGTGGTATGAAGCATCTATTCCACCTTGCATCAAGTGGTGTCATTGTCAACAGTCTTACAATCAAGTGGTATTAGAGCAACCAATCAGCTTTGGTTCACTGGATATTATATATATATATATACACATATATATATAAGTGTGTGTGTGTGTGTGTGTCTTTGTGCGCATATACTATACACTATACACAGAGAGAGGAATAAGACTTCTAAGCATGTTTACAAAATTGCCCGTATGAATGTATGTTGGACTTTTGATCTATTATGATGTGAATAATATCCTTGATAGATTGCAAATAGGTTTATGGTATTTTGTGGATGATCTATTATGTTGGACTTTTGCCAAGGATGCATATTTTTATCATGTGTTCATTTATCATATCTGTTTTTCATTTGATATCATTAACATGGAACACTTTAGTGTAAAAGCATGAGCTGTCCACAGCATACTGGCGTGTTATCTGAATATGTTTGTACCCAAGGTTTGTAATTTTGTACCGTATCGGAGTTTCAAGCTCAGTTTGGTACGGTACGGTATAAGTATACCGAGCGATACATTTCGGTATACCGCTTGGTATATATTAAAAAAAAAAACGATAGCTCTACCCGCGTGAGGAGCCGCATGAAAAAAAAAGGGTCACTCGATTTCCCCGCGCAAATAAAAACGAAAAAGGCAAGGCGATGTCGCTCGGTTTCCCCGCGCAAAAAAAAAAGAAAGGCATCGCCTCGCTCGATTTCTTTTGTTGGGGAGAAGAAATCGCTTCTCCCCGCGACGTCGTAGAGGCTCTGTCACCATGTTGGATCTCCAAGTTTTCTTCTTTCTTCTCCCTCTTCTTTCTTCTCCATCACCGACCTCTTTTTCTCCCTTTCTTTCTTCTCTGTCACCGATCGATGCTACTGCCCGATAACGGACGGTCCGTGTATCGGCCTGCTGTTGGACCGATAGTACCGCCCGGTACGGGCGGTATTATTTGAAATTAAAATATTTATTTGTACCTATATACACCTAAAATCTTTACACCTCCCAAAATGTTGACATCAGCTTTATGCAGATTGAAATTTTTTTTGTAAAGCAGGATATAATCATATATGTTTATGTCAAAGATACATATACATATCAAATGAATTCCATCATCAGATAAGAACAAGGATATGTGACAGCAAGATGCTGTAGAAACTAGTCTAAAATAAATCAGGGCACAATTCATGTAACATGGTCACTCATTAGTGAAACCTAGAACTTAATTCAATGTCCATGTGTAGAAGAGCTGAAATTCAAAAAGATAAAAAAATGAAGACTGGAAAAGAAATGTTTTTACCTTTAGAAAAGGAATAGTTAAATTTGGGTGTTGATGCCTACCAAGGACCTCTAACTCTGAGGATACAGCTCGCATCTGTGGCAATTGACCAAACCAATTTAGAGGAAAAAAAGAGTATTGGCAGTAAATGATAAATAAATTGATTTTTCAAATTACCCATCTTATATATAATTTTAAGAAGTAGAGACACCATTATAAAACCCCAGCAGTAAATCAAAGGAAAGAATGAAACAAAATAAATCAGCAGATATCAAGCAAATAAATCCATCCATGCAGTAGAAAACAGATGAGAACAAATTGCTAAACACGCATGAGAAAAGTTCAAACATATACACCAAATTTTAGAATGTGCAATCTCCAGATTGCATCTGATAGAAAGTTACTGCACTATTAATCTCTTTAAACCAAGATTCTTGTATCCACATTTTGCTGTAAAATCCTTGATTACCACACAAGTACAACAATCCACAAGTACAAAAACAAGCCATAATATTCCAACTATTTGGGGTTGGCTTGATATTTTCCGAAGCAATTGTAGTCTAACCATGCTGATTTAAGGTATTGTATCAATGGTATTGTCTTAATCAATAAGTTCACCACATGGTCAACCACATCTGAGAATACAGTAATGCTGCTGTATTTACACTTGAAGTTTGTAACATCAAGGAATCAACAACAAATACTTGAGATTCCCAAAGTTCCAAGTATACACCAGTGTAAAGTATATGATATATATTATCCTTACTGCTAAAAACATTTTAGAATTAACCACAATTATGTTTGGAAAAATAACCCTAATGCTTATGTTAGGATGTGGGAGAAAATAAATATGCTACTTATCGATGTGTCTTTTTTGTCCTTATGGCTTCTTTGTAAAATAAGATGACAGCATGGTATACAGATGTCATAATACAAGGAGTTGGAGAAGTGACAAGAAAGTTAAAGAAGAATCACATCTTGGGAACAGAGGATCATGTCTTCCATATAGTTGATAAAAATATATATAAGATGAAATGTAAAAGTATAAAGATGATAGAACAATGTTTAATAGAATGAGCTATAATATAACAATTTATGGTATTGTCTTAGATCACTTTGTCAAACATAAAGAATTTCCTTTAGAAACCAACGGATGTCTTTAAAAAAACTCTATAATGAATAAATAGATTTAACAAACAAATATACTTCAAAACAAGAGTTTGGGGAAGAATTGAGAAAGTCCACAATACATTATGTTTTCAAATCCCATACTAAACAGAATTCCATCACGACTTTGATGAAATTGAAACAAAAAAGGTGATGGTGTGATACCAACTTCTTCGAGAAGAAGTTTCTCACAGCGGAATCATAAACTTCATAGAAACAAATAAATTAATGGCATATAGTTCATGGATTAATTGATCAAAAGAGCTAGCACCAAACTCTAATAAGATTGTCCATTCCACTAATAGAGTTAATTGAAAGGATAACCACAAAACTTCCCCAGCTTGGACGACATCAACTTTGAAGGAATATCATTATTTTTTGCAAAGCTAAAAGGGATAGAGCATGAAGTCTAGCTGATACTACAGTAGCAAATTTCATGACAGGAAAGGAGCTAAAATAGAATTGTCCATTCGTCATCATAATGCTCCTAATATCATAACTAATGGGTAAGAGAAGAAGATAAGGAAAATAGTGTACTAATAAATATTAAGAGATGAAAACTTCTGCTAGAACCCTACAAACTTAAATTCTGATGGTTTTATAATTTTCCAAAAAAAGGACATCTAATGAAGGTATTCTTATCATTAATTAACTCAAATTGCATTCTAATAACACTCCAATAAATAACATAAATAATTCAAAAATACAAATATTATTATATAAAAAACCTTAAACCTAGACATGAGAGGATTTCAGATTCAGATTTAAGATTGTCAAAATAAGACTAATATGAACTCATCCTGCATCATCCACCTTACCCATTGCTTAAATTGAGTGCTCTATTACTAATGGAAGGATCTCAGCCTAAATCATGCACATACACATTTGCCACACCAAGGGTAATAATATAACCTTTTGAAGACCATAATATATGAACTACCAAGACTATTTCCTACCAAACTGGAATCAGCAACAAAACCCAACTCAAACTCAAGAAGTCCACCTCTGTAAAAGCCACTGACCTAATATTAAAAAGCAAGGCACCTAAAATTTATGTAAAACATCTATCATAATGGTTGCAGCTATGCTCTTATGAACCAAAAAATTTTCTGGCAATTCCTCTCAGGAAGGAAGAATCAGAGCTAAGGTGGCAAATGACAAGTTTTAGTACAAGGAGAAATTGATTACACAGTAGAAACAAATCGATAAACAACAGGATACATTTGAAACCTGAGGGATGCAATGGATCTGAGGGCAATGTCCTGAGTTTTAGTACAAGAAAAGGTAATTATGTGATACACACAAACCAATAAGGAAATATTTATAAAAAAATTAGAAGTCTATTAATGCTTCAAATATATTGTTGAAGTGGTTTGAATCACAAAAACATTAACAACCTTAAATGGTTCAAGCTTGAGCCATGGAATAATGAGCCATGTCATCTACCTTCAGCAATGCAAAAGGTCATGCCATCTCATTTTGTGAGAGACAGGAACAAAATGAAAAAAAAAATGTTTTAACTTTTTTTTCTACTGTAATAATCCTAAGTCAGCTCCAAAATGCAAATAGGCCAGAAGATTGATTTAAACTTTTCCACTGGCAGCAACCTCACAAACTGGACCCCGGTGCATGATCTTTGCTTCAGGTGCCAAAGAGCAACATGATATCTCCAAAAAAAAAAGAAACAGTAGCAAAAAATACTAATAGTCTATTTAACATGCATACCGGCTCCTCCAACAATGGCAGAATATCTCGAGCAGTACCGACATAGGACAGTATAGCAGCAAGTACATCAGGAACATGGGGATTGATATCCAAATGCCGCAACTGGTAACATAAAGTGTCAATAATATAGTCTGCATTTGCCACAACCAAGTGCCCTACCTGTTCCAAATAATGTAGCATCAGTACATAAAACAAAGAGCTGGTGCTTTTACAGTTTCTCTTTTTTTTGCACTCACGGTGGCATGGCCGGACAAAACAGAAAGAACACGTAGGACAGCATCTGATGCGATTCTTATCTCACTGTTAGAGCAAATCAAGTTCCTTAGTAATAAATAAAGAGAAGAGTGCAAAAATCCACTGCTTATAAAATCTTTTCCAAGAACTATGCTGAAAATGCCTATTCCATCTAAGATCACCTGAACAAATGAACCATAAAAAATAATCAATATCAAGGTTAGGAGAACATTCAAGAAACTGAGTCAAGAAGTTAATTGGTGAAAATACATTTCCTGTTGCAGCATTATGGTGTCTAGGAAGAAATGTAATGGAAGATCTAATTCTATTTCATGTTCCAGCAGAGGTGCATTCTGATCCAATGGAATGTCCCACACTTCAGGTGACAAATATTCATGCAAAATACTGCCAATGGAAAGAATTGTAGCATCCCTATTATCCTTTCCCTCTCTCGTATTCCAAGCTGATCCTTGGCATTTGAAAGTTGTAGACTTGTCATCATCATATGCAAGTTTCTTTTCTTGCAAGGTTTCTTCCCTAGACTTTTTAAAGAATGTTGAATATGTATTAACTGACTGTTCTGATAATCCGTATATTATCTCATTTAACACGCAAACTGCAGAACTTGTCTTGCGCAATAACTGGCCAGAACCATGATGAAAATACCAAGTTTTCCACCGTTCTTTGCCATATTCTTTCATACGAAGCTCTGATATCAACTGGCGAAACTGATCTAGCAAATTATCAACAAGAACTGATAAAAACATATTGCTCTTTTGTCCTAAGGATAAGACAAAAAAATAATAATTAAAAACAAAACTTCTATCAGGAAGAAAAAGTTCTTAACTTAATACAACAAATCATCATAAAACTAATGAACAAAGACTGAAAACCTAACTATTACCTGATATTATGGACAGCCCGACAAGTCTAAGTACTCCAGCAAGAGTTAGGTATAGTTTCTGACTGCCAGCAATACCAAACCAAGGAGGCATGTGAGGAAACTCCAAAACACTACTTACATATTCTGAAGGACTTTGCAAATCCTCATCTTGCAAAATAGAAATTTTGGAAACAACAGGAAAAGTGGCATCCTTGGTAAGATTTCTTGGAGAACTCAAGATATTGCCAGTTTTCAGCTCAGCAATGGAAAGCAAGTATCCAGTTGAAAGCGGTTTTGACAAAATTAGGTTATTCATGGAACCAGCAAACCGTGAATTATGACTGAAGCATAATCCAAAACACTCCAAAAAACATGATGCATTGACCTGCCAATACCAACAAGTTCAAATCCCAGAAACCAATTTGCAATCCTATAAAAAGTATAAATGTGGCAAATAAAGTAACATATATGATCAGGGAAGAATAAAGTAGAAATCAGCTACTCTCTGTAAGATAAGAAAAGAAACCAACAAGTAGCTAAAATAAGTTCATTATATGACAGAAACCCATAAATCACAGAAAATAAGGCTTTGAAAAGTGAGTCAAATCAGATTAAATCATTTGGAAGAAATAAAAAATTAACTAAAAACATGTTCACTAAATGACAAAAGCTAGTAAATCACAAAATTAAGGCTTTAAAAAAATACATAAATTGGATAAATCCAATTTGGAAATGTAAAATATCGTCAATTTATGGTTGATATAAATAACTAATTATAACTATAACGCTTGAAACTTATCAGGGTCAAAGTTTTTGTTGATATGTGATTAGCAAGAATTAGTAGTGTTGGGATCAAAATATATTAGTGAAATGAATATGCATCACAAAATTGCCATGGTTACTTCTAATAAACTGAAAACTCAAGCAGAAACAACATACTATCACTTCTACTCATAGCCTGTATCAACTGACAAAAAAGTAATACACCAACAAGTTTACATTCTGAACATTAGTACTGCCCATGCAAACTTTGACACGGAACATCATAAAATTGCACTCAATGCTTCATGCACCATCGTGCTGAAAAGTATATATGCATGCAATCTAGTACCGTGTCACCACTTTATTGAAAAGTATAATACCAATTTTAAGCTTCATGCACCATCATACTGAAAGGTTTAGATACATGCAATCATGCACCATTCATGATGGATCATACCAATTTAACAAATATGCACTGCTACAATCTAATAGTGTACCACCACCATAGTAAACCATCATTTAACATGCTGTTTTAACCCCTTATAGCAAATAACCAAATGGCTCTTAACAGAGCTTAAAGTCTGGATAGTGAGTACCAAGGTACGCAATACCGAATGATACCGCCTGGTAAGGGTGGTACATACCGGTCCGACAGCATATCGGTACGCGGATCGCCCGCTACCGGGTGGAACAAATAATAATAATAAAATAAAATAATATATATATATATATTTATTTATATATAAATATTTTAGAAAAAGGCGACACGATGTTGCCTTTGGTGCCTATTTCGGATTATATATATATATATATATATATATATATATATATATATATACACATATATATATATATTTAAATAAACGAGGCGACGTCGCCGAGGCGATACTACATCGCCTTTTAAATAAAAAAAAAAAATATAATCTTATATATATATATTAATTTTTATATATATACCGCCTGCGAGAAGAGAGAGGCGACGTCGCCGAGGCAATGCGACGTATATATATAATCTTATATATATATATATATATATACCGCCTACGATAAGAGAAAGGCGACGTCGCTTCAGCGACGTTGCTGAGTTATATATATATATATATCTATATATATATATATATATATATATATATCGAGCGGTATACCGCTCGATATACCGTTCCGTACCGTACCGAGCGAACGTTGAAACGCTGGTACGGTACGATATTGGGAACCTTGGTGAGTACTATGTTCTTTATGCTCTCTCTATCGCAACCAACCAAATGTCACTTCACAGACTTCATGCTCCTGCTATTGTGACATGACATTTGTCTAACTGCAAAGGGCTGAAGAGCTCAGTCACCTAGCACCAAACCATCAGCAGAGGGTGGCAGGATTGTTGAATTGGAATTGCATCAATGGATGTTCTATCTTAACAATGTGTGCACGGTTAAATTAGACAGTAGATCAGTGGATCAGTTCCTTGCAAGTGTGTATGAGACGCTTTTTGGATTGGTTAGTTTCACATGACAGCAGGAGCTATGACAATTCGCAATGTGGTACATAATTGTGTCTACATCTGATAGGCCTGATGTAAGTGCATGACAATAAACCCTATCGTGCAACCAGAAACTACAAAATAGATATTAGCATATTCCATTTTTTCTTTTAAACCATAATCATTTAAGCTTCTTTCTGTAGATCATGGTCATAAGCATCAACTCAAATTTCAGGTTTCCTAATGCGACTGCAAAATCTGTACTTCAAGGTTCAAGTGTGGAAAATTTAGATTCATATTCACTCTCTTAACAAAATCATGAGATTCATCAGTACACCACAAGACTAGCGTTCCTTACCATAGAGGATACAGAATATGATCATTATTAATAACCACGCACTAAATGAGCATGGTAACCATAAGACAGAATGAGTCACAAACTATGTCAGCCAGCATCCTTGATGTTGCCAATTGGTTGCAAAAGATTTTGAACAGGATATGTGAAGCAAAACCATAACCCTTGAATTTTATTTCTTTCCTCTACAGAGAAATTATCATTTATAGTTGTTACCTTAGCACAAACTAAATTGCATTTTACTTTTCTTGTTCCACTAAGTTAGCTTCATAGATAGTGTACTTGTTTGAGTATACTAATAAGGAGGGCTGTTGCTGTTGCTTCCCTTTTGCCAATAAACTATACTCTTGGCTGCAGTCCCGTTTTAATTTTCTTTTGACCATTTTTTGTTATTTAGATCTATTTTCTTTAATCATCTTATTCATGTTCTAGCTCAGGGTTTGTCATGTCAACCTATACTGTCCAGTATAAGTGGTATGTACCAGTCTGATAGGATGCCGATACGTGGACCGCCCTTTGTCGAGCGATACCATCACATGACCTCGTATATGGCGATATGGGATTTGTACCGGGCGATAACGATCAAAATCGGACCATTACCAACCTGTACAAGTCGATAACAGTCGGATTTCAACCATTATCGATCAAGGGCTGAGATTGCCCTATTTCGAACGATCAAATTGACCGTTTAAAAAGAGGCAAAATATAGGGAAGGCAATTGCAAAGTGGTTCAATTTCTACAGGATTCTAACAAGTACAACCTAAGGTCTATATTATCAGAGCATAGTCTCTTCTACTAAAAAATCTGGCATGGGAATCTAGCATCCAACACCAAAAGAGATCCACAGTGTGTATTTAGATAAGGAGGTGGCAGAACTTAATGATTGGATCAAATCCTTCAAGAGGCAGTGGGACGAATATGGGGTAACATTGATGTACGACAGTTGGACAAGGCCAACAAGAATAAGTATCATTAATTTTCTTGTTTATTGCAATAGACGAGTGGTTTTTCATAAGTCAATTAATACTTTCGACAAGTATCATCCTAGTAGAGGAGATCGGACCATAGTACATTGTCTAGATAATCACCGATAATGGAGCCAATTTCAAGAAGATCGATTTATAATTGATGGAAAAAAGAAAAACATTGTTTTGGACTTCATATGCAGCTCATTGCATGGATTTAATGTTGAAGGATATTGGCGAGCTACCATTAGTCAACAAGTGTAGCTCGAGCACAGTCGATCACAAAGTATACATATATATCATCATTGGGTCCACTCTTTAATACAAAAGTATATAAATGGTGAGATACTCAGACCTGTAGTCACTCGGTTTACTATAAATTTCATTGCTTTAAAGTCAATACAACCAAAGAGACAAGGCCTCAAGGCAATGGTCACCTAACATAAATGGTCCGATTCCAGGTATTCGAGATCGGGCTATGGAAAAAAGATAGAAAAGACTAATTCTTTGTTTCAGATTTTGGGATATCGTGAATGAAATCATAAAAGGTGTGGAACCACTTTACGTTGTTCTTTGTAAGATAGATATGGACACGCATCTACAAATGTTTTATCTTAGACATATGTTGATTACAGTAAGAGAGAAGGTCAAGAAAGCATTCGAAGATGATTTTAAGGCCAACCAATACTTACAGATCATTGTTCACAGAACTGAAGTTCATATGGACCAAGATATATCCATAATGCAGTTAAATTCATATTAAATGTAATTTAATTCATTATTTTTAATATTTAAAAAATTTTTACTAACAAAATTATGTCTTGCATCATATAATCTAAATCCAACCATTCAATTTCGATGTAGTCTTAAAACACGATCAGATTTATTATCGACACTAAAAAATATTATATATTGACTCTTATCAAACACTATCGATGCTATGATAGAGGGCCAATTATTCCAAAAAACAATTGGCTCAATCTTCAACGATGTAGTTATATCATGTCGTTATAATATAGATCCTGGTGAGGAAAAGTTACACACATATTGATTATAAATTATATTTGATATTAATTATTTATTATATTAATAAAGTCTTATTTGCATCTTTTTGCAATCAAGTGGTCGCTACATTTTAGAGGGGATGTATCAAATTTAAGGAAGATTGTCATCCGTGCCTTTTCGTAGACGACAACATCTAATGGTTACGAACGTAATTGGTCAACGTTCGTATTGATTCACACGAAGGATCTCAACAAACTATCGTATAGGCGGTTAGAGAAACTAGTATATGTCTACTATAACATACAACTAAGGTTGCGATGTGCCGAGCTGGACAAGGAGCCAAAGGAAACAAAGATTAATCCCATCAACCTCCAATTCTACAACAAAGATTAAGAGTCGATGCTAGAGTGGGTCGAAGCGACGAAGAACCAAGAGGATCTTCTACTTGATAAGATGGGAGATCCTCAACGTCCTTCGTATTTTATTATCGAGGCAATAGGAAAAGAGGAAGCACATCCAACCCAAAGAAAGATCCCCCTCAGTCAGAACGTGGCAGAAGGAGTCGGACAACATCGAGTCAGACTACTCTAGGAACTAAAAACACCCAATCGTCGTAGTTGTCCGCCTAACGTACAAAGGCAAAGGCAAAGGGTAAGGCAGTAGCATCAGTTGCACCGTTGAAAAGAATCGAGTCGGGCGACAAGACACCTTTGCAATCGTATTTAACAAACCTGCTTGGTCTAGAGACATAGTAGAGACATGGACAGTAGTGCCTCGACCGATGATGGTGGCGACACCGAGGAGTCGATGGTCCCGTCTATACAATTTGATGGTGGTGCATAGATCGAGGAGCAGTATTTTACACATACCACCCAAGATTGAGATTATGGAGCTCGACAAGGTATTGGTTAAGTTTATGCACGGAAAGAAAAGGGTAAGACAATGGATAATTTTGAACATATGCAATAAAGCCTACAGGATGTAAACACGAAGTGAAGCTCATCGTATTCACAACCGTCGTACTATGGAGAATCTTACGTCCAACAATAGTATGATGATAGTTGGTCATTTTCTCCAAGCAACAGTGCGTAGATCGACCTTACGATATGAAGCAGTAGATCAGTAGCGAAAGTAGAAGTTATGACATTCTGTATGCTCCAAACCAATACATGCCACATTCGTCCTTGCCACAGGAGCCGCCTCGGACATGTGGTTCACGACAATCAAATTACGACCATCACCACATTGATGCACCAATGGCATCCAATGTATCAATACACTGTCGTGGGATCAATTTCAGGATTGGATCCTGCAAACATATCATAATGATATCCAGATACATAGGATCTAGAACCCCGATCCATTGCCCGTGAACTCTCGTCGTTCTTTTTGGTGGTAGAACTAGATATATCCATCGATTAATTACTTAATTGATTTGAATCTTAAAGTTTGAGTTATTTAAAAAATAATTTAATAATTCAAATCATTTCTTTATAGATAGTTCAATATTAATGGAAGGATTATCCGCAGCATACCACAAAGCTACTCCTCAAAGCTCGAAAAAGAATATTTTTGCTATTCTTTTCTAATTTACATTATTTTTGCTAAAATTATACTAAATTTATATTTATTTCCAACTTAAAAACACTAATCTAACTTTTTTTCTATTTTTAAGGTATTTTTAGAACTATTTTCGATTATTTTGGGCATATCGTCGGTATGTCTCGGTACGTACCGTACCAACGTATGGTCGGGACACTAGTACGGACTGAAATTGTAAACCTTGTTCTAGCCAAAAACTATATTAAAAGATAAGCTCCAAACCATTTGTAGAAATGGGTTGAATTACCTTCGTAAGGCTGAAACAAGTATATTTGCCCTCTCTTTAAAGTTCATTATTAACCATGAAAAGGAAATAAAAACATAAAAAAAAAAGGGAATAGATACAAATAACACACTGTTTAGTAGTTAAATAGCACTGTATGTCATGTAAATAAAAGAAAATTTTATCACAAGAATAAATACATGCAAAGGATTTTGAAGTCAAAAACACAAATAAGAAGGTCCCAATACACTACAGAAAATAAATAATACATTCTCTGGAAACAAAAAATTGTGAACATCTGTACTTACAGGAGACTGAAGGTAATTAACTAAAAGGTCTGGACCTGCATAATAGACTAGAGAAAGTAGTTTCTGAGCATGTGACAAAGCAATTGTCTTATCACTTCCAAGAACCACACGTGGAAGCGCTTTGATGAGGCTGCCAACAAGTTGAAAAAGTAAGATTCACTGCAGCAGCACAAAAATTATCTATTTTCTTAACTAACTAATAAGAGAACAAACCTGGTAAATATATCAGCAATTTCATTTTTGGTTATAAATTTCTCACCCAAAACAAATAAAGATTCGAGGGATTCCTGTGCTACCATGGACACAACATCTGCATCGTCACAAACCAGCACGCACAAACACTCCTGCAATTATTATATACAAGAAAAGGAATTAGCAATAAAATTCAACCCAAACTACCATGTCAACAGGAGACAAACCTGCACATACTATTATTCTAATGCTCCTGTCAACTAAACTATCACTTAAATGAAATTATGAACCATAAAAGTTAACATGATTGCACATAAGTTTAATGGCAGTGCTAATATAATGCAGGAGTAGCATAACAAAGACAAAGATCTAAGAGAAGTATAGAACAAAATCATAAAAAAAATTGTTAAAATTGAACCACCGAATTTTACTCATTATCACTATTAACAACAATATAATTCATGACATTGTACAGTTTAAGCATTCATAAAATAGCCACAAAAGAAAGGACAGCAGTTAGATTTTCAAAATAATCAAACTAAGCAATTAATAATATATATATAAGAATTAAAAGTCAATACTGAACCAAGTCATAATAAGAAAAGTTTTAGTTAAGAGAAACCATTATGCCTCTGCTCCATAATGATAGATCACACACAACAACTGAACCTAAGACAGTATACTCACCAAAAGCATTAATTTGCTTCTTTTCAAGGTGCATCTGCAATTCAACAGAAGCCCCTGTATGCCATCTACAAGTGCTTTTCTGACCTTTTCTGCAGGATGAATACAAAGCTGAAAATGACAATGAACCACTTTATTGTCACAGATGAGAGGATTAATAATGGATCCCATTACCCACGAAACCTCGAAGAAAACAACAAAATAAACAAATAATAGGGAGGATGATAATACATACATGTGGAAATGCAGCAGACATTAATTTATCAACATTAGAAGAAGTTTCATCAATCCACTCCTTGGAACGATGTACGAATAAAGTTCTTTCGCCATTGCTATGATCAACTATCTTTCGTTTATGATCATCGTTGATAGCTTGATTAAACGAATCTCCAATCATATTTGCTGACTGAACATGACCATTTAAAGGTAAACTACGAAGAGCCTCTAGAACAGATTGGGTAGAGTTATTTTCCATGGGTTCAAGTGATCCAATATCATTTACAGGCATGTCAAGGGAGTGCAGATTTGCCTTATCGTCTAAAACAATAATCAAGAACTCAGTCAAACCACAAATAGCCTGCTCGATGGCCACAGAGCTTCCAGCAGCACCACTAATCATATTTTTTGATACATATAAGGCCTTTGCAAAACGGCTTACAACGCCCGGTAGAAAGAAGGCAAGTGCATCAGCAGTACCAACCTAAGATATCAATCAACATAAACAACACAAACAACATCAAGGATTACAGGTCCACAGCGAGAATATGTAGAACAGTTATGATGTTGGAGACAATTAAGTACAGGTTTGCCAAAAAGAGCAAGGCCAGATCAATCATGAACCTAACTTGCTTTCACCATATTAAAATAACCTCATAGACGAGAAACATAAACATATGAAATAAAGAAAAGTGAACTAGTGCACACAGTTCACCATGGTATGCAGTACCGAATGGTACCACCCGGTATGGGCGGTACGTACCGGTCCGATAGCATACTGGTACACGGACTGTCCGGTACCGCTACAGCGCTACAGAATTACACCACAGTAGTGCTACAGTAATAAAGAAAATCTATAAAATTGTTCGGTACACCAGGGTGTACTGCTCGGTATGCCCTGGTGTACCGCTCGGTACACCGGTACCATACCATACCGAGCCAACCTCGAAACACCGGTACGGTATGGTATTGCATACCTTGCAGCTCACGCCAGTGTTAGGTCTAGAGAGTACCAATGTATGACTAAAAAATTCAACATAACAATAAGAAATATCATGCTTAAAAATTTAAAGAATGACCACAGAGAGAAAAAATATGATTGCATACAATATATTTTATATATTTAACTAATACCAACAGATTATTCGAAAATATCTAGAAACGAGTCAATTCAAACACTAGCATGAAATCACATATCAATTTCAAGTTCTTGTAACTGAAAAAATAATCACCAAATAGCTTTTTGACATTTTGGCCCAATGAAAAGAACTAGCTACTTTTGTGCAGTGGCTACAGCATGCATAGATGGGTAAACCCCGATATGCAATAAATAAGAGTTGAGTCTGCTGAATTAGGTAATTGGTTCCAAAACGATTACTATTGCACAAAATATGATTAAAAAGATACATCATACGCAAGAAAAAAAATGGTATTCCACTCAGTAACACATAAATTCAACTAGTACAATTATTACTACGAATTAAAAAAAGGTGTAGATGAAAAAATAAACTACTTGACAGCACCTCTCAAGTAAAATCTTTCAAATTCCTGACATAAAGTGGTCAAGACTCAAAAATCCCCCCTAATGAGGAACTATGACATGATTCCAACAACACTAACCAACGGAATAAGTACAGATATTGAAGAGATGTGTATGATCAATTAAGCTACTGCATTACAGCCTCTTAGAACTCATTGAATGTCCACTAAAATCAGGGTAATTCAGATAAATTTTGTAAAAAAAGATAGACTCATGTTGGCTCTTTTCAGTTGCTTCAAATATAGAAATATATACTCTTCAAAACTCAAATAACTGAAAGTCAGACCTTACTTCAAGCGATTTAGACTCATGTTGGCTCTTTCCGCTTTATTCCTACCAACGTTGACAAACAAGAGCTATCCTCCAATAAGAGTAGGTCTCACATGCTAAGAAGGCCCAAATTGACCAGACCTGCCCTCTTATGCCTAATAAATGATTAATCATTCAATGACTAACACATTCCTTTTTTTTTCTTTTATTAACATGTTCCTCTGTTTTGCTAACATGCTCTTCAAGGGCTTGCTTCTTGTTGCAATCTCATCTAAGTAGGTTACAACAACTTGCTATGGAAGAAACATAAAATAAAAAATAATCCAAAGAAGCTCTTAATAAAATTTGAGGGAGGGAGGGGAGCACAAGACCACCTAATTTTAGCTAATCATGGCATTGACGGAAGGTGTAAGAGAAGTTGAGATATCTTCTAGTTATATGGTAAATAGTCAATGACTCCACTAAACATATCATCATAGTTCTATCCATTTACATCAAGACTCCTGTTTAAGCAGGCTGATAAGCTACCTCCTAGGCAACAGAACAAGCATCTGTCCTCCAAAAGTAACACATACGAGGTAAATTGAAGAGCTTATAGCCAAACCCAGTCGAGGTGAGTACCTGGGCAAGTGCCCACATGGGTGCCCAAGATATCTTTTGAAGCAATGTCTGACAAACTTTGTATAGTTTTAACAATGCAATACATGCCTCTACATGTATCCAACTCAAAAGTGTCAAATATAAAACAGTTCATATGTCAAACAAAACCATCGTAACTTATGTTTCATATTCCACAAAGTCTACACTCTACAGCAACACCTAGGTCTTCTCAAACCTGAGCATTGAGAGCTTGTGAAAACTTCATAATTAAGTATACAACATGTGACAAAGAATTTATATACGTGAACATATATCACATGAATATCACTTGTAGGATATTATAGGAGATCAATATTCATGATACCTTGGCAACAAGGACTCGAAGGGTAAGAAATGCCTCTTTCCGGAGATTTGCACTTCCACGGTGTCCTCTCAGTGCCTCAACTTCAGCAGCCTTTAAGAGAACAAGAGAAATTATTTTGGACATTTATTTACATCAAAATAACTAAAACAAACAGCTCCGGAGAGTGACACAGATAAGTAACTGAAATTAGATTACCAAAACAATGCAACAATAAAATAAAATGAATAAAAACAAAGCATGAATGACTTACTTGGAGAAGAAGTGATAGCCAATGCCCTACTGCAGCTGAAGCATTTTGAGATTGGAGAAATGCTAGCAAACATTCTAGTGATTCTACACAATTTCTCGAGAGAGTATTATGATGCACAAAAGCACCATCAATAGATTTGGATGTAGGCATGATAACCCTTTGCTTGCATGAACAGGAACTAGCAGAGCAAGGTTGTAAATTGAGAAGCATCGCCCTAAAGCATCTTATTATTCCTTCACGAAATTCTTCTGATGCCTCAGAATGTGAAAGCATAGCTCCAGTGGTAATTTTCTTTAGCACCACAACCATCTGAAACATTACATTTTTATGTTGTTTCAATTCAAATTTTAATGGAACTAACAACACTAACATCAAGTTGCAAAGCTGAAAAAGATTAGTGTGTATAGTTTTGGTGGTCACAACCATTTGGTTCATTCCAATTAAAAAAGATGAAAGCTACATAATGGTTCAATGCAAATTAAGTATAAGAAAAGAATTTTCAAAAGAAATGCATGCCTAATTGCTAGATTACAAATTTATAGGGGCATAAATTGCAGGAAAACAAAAAAATAAAACAAAAGGACTCTATGCATGCAACTAAGAACAAAAGATGAAAATATAGAAAGATTGTTTCATGGTCTAAACAGCAATCCCCCGTTATGTCTACGCGTCATATTTAACCTCGTGATATTTCCAATCAATTTACAGATTGTGGCCGGTCCTATCATCAAGATAAACTAAAAGGTAAAAAACCAACAATCATCGAGAAGCACAGACCTGATTCACAGACCCCAGATGGCATTTCATTAAAAGTTCTTCAAGGCACATTAGCATCCCTTCTGCCACAGAATCACTGATCGCCTGCCCACCTAATGGGGAACCGGCATTCCCAAAACCCCCATCCGAGTCAGCCTTCTTCTCTTCTCTACACTGCACCGCCGCATCCAGCAAAAGGAGAAAAGGGAACAAGGTATAACTGGGCAAACAATAGAAAACAACCCGATCAAATAAGCCATCATGATGAACATTATAACTCCGACCCAAGTTCTTGGACGCAAAAGTCAAAACACTGGAGACAAGGTCTCTCTGAGTCAAATGGGTGACAAGCTGTCGGGGATGTGAGGAGAGAGCGTACTCGAGAGAGGGCTGCAAGGCGGCGGCGGGGACGCTTCGGATGAAGTCGGCCATCTCGGCAAGGAAGGAGGCATCGTTCTTAGGGTTGCGAACGAGGTCGAGGAGGCCGAGGCAGTAGGGCTTCAGGCGAGAGAAGACGACAAATAGGCTTTCCTCGGAGGGGGTTTCTTCGCCCCAACACTCCATGGCGGTCGCCTTCTTGCCCAAGGGGGGTTTTCTGTAGATGGGCTCGCGAGCGTTCAGAGAATTCTAATTAAAGAGAAAGTATTCTGTAGATGGGCTCTCACCCAGTTA